>NW_006159755.1:1157553-1177498 GCF_000334495.1 Tupaia belangeri chinensis | reverse complement strand
GGCACTAAAACGTTTTTTTTCTTTTTTTCTTTTCCTTTCAGTTTTTGCCAGAGGGTACCTGTGCTCCCCAGAGAGAGAGGGAGAGGGAAAGTGAGAAATCATTTCCCCATGGGAAACGATTATGCTACAATCCCTTCTCCTCCATCTCTCCCTCCCTTCAGGATTTTGGCCATGCGCGAGCCAGGCATGCCTTTTTTTTTTTTTTCCCTTAAGGTTTACTTTTTCTTTGCTATAGCGCATGTGTGCTCCCTGAAGAGAGACAGAGAGACAGTGAGAAGGAAAGTGAGAAATCATGCCCCAGGAGGAAGGCCACTCTGCAATTCTCTCTCCTCTGTTCTCCTCCCAGGATTTCGGGCAAGCAGGCAGACATACACACACACCGGGCATGTTTCAAGCTGCCAGGTCCGGGACTCAAACCGCAGTGGACCCTGTGGGAGGCCAGCGCCTTAACCACCATGCCACCAGCTGGCCCAAGCACTAGAACTATAGCAATGAACAAAACAGACAAGGTCCCTGCCCACATGAGCTTGCATCTGGTAGGAGGTGATAGTAGACAGAAAAAGGGATGTCTCTGAGCCACAGTGGCAACGCGCGGAATCCCACATGGAGACCTCAGTTCAGATCCCAGCCTGGTCAGCCTGAAACAGTCCAGGTGTATGCGTGAGTGCCCAAGAGCTGATGGGCTGAAGGACTGGAGGGAAGAGGTCATGTATGACCAGCCCCTGTGGAGGGTGCTCCTTCCACCCACCCCCTCATTCTCACATGAACCCACACTAGCTCTATCGTGAATAAACAAACAAATAGATGTCTAATATGATTTCAGGTGGTGCAAAGTACTGTGAATAGGACCCGCTCAGTGTAGTGGTTAAGGTGGCTGGGTACCACATGGCTGTGTGGTTCAAGTCTTCGACCCGGCAACTTGAAAAACATGCCAGGTGTGTGTTTGCATGTCCAAAATCCCATGAGGAGAAGGGAAGGGAAGGGATTATGGCGTAGTCATCCCTCCAGGGGGTGCTTTCTCTCTCTCTCTCTCTCTATCTCTCTCACACGCATGTGCTTGCTCTCTCTCTCTCTGGTGAGCATACGTGCCCTGTAGCAAATTTGGAAAAAAAAAAATGAAAAACAAAGCTGGGTAATGGGATAAAGAACTTTGGGGATGTTGTTTCAGACTGAGTGTCACCAAAGGCCTCTCTCTGAAACCTCCCTTAGAGAGCTAGACTCGTCTTTTTAGTCTCTGGGGACCCAAAAGACGTCATGTGTCCACATGCTCAAGCTTGGGACCTTAACCCTCAGGACAACCTTCTAACCTCCTCAGAGCCCAATTAAACTTCTGCACTCATAATCTTACACGCCTGATGATATGGTTGCCAAGCCTACAGCTGAGTCACAGGAGCGAATCAGAGAGGAAGCAAGATGCCAGGATCAGGAGGCTACGGGGGGAGGTGGTCTAAGGCCAAGGAGTGCCAGGCACGGCCTAGCTCACAACCGCTTTGCAGGACTGGTACTGACATGCCCGTTTTCCAGGAGGGGCAACTGAGATTCGGATAGGTGACTAATTTGCCAACAGTCCCAAGCTCATCGGTAGGTCCCACACAGGCACAGGTGTGGTATGAATGTCCTGGTGCTGACCCAGTCCTTGGTGTCGGCCTGGGTAAAGCAGAAAGAACCAGTGGGGCGGAAAGGACTGGTGAGATGAGGGCAACAGAAGAGTTTCGAGTGGAGAGGGGTGAGCTGCGGGGTATTGAAAGGCAGGACACCAGGCAGAATGCACCCGACAGCCCCGGGAACCTCGGAGATAGCCTTCCTGAGAGCAGGGCTGCTCGTTACTCTTCTCCCCAGAGACTGGAGCAGAGCTAGGCGCCCTGGCCTGCCCACCGCACCTCACTGCCTCGCCCGGGCTCACACGGGGCTGGATTCTCGCAGGGCTGCTTGTTGAGATCTAGGGTCCGAATGTACTGGGACATTCATATGGGCAGGGTAGGCATCCGCTGCTGGACTCAGTGCTGGCCAAGCCATTCGGGAGACCCCTGTTCCTCCCTGAGTTGAACCTGCCGGTCAAGGCCCAGGCACAAAAGCAGGACAACTACAGGCCCCAGTGTGGGGTCCTCTGGGGACAGCCTGTAGACCAGAGGGTCTGAGACAGACTCAGGAAACGAGTGAGCCCCGCTCTGGCTCTTCTTCCAGTCTTGGCCTCTGACCATCTGAGTTCTTCCTTCTCCCTAGGAGGGGACAGGAAAGAGCCAGGGTGTTCCTTCAACCTGTTCCCGCCAGAGAGACTGGGTGGATATGTGTTCTGCCTCAAGATGGGACACACGGAGCCACGAGCAACCCTGCCCTAATACCGCAGATGAGCAGACAGAAGGAGGGAGACGGGCTAACCCAGCAAACTCTGTCTGGAGACCTGGCTAAGACCAGAACCACCAGGATTTTGGAAAACTTGACGAACTTCTTCCCCAGAATTGATTTCGTTTTTTTGTTTTGTTTTGTTTTGTTTTTGGAGAGGTTTTCGCTATAGGGCGCGTGCACTCGCCAGGCAGGCAGAGAGAGACAGAGAGACAGAAAGCGAGAAATCACCCCCCAGGGGGGATGGTCACACCGCAATCCCTTCTCCTCCATTCTCCTCTCGGGATCTTGGGCACACACGCACATGCGCCCGGCGTGAGTTTTAAGCCACCGGGTCCGGGACGTGAACCGCGGTCGACTATGTGGGAGTCCAGCGACATAGCCATTAAGCTAATTGCTGGTTCCCTTGATTTCGTTTTTTTATGGTGGTAAAATATACATAACACAAAATGTACCATTTTAACCATTTTTTTAAAGTTTATATATTTCATTACAGAGAGAAAGAGAGATCTTGACAGGGTTCCCTCACATCGGAATTCCCACCCCTCCCCACCCCCACCTCCAATCAGCCAGGATTGCGGGCGTACTCATGTCCTCCCAGGATCCAAACCTGTGCCCTTTCCATGTGGCTCCAACATCACGCAGAGGTCCCCTACCACCTGTGCCAGCATGGTTGGGCCCATTTTGATATTTTTAAGGGCTCAGTTCAGTGGCATTAAGTACATTCGTAAAGGCACTAAGTATATTCATTATGTTGTACACCTATCATCTTCGTCCACCTCCAGAACTTCATCTTCCCAAACTGAAACTCTATAGGCATTAAAGGATAATGAGTTCCCCTATTCCCCTGTCCCCTGCCCCTGGCAACCACCGTCCTCCTTTCTGACTCTCAATTTGACTGCTCTAGGGACCTTATGTAAGTGAGATCGCAGTCCTTGTCCCTTTATGACTGGCTTATTTCACTTAGCATAATGTCTTCAAGGTTCGTTCTTATTGTAGTAGGTTTTATCATTTCCTTCCTTTTTAAGCTTGATTAATATGCCATTGTATGTACGTATCAGATTTTCTTTTTCTGTTCATCTGTGAATGGATACTTGGCTTGCTTCCATGTTTTGGCTGCTGTGAATAATGCTGCTCTGAGCATGGGTGTACAAATCTATTCGAGTCCCTGCTTTCCATTCCTTTGAGTATATACCCAGAAGTTGAGTGGCTGGATTGTGTGATAATTCTATGTTTAATTCTCCGAGGACTCACTATACTGTTTTCCACAGTGCATCATTTAACATTCTCACCAGCAGGACACAAAGGTACCAACTGCTTTTCATCTTCTGATATATTAAAAAATGGAAAATTGGGGACTGGCAGGTAGCATAGTAGTTAAGGGCACTGGACTCCCACATGGTCGACTGCAGTTCAAGTCCTGTACCTGGCAGTTTGCTTTCTCATTCTCTCTCTGCCCCTCTCTGATCAAATGAAAAATAAATACATAAATAAATAAATAAATAAAATGAAATAATTCTTAAAAAGAAAAAAATCAGAAAATCGTTTTTTAATTACAGGCATCCCGATGGGTGTGAAGTAGTATCTCATTATGGTTTCCATTTGCATCTTCCTAATGATTGGTAATGTTAAGCATCTTTTCATGTGCTAATTGACCTTTGTTTTCTTAGGAGAAATGTCTCTTCAACTCTTTTGCCTATTTTTTGATTGGGCTGTGTTTGGCTGAGCTATAAGGAGTTCTTTATGTATTCTGGATATTAGATATAGAACTTGCCACTATTTTCTCTTATTCCATTGGTTGTTTTTTCACCTTGTTGAGAGTCCCCTCTAATGTACTAAAGTTTTTCATTTCATTGTAGCCCGGTTTATCTATTTTCTCTTTTGTTTCATGTGCTTTTGATGCCATAGCCAAGAAATCATCACGGAATCCAATATCAGGAAGGTTTCCCACTGTATTGTCTTCTAAGAGTTTTATGCTTTTAACTGTTACATTTAGATATTGATCTATTTTGAGTTCATTTCATTATGGGCTATAAGGTAAAAAGTTCACTTTTATTCTTTTGCATGTAAACGTCCACTTCTCCCAGCACCATTTCTTGAATAAGACATTTTTTTTAGAATGTTACTTAAGCATGGACGAACACTGGCCCTGCCTGTGACAGGCAGTGGTGCAGGAGGTGGTGCACTGTTGCATGCTCCTGGAGCCATACCGGAAGGCCCTGCCTGGGTTTGCATCTCAAGGGCTACCCAACTACTCAGAGCATGCTCAAGGTCTTGGCTGACTACAGAGCCGGGGGAGGATCACAGTATAAGACTTTGCTGCAGGTGTCTGTCTTTCTCACGAGGGAAATAATACATACAAACACAAGGCATGTAGATATGTTTCTAGTCATTAAAGAAATGTTAACGACAAACAAACAGATTAAACAAAAACAAAACAAAAGACCAGTAAAATTCAAACCGTGTTAAATTAATGGAAGGGATGATAGAACTTTGCTGGGGCCACATCCCCTGTTGCCCTGTGACAGCGCAGCAGACAGCGCCGGCTAGCTCCCCACGGTCCCCCGAGGGAACCATGGCCTGCTGCTCCTACCCTTTATCAGTTCTGTTCTGCCTGCTCTGTTCCCATTCCCTGAGTCATTTACTATTCCAGTGTGATCACAGACTCAAACACATGCAACCACAAAAGCACACGCCCAGGTGCACTCACGCAGTCGTCCAGGTGGGCCAGAATTGAGTGTTTAAGTTATCAGCAACATGAAATTTACAAGAATTGTAGAATTCTTGTAAACAACTTGGAGATCTTAAAAATAGGTCCGAGAAGGCCAGGGAGCTCATGGACCCCAGGGTAGGAATCCTTAGACAGATGTAGCACCAAGGCCTTCTAGAATGGGTTAGTTTACAGAGGCTCCTCTGAAGAGTTGAAGGTTCGGTTTACAAATGCAAACGATTGACTCCTCAGTGGCAGAGCTGCTCCGCAAATTATGGTGCTGACGATAATGTCTTTTTCAAATTTATATGCTTTTTTAATTAATATTCACACATTCCATCGCTATACATCATTTAGATTGTGAAGAGACTACCCAGCATGATATACACCTCAGTCCAGCCCAGTTGAGACCACCATCCTCGTCATCTGAATCTAGATTCGTCGGCTAACCTCAAGTGGGCTGCCGGGCAGGTCTGCCTCTCTGGCCCAGCACCCTCCTCTTTACGCAAGGCTACTTCGTTCCTCCTCCACTATCAGGAAACCCTTGCCTCACTCCCACCCTCCCTCCCAGCAGGTGCCCTTGCATCCTTTTCCCAGGGAGCTTCCTCCACATCTGCCCTCCAACTCCTTAAGTCTCCCCCTCCTCCCGCATCCTTACTCAAGCATTCACATCAGCTCTTATTCGTCTCCCTCACATTTTTTAAAGAATGGTTTCATTTTATTTTTTTTTTTCATTCATTTATTTTAATTTGACCAGAGAGAGACAGAGAGAGAGAGAAAGTGAGAAAGCAAGTCACCAGGTCTGGGACTTGAACCGTGGTTGGCCATGTGCCAGAGTGTCCAGCACCATAACCACCACACCACCTGCTGGTCCCCCTCCCTCACATTTTAAACACTGTCTCTAGATCTCCCTCCTTCTTCGATTGCCATCTTATTTCTCTGTTTTCTTTCACAGCGAAGCCCCTTGAAGCCCCCTGAAGAGGGACCTCCACCCTCTCTCCGCTTTTACTCTTCCTGTCATCTCATACCCACTCCAGGCAGGTCTGCAGCCTGAACGGCGCCCGTCCAAGTCGCCTGGCTCTGCAAGGTACCGACTGCATGGTCAGCCCTGTGGGACCGGCCCCCAGTGTTTACACTCCCTTCCTTGAAACTCTCCCTCCATGGGCCTTAGGGTGCCCACCTACAGTTGGTTTATCCACCTACCCACCCTGGCCATGCCTTCCCAGTCTTCTAGAACCCTCATGCCCAGATTCTACTGTGGGTATGCCCAACTCGTTCTTTGAGCCACGTGAGTGAATGGCCAAACCGAATGTGGTATATAATTCAGCACTGAAAAGGAAAATTCTGGCACATGCCACTACATAGATGAACCTTGCAGACATTACACTAAGCAAAGCAAGCCTGTCCAAGCAAGGCCCACAAAACAGAATTAGGGCATGATTTCTTCTATATGAAATGTCCAGGATGGGTAAATCTACAAAGACAGGAAGCAGATTAGTGCTTGCCGGGAGCTGGGGAAGAACTTAACGCACGCAGGGCTTTACTCCTGGACTGATGAAAACATTTTGGAGCGAGACAGACGCGGTGACTGGACAACACCGTGGAGGTACTAAATATCAGTGAGCAGCGCACTTTACAATTCGTGTGACGTGAATTTCACCTTCATAAATAAACCTGCCAACTGACCTTGGCTTTCTCCAGCTTCTTTCCTCTCTCCCTCCCCACACTCAAGCATCAGCCAATTCCATCAACTCTGCTTCAAATTAGAAGCAGACTCTGTCTTCTCCCACCACCTCACCCCTGCCACCCCAGTCCTAACCACCATCACGTCTCACCAAGGACTGGCTACAGGAACCTCCTCGCTGGCCTCCCAGCTCCCAGTTTTGCCCTCTTAGGCCTGTGCTCCTTATGGCAGCCAGGGGGCCCACATAAAGCACCCCGGATCCTGCCCTGCTCAGCTCCCTGCTCTCCAAGAGCTGGTATCGTGCTCAGAGTCAAAGCCCAAGTCCTTCCCACAACCTCTAAGGACCATGCAGCCTCCTGTCCTTGTCCTCCTTCCTCCTGCTGCCTGCCAAGGTCCCCACTGCCAGCCGTGCCCACCTCCTGCTGGCCCTCCAACATGCCAGGTCCCTTCTCCCAGCTCTGTGCAACTGCTCTCGAATCTTCCTGGACTGCTCTTTCCCCTGACACTTGCGTGACTCCCCTCACTTTCTTCCATCCTTTAGACCTTCCTTGGCCATCCCTTCCAGGGCTGGGGAAGGCCCACCCCTAGCACCCTGTACCCTCCTCCTTGAGGTTATTTTTTTAAAGAATTGTTTATTTTTCATTATATTTATTCATTTAATTATTTTATTTTGACCAGAGAGAGACACAGAGAGAGAGAGAAAGTGAGAAAGCAAGCCACCAGGTCCAGGACTTGAACCATGGTCAGCCATGTGGGAATGTCCAGCACCTTTTTTTTTTGTTTTTTTTTTTTTTTTTTTCGTTTTGAGAGGTTTTTGCTATAGGTTGCGTGCACTCACCAGAAACAGAGAGAGACAGAGAGACAGAAAGCGAGAAATCACCCCCCAGGGGAGATGGCCACGCCGCAATCCCTTCTCTTCCGTTCTCCTCTTGGGATCTTGGGCACGCACGCACACACGCCCCATGTGAGTTAAGCCACCAGGTCCAGGACTCGAACCATGGTCGACTACGTGGGAGTCCAGCAACATAGCCATTACGCTAACTGCTGGTCCCAATGTCCAGCACCTTAACCACCACACCACCTTCTGGTCCCAGCCCTGATGTAATTATTTTTATAATTATTTATTTGATTTTATTTATTCATTCATTTATTTTAATTTGACCAGAGAGAGACAGAGAGAGAGAAAGAGTGAGAAAGCAAGCTGCCAGGTCTGGGACTCGAACCGTGGTCAACCATATGAGAGCGTCCAGCACCTTAACCACCACGCCACCAGCTGATCCCCAACCCTGATGTAATTTTTTAGACAGAGGCTCTGTTGCAATCCCCGAGTAGCTGGGCCAGCTTTTAGTGTGGCCCAGGAAGAATCATCCAGGGCCTCCCATGTGGTTACAGCTTGGGGAGCAGCGGTGTCTTTGCCATGCACCCCTACAGCTGGGCCCCTGGTGTAGTCTGACCTCTGTCCCTTACTCGTGCCTAGCAGACCTTCCGTTCTACCTCTTAGCCCCGCATGTGGTCTGTCTCCACACAGAGCACACACACATAGAGAACACGCCCAGCGAGCATTTGCCAAACAAACGACTGGATCCAAGTCCATCCAAGCCCATGTATTTGCGCACATTTTGCCGTGGCGGGGAGGGGTGCTCTGCATGTCCAGTAGTTGCATGGAGGAGAAAACCGAGAATGCAAAGACCACTCCCAGGATTGGCCAAGGGGAAGCGAGGCTGTAAGGAAGGTCCTAAGCCGGATTGGAGTGTCCCAATGGGGTGTTACTCAAATGCTCATGACCCAGACCTGGGGAACATTCTGTGCCAGGCACAACTGTGTGCAGCGTGTGACGCTCAGGGGAGGAGGAGACATTCACCACAGGCATCCTGAGACAGGCGGGGCCCCGCAAGGCACTCCCCAGGGGGGATCTGGAGGCCGGACAGTAAGTGAGGGCCCAGCGCCTGAACAGCCCCAAGTCAGCCCTCCCTGAATCCCATGCCCTGGGCTCCTCGCCAGCCATAGCCCACGGCAGGGCTTGCTATATCCATGAACCAAGCTGAGGCGTTGATCTCGTTTCACAAGCACAGCACGACTCCTGTAAAATGCCTTTCTGGACGGATTTATCATGAGAAGTTTCTTAGGCAGTGGGTCCACTCCCCTCCCTCTGCCTCCTCCCAGGCCCACGGAAACCAGGCACGTGTGGAGCTGGAGAGCCACTCACATCCTGCCAGGCCCAGGATGCCTTACATCAAACCCCCAGAGCCACAGCAACCGGCGCATCCACGGCCATTCCAGATGGGACTTAAGGTGGCTTGATGAGGAGCCACAGAAGACAGCAAGACAACATCATTGGAAAGCAGCAAGTTTGGGGACCAGCAGTTGGTGTAATGGCTATGTCACTGGACCCTCAGGTAGTCAACTGCAGTTCAAGTCCCAGACCTGGTGACTTAAACTCACACCAGGTACGTGTGCGTGCATGCCCAAGATCCTGAGAGGAGAATGGAGGAGAAGGGATTGTGGTGTGGCCATCCCCCTGGGGGGTGATTTGTTGCTTTCTAATAAAAAGTAAATAAATAAAAAATAAAAAGGTAAGCAGAAAGTTTAAACATGGGAACTAGGTGAAACAAGCCAGAGAAGGGGGGGAGGGTAAGACCGGGAGGGGTGCTCCTAAGCCAGCTGGAAGAAAGGGAAGGCTTCCTGGAAGAGGCAGCACCTGAGAAGACCCCTGAAGAGCGAGTAGGAGTTTAATCAACCAAACTGGAGGAAGGGCTTTCTAGGCGGAGGGACTTGGGAGTGCGAAGGAGCAGGAGGGAGGAGGAGCACAAGAGCAGCTTGGTGGGTAGCACGAAGATAAAGCTTACCTAGAGAAGAGATGGCTGTACCTGACCATCATCATCATAAGGCCCGGAGGCCTGTGAGGAAGAGGAGGCTTACTGCCTGCCAGTGACGGTGACTTCCTGCCGACAATGTGGCTGACTGTCACGGACAGTCGCCCTCAGGACAGTTCAGGTGCGCAGTCTCCCTCAGGCTGATCCGCCGTCCTGTACAGACCACCATCGCTGCTAAGAAGCGCTGCGGATGGACTTTCGCCAAGGCCTGTCCCTTCCGCCTTCCCCGTAAGACCCTCCTTTGCTATCTTCATCCAATGTAAACTTTCAGAGCAGCTGACCTGTGCTGTACCCCCTTTCCTCTTCTAAAAGACCCTTGCCTGCTCAGCACCCGCAGGCATGCCATTTCCACCTGGCCTTGCTGCTGGGGGCCTGACCGCATGTCCCAGGACCTGACCCTCACTTGACCTTCACTTGGCGAGGTCGATAAACTCCCTTCTTTCCCTGTAACTCTTGTTCACAGTTGTTCTTTCTTTCTTTCTCTTCCTTCCTTCCTTCCTTCCTTCCTTCCTTCCTTCCTTCCTTCCTTCCTTTCTCTTTTAATAGAGAGAGATTTTTGCTATGGGGTTCATGCACTCAGTGGAGAGACAGAGAAAGACAACAAGAAATCACAACCGCTCCCCCCCCCCCCCCGCCCCCCCCCCCCCCCCCGGGTGGGGATGGCCACACCACAGTCCCTTCTCCTCCATTATCTTCTCGGGATTTTGGGCACACACACACGTGCCCAGCGTGACTTTAAGCTGCTGGGTCTGGGACTCAAACCGCAATTGATCAAATGGGAGTCCAACAATGTAACCATTATGCCGTCTGCTGGTCCCTACACTGTTCTTTTCGGCTTGCCAGTAAACCACGGGGAGGAAGAGCATGGCAAGGGCAGACGGTGTGAGCAAACTTGCCAGCAAATGTCTCAGCCACAGTTGGGAAGAAGCTCACTCCCAACCCTTACAAAGTCTTGGTGGACCCCTGCAGGCTGGGTCCCCAGGCCCTCATTCCCTCAACCCAGAGAGAAGCAGTGATTTATCCAGTGGCAACTGAGGACATAGCCCTATTCCCTAGGGGCCACAGCATTGCTCCAAAGGTGAGGGTCTGCTCTCCTGGACCTTCTGAGTTCCAGGGAGCTGTCTGCACCCCATGTCTGCCAACAGGAACACTCTGTTCAGAGTGGCCAGGAGAGACCTTGGATCCAACAGTCAGAAATCTGATACTATAGGCGCCAGCAGGTGGCGTGGTGGTTAAAGACACTGGATTCCAATATGGCCGACCAGAGTTTGAGTCCCAGACCTGGTGGCTTGCTTTCTCACTTTCTCTCTCTCCCTCTCTCTCTCTCTCTCTCTCTCTCTCTCTGTCTCTCACAACAACTCTCTCTCTCTCTCTCTCTCCCTGTCTCTCACAACACACACTCTGTCCTTCTCCAGTCAAATTTAAATAAATAAATAAAGTTAAATAAAATAATTCTAAAAAGAAATCCGATATTCTAGTTTCTGACCTCAAACTTCTACCAATAAACCATGACCCACATTTGGGTCCTTATATCAGGTCTCAGGTGGCCACGAAGGAGGGGATGCTGAGTGGTCATCACCTCAGAGTTCCAACTCCCAGAGCAATGGCCAAGAAACCCTTTGAGAATGTGGAAGTATCCCGTGATACTTGTTACGGCACAGTAAGGACGACTTTACTCAGGACTATCGGGTTAGGTACATGGACCACTGCAGTGGAGGAGAGGTCGGGTCAGCTCCAAAGACAGCAGGTGCCATTGGGACTCTACAGCTGAGAAGCAGGTTAGGGGTCAATGGAAGGAAAATGACTAAGAAGGGACATCTGGAAATATAAGGGGTGAGGAGAGTTCTGGCTAAACTGACCTAACAGCATTCTTAGTGAAGACAGGCCAGGATAGTCTTGGGGGACAAGCCAGACCACTTGGGGGGCAGAGAAGAATGAAGACCCCAGCATATCAAGGATGCAGTATTCTGGCTAAACTGGCCTAACAGGACTCTTTGCTAAAACTTGATTTTACAAGGAAATCCACGGATGGGCCTAGGAAAAGTTTTAGGAGCCTGACTCATGTTTGGCTAATCAAAGAATTTTTGTCACTCACTCTGAGTGCAACCACCAAAATTACTTTTTGAGAACCCTCATAAGGACTGGCATTTGGGGAGTCTGAGCACCCCATTGGAAGGACCCGTGTTTCTGGCTACCTGGAAGCCTTGGGTTTGTCCAGGATACGACCAGCTTTTATCGCTGTCACTGTTACTATTGAAGGGTGTGTCCCAGCAGATAGTGTCAGGTGGAATGAGGAAGGATTTAGAGAGAAAAAAAACCATAGGGGTGGGAAGGGTTTCGTTTTTTTGTTTGTTTGTTTTTGTTTTTTATTATCATCATAATCTTCTTTATATTACATTGGATTACATATAACTTTACAGTGTATTACATTGCTTTTTCAAAAGGGAATGCCATGCATGTCAGTCAGTGCAGAGACATTAATCTACCCGCTGGAAGGGTTTCGTTTTAGGACAAGTCAAGATCTAGGCAGGAGCTCAGACCGCAGAGGCAGGGGCAGGACCGGGCTAGAACAGAGTCCTGGCTTGAGTGGTTGGTAGCTGATCTCTGGGGACAGTTTTATGGAGTGATAGGCTCTAGGAGGCCACAAGAATAATGTCGATTTTTGCTTGCGTGTTCGTTTTCTCTCTTTACTGAGTTTCCAAGCCAGCTCAGCAAACATGAAATTGAAATTCCAAGTGCCCTGGAGGTACAACTTTGACCTTTGGTAGGGACAGGATTGACCTGAAGCCATGGGCTCCTCTCTCAAGTTGGTTTTCCCAAAGGCCAGGGAGAGACTCAGTGGGGATAGATTTTGCCATTCTTGAACCTAAACTCAATACAGAGAGTGGGAAAGCTCTTTAGAATAATAATGCAAAAATGTGAGAACGGAGTCAGCCCGTGGCCTGCTGGTTAAGGTGGCTGGATCTCACATGGTCATCCACACAGTTTGAGTCCCAACACGGCAACTTGAAAAACATACCAGGCTTGTGCACATGCATGCTCAAAATCCTGAAAGGAGGGAGAAGTAGAAGAGACGGGATTGTGGCATGACCACACCATGCCCCATGAAGGGGTGCTTTCTTGTTCTCTTTCTGGGTGCCCTCTGATGAAAAATAAATAAAAATTAAAAAAAAAAATTAAGAAAGATGTTTGCTATAAGGCATGTGTGCTCGCTGGAGAGACAGAGAGACAGAAAGTGAGAAATCACTCCCCAGAGAGCATGGCCATGTTGCAATCCCCTGTCCTCCATTCTCCTCTCGGGATTTTGAGCACGCACGCACGCACACACACACGCACGCACACACACACACACACACACACACAGGCACCGGTGTGAGTTTCAGGCTGCCAAGTCCGCCACTCAAGTTGCGGTTGACTACATGGGAGTCCAGTGATGTAATCATCATGCCATCTGCTGGTCCCAAATAAATTTAAAAAAAAATTCTTAAGTGGGTACAGATGGCTGGGATTTTGACTCAAGTTGTTCTCTGCACCCATGGGTGCACCTGGGCTCTGGATCAATCACGCATGAACCTGGGTCATGCTGGTGGATTTCTGAGGCTCACATCGGATTCAACCACAGAGCTGGGTGTATTTTATCATTGAACAAATGAAAAGAAAGAGGGTACCTGTATCAGGTGCCCCCAGGAATATGGGATTATGATTTGCTAGAAGAACTCACAGACCTCAGATAAGCTACTGTACTCATGACCATGAGGTTTATGACAGCAAAAGACACACATTACCATCTGCAAAAGAAAAAGGCACCTAAGAGACTGGCAGGTGGCATGGTGGTTAAGGGCTCTGGACTCCCACATGGCTGACCACGGTTCAAGTCCCAGACCTGGCAGCTTGCTTTCTCACCTTCTCTCTCTCTCCTTCTCTGGTCAAATTAAAACATAAATAAATAAATAAAGTTAAATAAAATAATTACTAAAAATAAGAAAAAGGCACATCAGATTGGGTCTAAGAGAGACTAGGTATAGGCTTCCAGTTGTCCTCTCCCACTGGTGTCTCACAGGAAACATTTCATTCTCCCACCAACAACGCATATAGCCTAGTCAGTTCTGGCTGCTAGAACAAAAACACCACAGACCGGGTAACTTAAATGACAAATATCTATTCCTCACAGTTCTGGAGGCTGGAAGTCCAAGATCAGGGTGTCAGTATAGCCAGTTCTTGGTGAGAGCCTCTTTCCCATTTGCAGATCCATCTTCTCACTGTGTCCTTCCATGGCAGAGAGCAAAGAAGAAGCGATCTGTCTCTCTTCTTACACTGGCACCAATCCCATCACAAGGGCTCTACCCTCATGACCTAACAACATCCCAAAGGCCCCATCCAAATACCACCATGCTGGGGATAAGGTCTGAACACGAATTTCAGGCCGACGCACTCATTCCATTCATAGCATCGTGACATGTCCAAAATATTGCCACCCAAGATTGGCGTCCATAGTTTTATTAGGGATCAGTCATGTAGGTGCCCATGTGACTGGCCTTATCTAGTCAGCCTCCAGCCCCCCTACAGGTCAAACAGATACAACACGGCCCAGGATCCCAGGTGGGCAAAAACAGGCATGTAACATAAATGGCATTGCTTACATAAACCTGGGCCCCAGGATTCAAACCACACAGTCAGCCATGTGGGATACAACCGCCTTAACCACCATGCCACTGACTGGCCTGAGTTCTGTTTTGTTGTTAGTAAAAAGTGTTCATCTCTTACTGTGTCTAATTTATAAATTAAACTTTATCATTAGGTACGTATGCGTAGGAAAATAACATAGTATTAAGTAGGATTCAGTACTATAGCCATCCACTGAAGGTCTTGGGATACATCCCATGTGAATGGTGAGAGGGGCTACTAATCTGCATGAGTTAAATGTGTATTTGGGGTCAGCTCCAGGACACGGCAGTAATGTACTGCTTGAGAAAAGCCAGATCCCACAGGGTGACCACAGTTTGAATCTCAGACCTGGTCAGGCTGTTAACATACAGGGCACACACATGAGCACCTAAGAGCCCATGGGCTGGAGGGTCGGAAGAAAGGGATCGTGGTAAGACCAGACCCATGGAAGGCGCTCCCTTCTCTCTCCCCTCCTCCACATTCGCGTGCACACATTCTATCAGGAATAAAGGAGAAAATACATGTATGTATTTGACTCATCTCCCCTCCAGGGAGTGAGTTTTCTTTTCCCCTCGGGGTGAAGTAAAGGACAATAGCAGTTAACACGTTAGTGGGTGCTTATGTTACTACAGGCACATAGCTTTACACCTGTTCACCCATGGAATTCTCACGCCATCTCAGAGACAGCGTAACATGGGCGTTTCACAGATCACGACACTGAGACAGAGAGCTGGAATGACGTGATCACAGTCGCTCAGCTACTTAGTGGAAGGGGCTAGAGTTTTCACCGAAGCAGCTGGCTCTGGAGTCCACCTCTTGACTACTACCCTCTACTGCCTCTCAGAAGACCAATGCGATCATTAAAACCCAAAGGCTAATAAGAAACCGTTCAAGTGTTCCTGCAAGACTCTGTCACTAGCCACTAGCTGTGAATAGACTCAAGGAGAAATGGAATTGGCTCGAGAACAGGTCTTACAGCCAGACAGGAGCTGGAAGAAAGTGACAGAAAAATTAAGGAAGGCAACTGAAGGAACTCGAGGAAGAGGGGGATTTCCTGAGAAGAAGGCTGGGTCTCAGAGGCCAGGAGAGGCATACATACCATCCCACTCCCCTGTGTGCTCTGACAGATGGGACTAGGAGAAGGGCTTCTTTTATTGTCACTGGCTAGGAGAGGTGACTTAAAGAGGAGAAATCTAATGAGAACAGTCAACACAAGTCTAATGAATAGTCCAACCAGGAGAGTCCAGGCAGGTGGCCTTCAGGAAGGTCCCTCCTCCTGAAGCTGCGATTTGGGGTCCCTCCTTGAAGGAGCTGGTAGTCCCAAGAGTATTACAGAAAATTTGTTGGATTTGAGGCCAGGAAGATAAGCACAGAGGAACAGGGCTGTACCCTGAGCTTCACTGTTACCCTGTGATTCTAGGTGGTGAGACAGGTGTGGCCTGAGCCCCAAGGCAATGTGCCCAGACCATACCTGGAGCTGGGGGTCCAGGGCCAACAGGACAACAATGGACAGACTCACAACCAGGACGTTGGCCAGGGAAGAGATGTTGGCGGGCAGGTGAGAGGGCTTGTTGAAACAGGTACTTTTGATAAAATCCTACCCTGGTGTGGGCCAGTAGGTGGCATGGTGGTTAATACAGCTGGATCTCACATGGTCAACTGTGCAGTTCGAGTCCCAGACCCACTGGCTTGAAAACCACACCAGGCATGTGTGCAGGTGTGCCCCAAATCCCTATGAGAATGGAGAAGGAATTACAGCTTGGCCCTCTTCCCTAAGGGGTGATTTCTCACTTTCTCTCTCTCTCTCTCTTGTCTCTCTCATCTCTCTTCAGTGAGTACATGGATCTTAGAGTAAACAATTACAAAAACAAAACAAACAAACAGACAAAATAAAACATAGGAGCCAGCAAGTGGCATAGTGGCTAAGGTGATGAATTCTCACATGGCTGACCACAGTTCAAGTCCCAGACTTGGTGGCTTGCAAATCATGCCAGGCATGCGTGTGTGTGAACTCAAAATCCCAAGAGAAGGGAAGAGAAGAGATCGGAACATGGCCATGCCCCTAGGGGTGATTTCTCCCTTTTCCTCTCTCTGTCTCTTTCTGGTGGGTGCAGACACCCCATGGCAAAACCTCCCCAAAAGTAATAATAATAATACAATAAAAAATCAGCCCCTGTGATTTCTTACCTCCCACTAAGCATGTTCCAGGTCTGTGTCAGTCATGGTCCCATCAGGAGACAGAAACCAATTTAATAACCAATTTCAGAGGCAATTTAATATGAAGAATTACTAGCTAGTTAGGAGGACTAAGTTCAAGAGATCTATTGTAACCATGGTGACTATAGTTAATGATGATATATTTTTTTGAAAAGTGTTAAGAATGTGGATAACTGTTCTCATTACAAAAAACAATAATTACGAGGTAATGCACAGGTTAATTAGCTAGATTTAACCATTTTACTGTGTGTGTGAATGTGTGTGTGTGTGTGTATACAACTCAGAAGCTTGGAGGAGGGGCCCCAGAGGCCTGGAAGGCAGACCTCTAAGGAGCAGACACAGCCAGCCAGGCGTCGCTGTCTGCACGGGGACATGACGGAGCTGGTGTGTCCGCTGAAAGACTACAGACTAGATCCAGCAGCTTAGTCTGTTTTTGCATTCTAACAGAAATACCCAAGACTGGGTAAATCGATAAAGAAATAGTTTTATTGGCTCACAATTCTGGTAGCGGGGAAGTCCACAGGCACCGTGAATGACGGAAGGCAGAACTCAGCCGACCGGCGTGTGATCTGCATACACGTGGCTTCTGTCTGCTTCATATCCTCTCCTATACACACGTGAAAACTCAGTCGGGGGACCCACTCTCATGGCTCTATCACCAAAGACCCCACCCGGGGACACCATGAAGGGATTCAGTTTTCCCTTAACCCCTTCGCAATACAACCAAGTCCGAACACATGAATCTTTGGGGGACAGACCATTAGCCAATCCCTAACCTGCAGAAAAGAACTGCTGCTGCCAGGAAGAAGCAGCTGTGTGGGAGTGATTCCCACAGGAAGCACACAGAAAGGGGAAAGACCCTTCCTTCTCTAGCCTCACGACTGCTCCCGCAAGCATCCACAATTGTTAGAGCCTAGTGGGGGAAAACACGGGCAAAGCGAGTGTCAACTTCAGCGTCACAACATGGAATGTAGAAGGGCAGCTTGGAGCTGGAGGGTGATAACTCGGTACCGGGCAAAGTTTACCCCTTTGGCTAATCAGCATTCACAGACACCCCTCCACGTATATTTTTTAGGTTCTGTACAAACATAACTATGTCTCTATATAACAAAATGAAACTATCCTTCCTACAGAGAAAGACACTCTCACCCTGTGTGCGCCTGTCCAGGCTGCTGTAGAATACCACAGATTGGGCGACTTAAACAAGTCCTTCATTTTCTCACAGTTCTGGAAGCCAGAAGTCCAAGATCAAGGTGCATCAGGGTCGATTTCTAGTGGGGCAGGGCCCTCCTGCCTGGATCATAGACAAATGCTTCATCAATATGTTCTCGCAAGGACATTCCTCTGTATTGCAAGGAGAGAGAGAGAGATCAGAAGAGACAGAGCGGGAGAGGGAGAGATCTGGTGTCTCTTCTTACAAGGACGCCAGTTCTGTATGGCTGGAGCCCCACCCCCTGGCTTTATTTAACCTTAATCACCTCCCTAATACCCTATTTCAAATATCTTCATTGGGAATTAGGGCTTCAGCATATAAATGGGGGAGGAGGCCAATTCAGTCTAGAACACACCATCTCTCCCAACCAAGAAGATGCAAAGTACTGGGGCCAGCAGAAGATGCAGTGGTTAAGGTGCTGGACTTTCATATAATCTCCCACAGCTCGAGTCCTGGACCCAGCGTCTTAAAACATGCCGGGCATGTGTGTGTACATGCCTAAAATCCCAAGAGGGGAAGGAAAGACAAGGGATTGAAGCATGGCCATCCCCACTGGGGGCGGTTTCTCACTTTCTCTCTGTCTCTCCAGTGAGCACACACTCCCTATAGCAAAAATCTATCTTACGTTAGATAGATGGTTACATTGCTGGACTCCCATGTGGTCGACGGTGGATCGAGTCCTAGACCCAGCAGCTTAAAACTCATCATGCCAGGCACCTGCGCATGCCCAAAATCCCAAGAGGAGAATGAAGGAGAAGAAACTGCAGCATGGCCATCCTCCCTGGGGGTTCTTTTTTTTTTTTTTTTTGAGAGATTTTTCACTATAGGGCACGTGCGCTCGCCAGACATTTCTTGCTTTTTGTCTTTCTGTCTCTCTCACGAGCACTTGCGCCCTATAGCAAAAATTTCTCTAAAGAAAATAAATAAATGAATGAATAAATAAATAAATAAATGGTGCAAAGTACCAACCGTCCTCATGTTCAGCCTGGAGTCAAGCACACCACCCGTCTCCAAGGCGTGTTAATTACCCTTCAGCTCAATCACCATCCACGCGAACGTTCTGCTACTTAAAGACTAACTTATAAAGTTGGTCTGGAAAGCAGAGCCAGATGGTGGTACAGCAGTTAAACATGACACTCTGTGAGGCTGACCCACATAAGAAGGTTCTAGGGACCAGCAGTTAGCATAATGGCTATGTCGCTGGACTCCCACGTAGTCAACCGCGGTTTGAGTCCTGTCCCCGGTGGCTTAAACTCACGCCAGGCACGTGTGCATGCGTGCCCAAGATCCCGAGAGGAGAATGGAGGAGAAGGGATTGCGGCGTGGCCATCCCCCCTGGGGGGTGATTTCTCGCTTTCTGTCTCTCTGTCTCTCTCTGTCTGTCTGGGGAGCGCCCACTCCCTATAGCCAAAACCTCTCCACAAAAAAAAAAGGAAAAAAAAAAAAAAAGGAGGTTCTAGATTTATATTCAGAGATTCTCTGGCTGAGGCTGGGGTGGATCACAGTGTCAAGACCAAGCTGGGGGTGTTCTCTCTCTCTCTCCCTCTCGCTCTCTCTCTCTGTCTCTCTCTCTCTCCCTTCTTCCTCTCTCAGTCTCTCTTGTTCATGAAAGAAATAAATAAACCTTCAAAAAATTTGTAAAGCTCGGGCCAGCAGGTGGTGGTTAAAGTACTGAATCCCACAGGGCTGACTGCTCGAACCTTTGCCTTGAAGAACATTCTGGGCACGTGTGTGTGCATGTGCCCATGCGCATGCTCAGAATCTCTAGAGGAGAATGGAGAAGGGAGTGCAGTGTGGCCAGCTTCCCTGTGGGGGTGATTTCTCACTTTCTTTCTCTCTGTGTCTCTCTCCAGTGAGTGAATGTACCCTACAGCAAAAAACTTTTTTAAAAAATTATAAAGCTTGTATAAAATAATACAGGAATAAAATTAAGTAAAGAGGAAAGAGAGGAAAGGAAGGAAACATGCATTACAAGGCAGGAAGCCAATTCCCCCTTGGTGTGGGGATCAGTAATCCCAGTCCAGAGAGCAACCCCTTCTTCGTCTGTTGGCTCAGGGACTGAGGAGCCCAAAATGCCCCGGTGGCGATCTCAACTTCCGATTCCGTGAAATAATTGTGTCCTCTGGGAGGAGCCTTCCCTCCTGGCAAACTAAGCGGAGTTCAAAGTTGCTGGGAAGGAAAACAAAAAATCTGTGAGCAGGATATTAGGGGTTATGACAGATGTCACCCTCATTCCATCC
>NW_006159755.1:1152359-1157472 GCF_000334495.1 Tupaia belangeri chinensis | reverse complement strand
TAAGGTGCTGGACTCCCACATGGCCGACCACGGTTCGAGTCCTGGAATAGGCAGCTTTCTCTTTCTCTCTCTCTCTCTCTCTCTCCCCCTCTCTAATCAAATTTAAATAAAGTTAAATAAAATAATTCTTTAAAAAGAAAATCACCAGTCACTGATCCAAAGCCTGCCTGTCTCTGGTAAGAGATCACAGCCCTTTCAGAGAGGCACCACAGTTCGTCTTCAGAGAGCTATTTCTCTGAGCTACTACGCCCCCTGCTTCGGGTGCTGGGGTATTTGGTAAAACCATGGAACCCACAAGCATAAATTCCTCCGTCAGAAGCACTGTGATGCCATGACAGTGAGTGAGGCACTCACAAAGCCCACGGAGGACAGTGTCGGCAGGAGCACACGGCCAGGCACGGCCCATCCATCTCCAGAGTGTGTGTCTCCCTCAGGGAAAAAAAATCTCCGTACCCTCCACAGTAGGAGGAGTCCGAGGACCCAAGCCTGTGGCCGCATCGCCTGGTCTCCCGGGGGCACCATATCAGGGCTCCGTGTTGGTCTCTGCTCTTGGAGGCCAGGGTCTCAGCGGTAGTGTCATTCAGGTCAGCCTTGGTGAAGGGACGAATATGACTGCTGAGCCCCTGCGTGACCCCATCTCTGCCACTAAAGCCACTTCGAATATAGAATATCGAGCACGCCCTGGGCCGGAAAGAGGAAGGCTGACATCCACACGGAAATTCCTTTCCTTCCCTCTCCCTTCATTGTGTCTGCCTGATTATGAGGAGCCTCCACTGCAGTGGGTGCCCTTTGAGGAGCGTCCCATCAGAAACAAATATCTTCACAATCTTGCCCGGTCTGAGAACACCAGCCACATATTTCTCACCCATGCTTCTTTTTTTTTTTTTTTTTTTTTTTTTTTTGAGAGGTTTTTGCTCTAGGGCACATGCGCTCACCAGAAAGACAGAGAGAGACAGAGA
Source organism: Tupaia belangeri chinensis (assembly GCF_000334495.1). Lineage (NCBI taxonomy): Eukaryota > Metazoa > Chordata > Mammalia > Scandentia > Tupaiidae > Tupaia > Tupaia belangeri. The sequence goes on along the minus strand of NW_006159755.1, from coordinate 1,156,513 downwards.
GACAGAAGACAAGAAATCACCCCCCCGAGGGGGGATGGCCACGCCGCAATCCCTTCTCCTCCATTCTCCTCTCGGGATCTTGGGCACGCACGCACACGCGCCCGGCGTGAGCTTTAAGTCGCCGGGTCCAGGACGTGAACCGCAGTCAACTACATGGGAGTCCAGTGACATAGCCATAACGCTAACTGCTGGTTCCCTCACCCACGCTTTTTTATCACCCCTCCTCCAATCCTGTTCTTTCCAAATCCCTGACTACTCAGCTAAACCTGAAGGCAGGAAGTTTTTCCTACCATGTCGGTATGTACCTTAGGCTTGGTGGGCCACTTGCTCTGTGGTGACCATGCAAGCCTGACATTGTACCACGAAAGTCACACAGACAATAAATGAACAAATGAGCACAGCTTTGTGGCAATGAAACTTCATTTCGAGAACCAGACAGTGACCAGATTTGGTCTGGGAGCCATGGTTGGCTAACCCTGGGCTGAGCCATCAGCCACTGCCCACGAATTACACCTTGTAGCATTTGGTAAATACGAGGTCCTGCTTTACTGTCCTTCCAGACAGTGAGGACACCGCAGTGCTCTACTTGACTAATTGTCATTCAACGTCCTTCAGGGAAGCCCCTGAATGTAGTTGTCATGCCACGGGCACCCACTTTCAGTCAGTACCATAATATTATGCAGAATCATCTCGAAACCCAGTCCAACCTGTTTTTCCTTTATTAAATGTTCAAAGGCCAAAGGTACAGATTGGAGGACACTGCGTAGAGGTCACTGTCGAAGGAGCCTGCACCATCAGCACTGGCAGCTTACCTGTGCTTGAGCACAGCCCACGTGGTAATGGCTCACAGCCACACACACCCACCTCGGGGCTAGGTGGGCCTCACAACACCCAATAGCCGACTGGGCTCTCTGGAGGATACTGAGGTGTTCCACCTGCAGGGCTGAGGCCCTCCTTGCTCAGCTGCCGGGTGTGTTGCCTGCTGATGACTCTCCACTGAGTCACTCTCTGGGCCTGGCCCTCAGCGACAGGGCGCTGCCTCCCCCAGGAATGTAGCCCCACCCTCCCCCATCCAATGGCTGGTCAATGCAGGCCCAACGGCCAGCTCACCTGCCTCAGCTGGGATGTTGCTGAAGAGCTCACCTGGTTCCAGAGCGCCTTATGGGACTGGACGGCCCTCTGTAGTGACGTCATCATAGTTCGACTTCCCCCTCTGCCCAGTTCCATGTCCTTCACTCTTACAGGAGTACTTTCCAATACACCTTCTCCCCACCAATCGTCACCTTCAAGTCTGTTCCATGGAAACCTAGTCTGAGACAACATCTCAGGCCATGAGGTCACTTGAGGTCCAGTGTTCAGTCCCTCCCTGGGGCCAGTCAAAAGCCAGGAGGCATCTCTCTAAGGAGACTAGTCAGTGGCAGAGGAAGGTATGGATTGCCAGCAACCAGCATGGTGCTTCTCCTGACAGCAGCACCCGGGCACCCTATCTGCACACGCACTCTGGGATCTTGAATCTGGGGGTCAGAGCCCACAGGAAGGGCAGCTTGAGTGCAGTTGGGACTTGATCTGGGCCCCACTCCACATTGGCCTTTTCTGGAAACTTCCATAAGTGTGCTGGAGTAACACAGTCAACGGTGAGTGTGAAGACCTCCGTTCTTGCTGCAGAGGGTGGTGCAGGTGCAGTCATGTGTCTTTCTTCTTGGCCGGGTTATCTGCACATGCTCCAGACCACCCAAGCACAGAAACTGCATCCAGCTGCAGGCCCTGAGTGGGGGCAATCCCCCAGCTCCTCTGCATGTGTCTTGTGAGGGCTTCAGAAAGCTACTTCCTACTTCTTGCTCCTCAAGCCCTGTCTTAGTCTGTTTTATGCTGCTGTAACAAAATAGACCAGACTGGGTTATATATATATATATGAATTGTTTATTTTTTTATTCTTTATTACTATGTTTCAATTTGCTATAGGGCAGGTGCACTCACCTGAGAGAAAGAGAAAGGGAGAAAGCAAGCCATCAGGTCCAGGATTCGAACCATGGTCAGCCATGTGGGAATCCAGCACCCAACCACACCACCTGCTGGCCCCAACTGGGTCATTTTTAGATTTTATTTCATTTATTCCATGAGAGAGAGAGAGAGAGAGAGAAAGAGAGAGTCCATGAGACTGTTATATCTAACAGGGTCTTCATGCTGAGTTCCACCCCCAGCCTCAGCCAGCCTTGCTCACAGGCACCCATGCGTACCCAGTGCATATAGGGAGACCTTGGGACATGAACCCAGGACCTTCCCACATGGGTCTAGCATCACAGAACGTTACTGCTACACCAGTTAGCCAGCCCCCAAACTGGGTCATTGCTTCTATTTTATTTTTTTAATTGCTGGAGGGCATGTGTACTCGCCAGAGAGGGAGAGATAAAAAGCTCCCCACAATGGGACATGGTCACATCCCCCATTTCTCCATCCTCTCAGAATTTTGGGCACGCATGCACACATGTTTGGCATGTTTTTCAAGCTGTTGGGGCCAGGATTTAAACCACAGTTGGCCACATGGGACCTGGTTTCCTATGCGCAAGGCTTAACTGCTGCGCCACAGGCTGGCCCCAGGCTGTGAAATTTGTAATGAACAGGAATTTATTAGCTGACAGTTCTCAAGGCTGGGAAGTCCAAGATCAAGGTGCTGGCACCTGGAAAGGCTTTCTTGCTGCGCTACCACATGGCGGAAGAGCAAAGAGAGAGTGAACTCACTCCAAGGTAATGGTAGTCCATCCATGAGGGTAAAGCCTTCTGACCTAACACCTCTTTTTTTTTTTTAAGAATTATGTTCTATTATTTAACTTTATTTATTTTCATTGGACCAGGGAGGGACAGAGTGAGAGAGAGAGAGAGGGAAAGTGAGAAAGCAAACCACCAGGTCCGGGACTTGAACCATGGTCAGCCATGTGGGAGTACCAGTGCCCTTAACCACCACTCCACCCACTGGCTCCAGGCCTAATACCTCTTAGAGGTCTCACCTGCCAGTACTGTCATAATGGCAACTAAATTTCAATACAAGGGGCCAGCTAGTGGTATGGTGATTAAGGCACTAGAGTCTACATTGCCGACTGCATGGTTCAAGTCCCAGACATGGCAATTTGAAAATCACACTGGGGGGACCAGCAGTTGGCATAATGGCTATGTCACTGAACTCCCATGCAGTCAACTGCGGGTCAAGTCCTGGATCTGGTGACTTAAACTCACACTGGGCACATGTGTGTGCATGCCCAAGATCCCGAGAGGAGAATGGAGGAGAAGGGATTGCAATGTGACCATCCCCCCTTGGGGTGATTTCTCACTTTCTGTATCTCTGTCTCTCTATGTCTTTCTGGAAAGCGCATGAGTCCTATAACAAAAACCTCTCCAAAAAAAAATAGAAAAGAAAGAAAAGAAAAAATCATGCTGGGTACGTGTGCATGCATGCCCAAAGTCCCTAGAGGAGGACAGAGGAAAAGGGATTGCTGCATGGCCATCCCCCGGGAAGGATTTCTTGCTTTCCCTCTTTCTGACTCTCTCCAGCAAATGTATATACCCTGCAGGAAAAAAAAAAAAATTGGAGCAGGCATTCAAACCATAGCAAGTCCAATTGGCATGTCACCCCAATGCTGTGGAATCCAGAGATCAAGCTCCCTGCTGACTACACTATAGCAGAAAGCAGGAAGGTCATGCAGCCATGAGGCTAGATTGTGATGACAAAACCACACTGCTTCAACTCGTCTCAGAGAATTGGAATAGCATGAAAGATTTGGACTGGTTAAAAGCTGCAAACCTAGGGCCAGCAGGTAACAAGGTAGTTAAGGCGCTGCATTCCCACATGGCTGACCATGGTTCGAGTCCTAGACCTGGTGACTTGCTTTCTCACTTTTCCTCTCTCTCTCTGTCTCTGTCTCTGTCTCTCTCTCTGGTGAATAAGCATGTCCTATTTTTTAACAGCAAATTTAAATAATAATAATAATATGGGACCAACAGGTGGCAGGTGGTTAAGGCGCTGGACATCCCACATGACTGACCATGGTTTGAGTCCCGGACCTGGTGTCTTGATTTCTCACTTTCCCTCTCTCATTCTCTCTCTCTGTGTCTCTTTCTGGTCAAATTAAAATAAATTAATGAATAAATAAAATTAAATA
>NW_006159755.1:1140486-1152114 GCF_000334495.1 Tupaia belangeri chinensis | reverse complement strand
AAAATACAAGTTTTATTTTGGGGCCAAAAAATTCCCCTTTGAAATCTATGCATAGTTTTTGCCTAATATACATGGTCGTGAGTTTTTCCATTTTTTTTTTTCTTTTGGAGAGGTTTTTGCTATAGGGTATGTGCGCTCACCAGACAGACAGAGACAGAGAGATAGAAAGCGAGAAATCACCCCCCCAGGGGGGATGGCCACACCGCAATCCCTTCTCCTCCATTCTCCTCTCGGGATCTTGGGCACACACGCACACGCACCCTGCATGAGTTTAAGCCACTGGGTCCGGGACTTGAACCGCGGTCGCCTACGTGGGAGTCCAGCGACATAGCCATTATGCTAACTGCTGGTCCCGGCCGTGAGCCTTTCAAAGGCCCCTCACACTACACCCAGAAAGGCAGCTGCATTGGAGTCACCACCAGTGATGTTCACAGCAACACGCAGGCCTTCTCCAAGATCCCCCACCTACTGCACAGACGAGCAGAGCCGCCGAATGGGGCAGTGCTAGGAGTCACATCCTGGCAAGCCTCCCGTCTTTGACGTCTGTGTAATCTCCGAGCAGATGCCCAGGATATGCATGGCTGTGCTTCTGCCATGAGGGGAGGGGAGCCTCGGGGCGTCCCTGCAGCCCTCCTTGTCCTCATGGCTCTTCTTCGGTTAGGCTAGAAGCCTAACTGGAGAGTCTGCCTGGTGCCAAGAACGTCTACTCCAGCTGTCTATTCAGGAGCTGGGAAAACAACTATGGAGGAAGCCCAAGGACCTACCGAGCCCTCAGTGACTCAGACTCCCATTTATCCCTGGGCCACCCTTAGCCCTACTTTAACTGAGGCCTACAATAAAGAAAAGTGACAAGGAGAGAGAAAGGCTCCATAGTACAACGGAAGCCTATGACTATGTAGAAGAAAAGCAAAGAACTCGTATGGGTTTTTATGTTAACATCTAAATTGGATTCAGTCTGGGCCATCAGGTGGCATGGTGGTGAAAGGCGCTGGATTCCCACCTGGCCAGCTGTGGTTTGAGTCTCAGACTTGGCAGTTTGCTTTCTCGCTTTCCCTTTCTCTCTGTCTCTGGTCAAATTAAAAATAATAATAACAAATGGAATTAAATAAATAATTCTTTAAAGTAATGAAATATGCATAATACAGGCTTGGGACCAGCAGTTGGCGTAATGGCTATGTCACAGGACTCCCATGTAGTCAACAGCGGTTTGAGTCCCGGACCCCATGGCTTAAACTCACACCAGGTGCGTGTGCGTGCGTGCCCAAGATCCCGAGAGGAGAATGGAGGAGAAGGGATTGCGGCGTGGCCATCCCCCCAGGGAGTGATTTCTCGCTTTCTGTCTCTCTGTCTCTCTCTGTCTTTCTGGAGAGTGCACGCGCCCTATAGCGAAAACCTCTCCAAATAAAAGAAGAAATCGGGCTCAATCTGGTTGCTACAGTCACCTGGGGAACTTCGTTAAGATACTGGTGCACGCCCCTCCCCCACCCCTACACTAGCAGATTCATCAGGATCTCAGAGTGGGGCCTGAGCGTCTTCACATCTGTGCTACCAACAATCTGCTGAAGTTGGGAGAAGCCATGGATAGAGACAAATACTGGAAGCCTGACCCACTGCCACAGAGACAGAGCTGCAAAAAAGGAGGCTTCAGCTGCTGCTGTAGACCTAACACCAGTTACTTGAGTCCTAGAAAATGCAAAAGCCCATGGAAAAACATCCATTATTACCCCTGGGCCTCTGGGAGCCAGGCGTGGGACGCATTAGCAACTACTTTGGGTTGGGAATACTCCGCAGTGATTCTGCAGCTGAGACACCTGGGGACAAGGGGTCTCCTAAGGGGGACGCTCGCCCTGGGGAATTCCCGAGCTCACAGCTGCAGAGACTCCAGGGCCCAGAGCTGACAGATCCCTGCAGAGCTTGCTGAGGATGGAGAAACTTAGAGGGCAAGTGCAGGGCGCCAGGACTGCAGGGAATAAATAGTGCTCCGAGAAGGGGCTGTGGACAAGTCAGAGGGGGCCCTCTCACAGAGAATCAAGAGCTTCTGAACATCCAGAGTGAGCCCAGACAGAGGGGAGGGGCAGGGAGTCTTAGGTAAGTTCTGGAGACCGGGAATGACTTCACTGCAACTTTTAAGTTAAACAAAATACAAACGTCTCCAAGGCTACTCTCAGAGGAAGCTGTGAGCCTGAGTGGGTGTGGGAAGCAGGAGATGCAATGTGCCCCGACAGAGTTTAAAGTCATGGGTCGTGGACCCTCTGTCTCCTGAAGAAGCTGAAACTACGTTCTCTTACCCCTTGTGTGTTCTGGCTGCCCCTTCTCCAGCTAGCACGGGCTCTGCTGGGCCTGCAGCTGACCTCAGAGCAGCATGCTCCGGCCTGGGTTCTGAGACGTGCTTATGTTTGTTACATGTTGTGGGTGGGGCTGGTGCTCGGAACGTGGACTATATCCCAAGGACTGACTTTTTGGAAAAGTGGAGCCAATAAGAATCTTATAATTAGGACCAGCAGTTGGCATAATGGCTATGTCACTGGACTCCCATGTAGTTGACTGCGGTTCGAGTCCCAGACCCAGTGGCTTAAATTCACGGAAGGCGCATGTGCGTGCGTGCCCAAGATCCCGAGAGGAGTATGGAGGAGAAAGGATTGCAGCGTGGCCATTCCCCTTGGGGTGATGATTTCTCACTTTCTGTCTCTCTGTCTCTCTCTGTCTTTCTGACAAGTGCATGCACCCTATAGCAAAAACCTCTCAAAAAAAAAAAAGACAACTTCTCACAGACATAGTAGGTAGAGGTCTGATGGTAGAGGGTCAAGCTGAGAAGCTTGGATTTTTGTCCTAAAGGCAAGCAGAAGCCATTGTAGGGCCCAGGCAGGAAGGTACAGAACCAGACAGGTGATTTAAAAGGATTTCTCCAATCACAGCCTGAAGAGACCGTGGGAGGGACTGGGCTGGCCGCAGAGAGGTCAGTTAATGGATCTTCACATTGATCTTAGCCAAAGGCAATGAACACAGTAGCAGTGGGGATGTCAAAAAGGACACATTCAAGAGGTATTCAATTGGCCTAAAGAGTGAGACTCAGTGTCTTAATCCATTTAGTGCTGCTGTAACAGAATCCCACAGACTGGGTGATCTATAAGCAACAGAGATGTATTTCCTCACAGTTCTGGAGCCAGGGAAGTCCGAGATCAAGGGCTGGCTCTGGCAAGGCTCTTCCACTGTGTGGCCCGTGGTGGAAAGGCTAAGAAAGGGTAGGAGAGAAAGGGCCGAACGCATCATTTCATCAGAAGCTCACTCCCAAGATAAGGAGCCCACTCCTGAGATAAGGGCATTAATCCATCCATGAGGGTGGTGCGCCGGAAACCCAAACACCTTTCACAGGGCTCATCTCCCAACACCGGGGCATTGGGAATCAAGTTTCCAACACATGACTTTGGGAGACACATTTACATTGTAGCCCTTGGTGGCCTGGTCAGGGTGGGGGTGGGGATAACTCTCATGTACTCTGCCTGAACGACCCAGGAGCATGGTACCATTCATGATCGGCAAAAGACTGGCCAGCTCCCACAGCGCTCCTTCAGCTCACAAAGGGGCAGCGCTGCTGACCCTCCAGGAGCAGAGGGACAGACACTGGTCCCTCTGGTCAACCCTTTCCTACCTTGGGGGCCTCCCCCACCATAAAAGCTCAGGAAGAGGCCAAGGCCACCTCCCACTCTGATAGCAGAGGAGCAGCCCTCGCTTCTCCAGCTCCCTTGCAGTGTAGGAGCAGACACGTGGCCCAGGCTCAACCAGTGGCTGTACCTGCTCCAGACTTGAAATCAAGAACCAGGGACAGGGCCAGACGGTGGCACAGTGGTAATGCAACTGGACCACACGGGAAGGTCCTGGATTCACTTCCCAGAGCCACTCCGTACATGCCATGCACATGCACATGTGCCTATGACCCCAACCAGCCAAGGGAAGAGGTGAATAGCAGTAGAAGACCAAACTGGGAACCAGCAGGTGGCATGGTGGTTAAAGTACTGGATACTCCCACATGGCTGACCATGGTTCAAATCCTGAACCTGGGGGCTTACTTTCTCACTTTCTGTCTCTCATCAAATTAAAATAAATAAATGAATAAATAAAATTAAATAAAATCATTCTTTTTTAAAAAATTTAAAAAAGACCCTATTGGGAGCCTCTCTCTCTCTCTCTCTCTCTCTGAAGAAAGAAAAATAAATAAGTCAGAGACAGTGAAGAATCCGTTCTGGCCAGTGACCAGCTTCAAGGACAGCAGGGGCTGCAGGTCAGTGGCAGCACCCAGGGCACAGAGCCAGAGGCCAGATGTGTTCACTGGAGCCCGTAGCAGACCCACCCTGCAGCAGGACTCCCGGTTCTGGGGGCTGCACTCCTGTGCTGTGGTTCCCCAGCCTTCCTGTACTAACATCCAGAGGAACCTCTCCAGGCCCTGAGGATGCTGTTAAGCACCCGTACTTCCAGGAATCAGTTCCTCTACTGCCTTGTCAGTTAACATCTTTGTCTCCCCACCAGACCAGGAGCCCCCTTAGGGTAGAGACCAGGCTCCATCTACTTCTCCTCCTAGAACCCAGCTTGAGCCTTACATGTAAGAAAAGTGTCTAGGGCCAGCAGATGGTAGTGATTATGGTGCTGGACTCTCATATGGTCGACCACAGTTTGGGTCCTGGACCAGCAGCTTGAAAATCACTCCTGGTGCGTGGGCATGTGTGGTCAAAATCCCAGGAGGAGAATGGAGGAGAAGGGATTGTGGCTTGGCCATCCTCCTGGGGGTGCTTTCTTACTTTCCCTCTCATCGTTTCTCTCTTTGGTGAACTCACATGCCTGATGGTAAAAACATTAAAAAGAGAGAAAAGAGAAGTTCCTATTGCTGAATGAATGCCTATCTCTTTGGAAACAGAATTTGGGGCAGTGGTGGAGTGACCCAAAGGCCCTACTTATAGTGAGACTCAAGAGTTGGGGCTCAGCCACAGTGGCAAGGCAGTGGAGCACCACTGAGCAGTACTGGAGTCATGTGGGAGGCCCGGGTTCGAATCCCAGACCTACCTGAGCACACCAGGTAGACCCACACACGCTTGTGATCCTGGCCTGCTGGGAGCCTGGGGGAGCTCACAGTGTGGCTGTCATTACAGAGGACACTGTCTCTCTCTCTCTCTCTCCTTACCCACCATGACAAATAAAATAAACTTAGAAGGGAGGGAGTAGACAGTGCGGCACCTTTAAAATTGCAACCCTCTTCAAGGCAATCCCACTTGGGAAGGTTCCTGGTTCAAATTCAGAGACTTCCCCCAGTACAACAGGCACATGTGTCCCCATGATCCAGGGCTGGCCGAGACCAAGGATGACCAAGATCGTGGAAGGATCCTGATGAGGGTGATGTCTCTCTCTCACTCTCTCTTTCTCTCTCTCCTTTGCTCATGGAAGAAATAAATTTAAATAAATAAATAAAAGCACAGACTGAGCTACCAGTTTTGTGGGGAGGGAGTAAAGGGGATTGGCAGGGACTTGGACACCCGGATGATGGTGTGCACTGGCTCTGGCATCCAGAGACCTTGTCTGAAGCCCCGGCCCTGACCTGTGCTCCAAGAGGGGAACTTCTTGGTTCTCAGTCTTCTCGGCTGTAAGTGGAGCTCCTATGAGACCCAAGCAGAGAGTTCCTTTGAGGCATAGAGAAGATGACCCCTCAGAGGGCCTTAGCGCTTAGTAGGTGCTCTCACTGCTCTTTGCCAGCAGGTCTTCGTGAGGTTCCCAGGTGACGCAATAAGGAGGAATGCCCGCTCCCCGTGCCCTTCTCCTCCTCCTCCGTCTTCCTCCATTGACTTCCGGGTCATTGCTGTCCTCCAGATCCCACCCACCAGCATGGACTGCCTTGGGCACATTGCCACCGTCAATTAGGCCAGCAAAGACAGCTTCCTTGCAAATGAATGAATCGGCCCTCCAGCTCGTGAATCACCTCCCTAACAAGCCTGGCCTGGTCCCAGGAGAATGTTCAGGCTCAGAGTGGGCCATACTCAGGACAAAGTTTTCCCGAACTACACTCGGGGGAGCTCAGGGAGCTGCCAGGTGTTCCTGACTGTCCCCGAGTAAAGCAGGTGTCGCATGCAGGACTCCTCAGAGCTTTAATGCAGGAAGAGGCTTTGTGGCTTCCCAAGATGCAGCAAAGCACAGATCTTTCCTCTGAGCCCCGGTTACTGGCTCGCACTCTCCTGGAGCTCCAAGTTTGCAAAATGCTGGCACACGGCAGCTCCCTGCCGCTTTCCCGCTGAGAAGTTCACATCCCACCTCTGAAGTACACTCTCACCATCTCCTAGGGCAGTGGGAAGCAGGCTTTCCTCCTCCCCATGCTGGGGCTCTCCCCACAGCGCATGCCTCCCTCCAGGGGTGAGGGCGGCGTGGGACTTCTGGACCTGCTAAGCAAGAGGAGACATGGAGTGTGAAGTGGCCTAGCTGCGGCCTCCTCCCTGGGGGCCCGGCCCTTTGGCATCTCAGCAAGGCCACCATGGCACAGAGCCCAGGCTCTGCAGCTACCCGGACACTCTCCCTCCCCAGGGCCACGTCCATCCTCCCACCCATGCCCTGCCCCCTGCAGGCCACAAGGAAGCCCTCAGTGGCACCCACCGGAGGTTGGTGAGTACAGAGCCACAGCCCCTCAGAAGTCCCACCCTTTCCCTGACTTGTCATTGCACCTGAAGGATGACAGGGCATGCTGGCAGGAGCACGGTCCCCACAGGGCCTGGCAGCTGGAGCTCTGGCCTCTGTGCTGGCCACACCCAAGCTCCACCCCACAGCCCACTCCGCCAACTGCACACGGCTCAGTGGGACGAACCGTTGTTCATTGACACGTTACTCATGTGGCTCTGTGCCCTTAGTCCCGACACCTTCCCGTGACTGGCACGTCATGCCTGAAGAACAGAGGAAGGAGCACAACTGTGAAATCAGCTCCCCTTCAGGCCGCTGCCGACCGCACGTGGGGGCTGTGCTGCCAGTACTGGGACCCTGGATGATGCAAGGGCAGAAAACGAGAAGGGAGGTGCTGCCTGGATAGCAGTAAGCCCAGTCCGAGGGTGGGTTTCAGGCTTGGTTAAACCCAGCAGCTCAGCTGTGTCACCAGGACTCCAATTGTATTGTCTCTCCTCTGTCATCCACAGCCTCACCTAGACCGTGAGGTACAGTCCCCTGTGGGCACAGGCCAGCTGCCACCTGCCTCTGGGTCTATGTACGTCCTTGCCCAGAGTCAGCAGAAATGGGGGAGCCCTGCCCCAGCGGTCTATGTAGTCCAGAGACTTGGCCAAGGTGCAACCCAGAGCACCTGGGGACAGAGTGGCTCCCTACAGCAAGATCAGGCCTTGGTAGGAAACCTAAGTGGGAGGGACAGATGCTCAGTCAGCTGTACATGTTAAATGAGATCATGGAGGGTTGGCAGGTGGCACGGTGGTTAAGGGTGCTGGACTCCCACGTGGCTGACTGAGGCTCGAGTCCCTGACTGGCAGCTTCCTTTCTCTCTCTCTCTCTCTCTCTCTCTTTCTCTTTCTCTGTCCTTCTATGGTCAAATTTAAATAAATAAAATAAAGTTAAATTTTTAAAAATAATTCTTTAAAAAAAGTGAGATCATCGATCAAAGGCACTGGAACTGGGCCGGCCTCAGTCAGCTCATACTTGCATTCTGTTGCTAATAGCAGAGTTACTTGAGTCTGGCTAACATAAGGGTAGACATTTACTCAGCGTATGGTTCATGGTTTGGAGGTCTGAGCCCTAGGGACCACATCCGGTAAGGATCTTCTTTCTTTTTCTTTTTTTTTTAATTGTCAGAGGATGCATGTCCTCACCAGAGGGGAGCGGACAGGGGGGTGGGGGAAGAAAGCACCCCCCAGTGGGACATGGTCATGCCACACCCTTTCTCCTCTATTTCTCTATCTTCTCAGGATCTTGGACACACACACACATGTGCCTTGCATGGTTTTCAAGCCACCAGGACTAGGATTTGAACTGTGGTTGGTCATGTGGGATCAGGCTCCCTTAACCACATGGCTGGCCCAGGTGACCATCTTCTGACGGGTGAGTATGGCCGAGGGCGAATGCTTGAGCGGAGCAGACTGTGTCTCCTCCATCTGTCTCATTTCCTCTCTCTCTCTCTCTCTCTGCTGTTTTGTTTTGTTTTTGCTGAGAGATTTTTGCTATAGAGCATATGCACTCACCAGACAGAGACAGAGAGACAGAAAGTGAGAAATCACCGCCCAGGACCATGCCATAATTCCTTCTCCCCCATTCCCCACTCGAGATTGTGGGCACACAGGACATTCGTCCAACATGGGTTTCAAGCCTCCAGGTCTGGGGCTCGAACTGTGATCGGCCATGTGGGAGTCCTCAACTACTATAGCACCTACTGGCCCCCTCATTCCCTCTATTTATAAAATCCACAGTATTCAGGTGGGGCCCACCCTGGTAACATTGTCCAATATCCAATTTTAATCATTTCCACAGGCTCCACCTCTTCTTTTTTTTTTTCTAAGAACTATTTATTTGGGGGGCCAGCAGAAAGAAAGAAAGAAAGAAAGAAAGAAAGAGAGAGAGAGAGAGAGAGAGAGAGAGAGGGAGGAAGGGAGGAAGGAAGGAAAATGTCAGGTTGCATCTGTCTTTAAATCCATTGGGTGGAATTGCTGATTCAATAAGCGAGCATGGACCAGACTGAGGGAACGTGGTGTGAGCCACAAGACAGCAGAGAGGACCGTGAGCTTCAAGGATGTCTGGGGCGCAGTTGCTGAAAGCAGCTTCCCAAGGGGTGAGTCTCCCCCAGGTGTTAAGAAGGCCACAGCACTGGCAGTGCGGCAGGATTTACGATGTTAATTAAGTTCATCGGATTCCAACTCCCTGTGTAGCCTGCAGGTCCCGCTCTCTCATGGAGGAACAAATGAGGTCTCTGCTAAATTGCTGAGGTCTCAGCACCCAGCTGCACACCACAGAGCCCCAGCCCACCTCTGTACCCGACCCCCTAGGGATCCCAGATGTTCCAGCGAGCCCTCTGGTGTGTCTCACATGCTCAGGGACAAGCCCACACTTGTCTTCCACCTGTCCTCGTCTTTTTACCCCTGCCTTTGCTGATCCGCCCTCCAGGGAAGCAGCCCCACTCACCATCGGGACTGCCCACCCCTACCACTCAGGCTGCCAGTCCCGGAGAGTCAGGGTCAGACTGGGGTTGGGGCCAAGCACAGGCTTCGTGCCCTCCCCACGGATGCGCTGTCCTCGTCACCCAGGCCTGGAAGGGATCCTGAGACCAGAGGCTCATTCCTCTCACGGAAACAGCCCTGCAGGCCTCCAGCCCCACGCCCTCTCCCTGTGGCGCGCTCTCCACCATCCTAGTCCCCCCTTCCCCTCCCCGGGCACTTTTTCACTAGAGGCCTTTATTCTCCTCCCCCATTCCTAAGGAGTGAAACCAGCAGGCATGTCCACTCCTGCAGACAGGACCCTGCCACCCAAGGCCACCAGTCCCACAATGAGCAGGCTCTGCTCTCCGTGTGGGCCCCTCGGGGTCACCTGCTCCATCCATGTCAAAGAGTTCCGTATTCATGACTAGAGCTAGGAAGTGACACGCCAACTGTGCCCCAAAACCTTCGGTATCAGCTAAGAATTGCACCTGGCTACAAATGACGGAGAACCAAAGTCGCAGTGGCTAGAATGCAGTTACACGTGTTTAACTCATGTGAAAAGAAGTTTAGGGGTCAACAGGTGATGCGGAGTTTAGGGCACTGGATCCCACATGGCCAGCTGCGTGGTTCGAGTCCTTAAACTCGTGGCTTGAAAATCACGCCAGGTGTGTGTGCATGCGTGCCCAAAATCCTGAAAGGAGACCAGAGGAGGAGGGGTTTCAGTGTGACCGTACTCCCCAGGGAGTGTTTTTTCTTTCTCTCTCTCTCTCTCTCTCAGGCAAGCACAAGCCCTATAGCAGAAACTCAAGAAAACAAAAATAGGAGGAAGCAGTGTTCTCAGCCCATTCGGCACTTGAGACGTGCTGCTATTTTGTGGTTCTTACCTTAAGAAGCCTGCTATCACATTCCATTGCTGAGTCGCTATCTAACACAGCAGTTAGGGTAGGCCTGGGGCCCAGGAGATAAGGGAGCCGAGTCCCACATATCCAACTATTCAGTTCTAGTCTTGGACCTGGCAGATTGGAAAACACGCAGGACACGTGTGTGCGCCCAAAATACCAACAGGATGGAGACACGGGAAAGGGCTGCAGTGTGCCATGACCAGCGGGCGTGGTGGGCAACCGTTTCTCCCCTCCTCTCTCCATGTCATAACAGTGTATCCATGCCCCAAGGAAGGTGTCTTTCCCTGATGAGTGCACATGCCCTCTGGCAAATTAAAAAGAGGCCTGACCTGGTGGCAGCTGCCTGACAAGTTTAAAAAAAGAAAAAAGAAAGAAAAGTCCCTAAAAGAGCAGCTGCTCAGTTGGTGGTACACTGGGACCTCGGGGTCTTTGCCTCCTGAGTTTTCCCCAAGTTCGGTCCTCCTCATCCACCTCTGTGTCATTCGCCTTTCTCCCTGAAAGTTGGTCTGGAAAGTTGGTCTGGTACCCTGTTTCTAGTCGTCGTGGACAAGTCTTCAGATTACAACCCCAAATTGTGGATCAGAGCAGAGAGCCGAGCTGAGCCGAGGAACAGAGCATTGTCACAGATGACTACCATGACTCGGTTCGGAAGGCAGCGAACCGGGCTGGCATGTCTGTCTCCAGCCAGCAGAGCCCGGAGCTGGCATCTGTGAACGTCAGGCTCCCCAAAGCCAGAGCGAGAAGCAGACGTTGGTGCAAAGGGCTAAAACCTGTCGCGGGGGGAAAAGCAAACAGCCACACATATGCCGGAGCAGAACATCCTGAAGGCGGGGCGTCAGAGTGGCGGCTAAGAACTGGGTCTGTAGGAGAGTGGCCAGGCTGCGCGGGCCACCATGCCTGATGCCTTGGTGTGATCTTGGACAATTTACATGACCTCTCTGAGCCCCATTTCCGCCATGCATCAAGTGGGAACAGTAATTCATAATAACGTAGAAGCTATTCATGAAATGAAATCCTCTATGGCTTTTTCTTGGCCCAGCCCCTAGCTACTGGCTCTTGGCTCCTGGCCCAAGGGGAGTATGCAATAGTGTTAACAATTACATTGTCTTTGCCATAGGACCCGTGTATTCACTGGAAAGAGACACAGAAAGCGAAAGTGAGAAATCACCCCCCAGGGGGATGGCCACACCACAATCTCCTCTCCTTCATTCTCTTGAGCTTTGGGGCACACACACATTCGCCTGGTGTGATTTTCAAGCCATGGGGTCCAGGACTCCAACCACAGGTGGCCACGTGGGAGTTCAGCACCTTAGCCATACGCCACCTGCTGTTCCTCTGTTAGCAATGACTATTATACGTCTATCAACAGGGGGATGATGACGTGTGAACGGGTGTCTGTGTGGCCCAGGGCCTGGGACGCAGCGATACTCAGTAAACGGGCTCCACCTCATCAGTATCCTTGTTGGTGCCAGAGGAAATATCCAGAAAACGTCTCCTCTTTGCATAGGCAGCCATGACACGTGCTGGGCCTGGCGCACTCAGAGGAGAAGCACCTTCCGGGCTGAGGGTCCGGG
>NW_006159755.1:1123162-1139473 GCF_000334495.1 Tupaia belangeri chinensis | reverse complement strand
ACGTCAGAGTGGCGGCTAAGAACTGGGTCTGTAGGAGAGTGGCCAGGCTGCGCGGGCCACCATGCCTGATGCCTTGGTGTGATCTTGGACAATTTACATGACCTCTCTGAGCCCCATTTCCGCCATGCATCAAGTGGGAACAGTAATTCATAATAACGTAGAAGCTATTCATGAAATGAAATCCTCTATGGCTTGTGCTTGGCCCAGCCTTTTTTTTTTTTTTTTCAATTTGCTATTGGGCACATACACTCACCACAGAGAGACAGAGAGAGGGAAATTGAGAAAGCAAGCTACCAGGTCCAGGATTCAAACTGCAGTCGACCGTGTGGGAGTCCAGTGCCTTAACCACCACACCACCTGCTGGTTCCACAGCAATTACTTCTTTTTTTTTTTTTTTTTGTCTTTGCCATAGGACCCGTGTATTCACTGGAAAGAGACACAGAAAGCGAAAGTGAGAAATCACCCCCCAGGGGGATGGCCACACCACAATCTCCTCTCCTTCATTCTCTTGAGCTTTGGGGCACACACACATTCGCCTGGTGTGATTTTCAAGCCATGGGGTCCAGGACTCCAACCACAGGTGGCCACGTGGGAGTTCAGCACCTTAGCCATACGCCACCTGCTGGTCCTCTGTTAGCAATGACTATTATACGTCTATCAACAGGGGGATGATGACGTGTGAACGGGTGTCTGTGTGGCACAGGGCCTGGGACGCAGCGATACTCAGTAAACGGGCTCCACCTCATCAGTATCCTTGTTGGTGCCAGAGGAAATATCCAGAAAACGTCTCCTCTTTGCATAGGCAGCCATGACACGTGCTGGGCCTGGCGCACTCAGAGGAGAAGCACCTTCCGGGCTGAGTGTCCGAGCCTCAGCCTGTGGGAAATGCAGGATGCAGAAGGCCCTATCGAGTTGGGTTGAAGAGCTCCGAGCTGGAGAGCCCGGCTGGCATCTGCAATACCCAGTGGAGAAATGCCGCCCTCCCTGCTCACCAGCCTCACAGGTTCAGAGCAGCTCGCCCACCTCCTTCTGTGTCCAGCATCCTCCCAGCAACCTGCTGTGACAGGTTTGCAGGGACATCTGTCAGTGGCACCTGTTGACCTCCGCTGGGCAGGAAAAGTAGCACAGAGACTCCGGAGATCGGGGTAAGAGGTGGTGGGGCTGGGGGCTGGCAGACACCCTTTGCTCTGTGAATTACTCGCTTTCCAGTACAGTGGAGGTGGCCTAGATTTCTGGTAAAGAATACTGGTTACTAAGAGCCCTCAGCATAAAGCTGGATCTGTGTCCCTATGGAAAATTCCACATGACGGAAAATACCGCTCGATGAGGATGATAGCTGAGGCTGGGGACATCAGGGGAATTGGTCTGGCTGCTCTGTGGCTCTCGGCAAGCCCCTGCCCCCACCACCTCCCCACACCCCCCACCTTCCTATCCCTCCCCCTCATCAGGGGAGTTCCAGAAGTTAAAGGGACCCCTGGCGGGGCCAGCTGATGGCAGAGTGGTTAGTTAAGGCACTGGACTCCCACATGGCCGACCACAGTTTGAGTCTCAGGCCCAGCAGCTTGAAGCTTAAGCTGGGTGCATGTGTGTGCATGCCCAGAATCCTGAGAGAGAATGGAGAAGGGATTACAACGTGGCCATCCCCCTAGGGGGTGATTTCTCTGTTTCTCTTTCTCTCTCTGTCTGTCTCTCTCTGTCTCTTCCAGCCAGCACACACACCCCATAGGAACGAGTCCCCCTTCCCCTCACAAAAGAGAGACCCATGGTTCTAAACCATAAAGGCATCCCCAGATCACATCTCTCCCCAGGGACTTGGTTCCCCTGGAGACAGTTCAGTCTGTGCTTTCAGCATCCCAGGCCCTGGGGGGAGCCAGAGTGAGTCAGGGGTCCAGGGAAGCAGACAGGAGGGGCCCCAGAGGCCCTGGCCTAGTGACTGCTGCCCTCAAACTACCCAGGGCACATCCACAGATGAAAACAGCCAGCTTCCAGGCCAGCCCCAGCAGGGGAGCTGTCAAATGAAGCCGCTGGCGGGAGAGGCATTTAGTAAAACTGGTGTCCTCGCTGTCCTGCTGACAAATCCTTACCTTGGAGGTTTCCAGAAATCTGAAAGAAATGGCTTCTTTCCATGAAAATGTGCTGAAGGGCCACCGTATGCAGGCGTGTAGGCACCACTGCAGGAGCCAGCCCGAGCTGGCCTGGCCAGGATGGCAGTGACTTCCCTGCCTCAGCCACCCCCAGGGACCTCCTGCCCTCTGCCACCTTCCTGGCCCTGACGCTGAACCATCACGAGCATTCATGGAGGCATCTCACACGCTTGGTACGCACTGCTCAACCCCGTATTAGCACGGTCCCACGAGGGGCCAGGACTGACGGCCCCATTTCACAGATCGGTTACCGAGGCACAGGGAGGCCCAAGGCTACCCAGCTAAGAACGGTGCAGCCAGGCTTCTCACTCAAGCAGGGAGACTCCAAAGGCTGAGCTTCAAGATCCACTTCATGAGGGCCAGCAGGTGGTGTAGCGGTTACGTCACTGGGCTCCCACGTGGCTGAATGTGGTTCAAGACCCAGACCTGGTGGCTTAAAAATCATAGCAGGCAGGACCAGCATTTGACATAATGGCTATGTCACTGGACTCCCATGTAGTTGACCGCAGTTCAAGTCTGAGACCCAGTGGCTTAAACTCATGCCGAGCATGTGTGCGTGCGTGCCCAAGATCCTGAGAGGAGAATAGAGAAGAGATTGCGGTGTGGCCGTCCTCCCTGGGGGTGGTTTCTTGCTTTCTGTCTCTGTCTCTCTGTCCGCGCAAAGCCCCGAGAGCAAAAACCTCTAAAAAAAAAAAAAAAAGCAGGCATGGGCCAGCAGATGGTGTGGTGGTTAAAGCTGCTGGACTCCCACATGGTCAACCGTGGCTCGAGTCCTGGACCTGGAGGCTTACTCTCCTCCCTCTCTCTCTCTCTCCTCTCTCTTCAAAATTGAAACATAATGATAATAAATAAATAATTCTTTTTAAAAAATCACACCAGGCACGTGTGCGTGCATGCCCAAGATCCTGGGAGGAGGATGGAGGAGACAGGATTGTGGCATGGCCATCCCCCCTAGAAGGTAATTTTTCACTTTCCCTCTCCCTGTCTGTGCCTCTCTCTGGAATACACATGCCCTAAGATAAAAACCCCTTAAAAAAAAAAGAAAAGAAAAAAAGATCCTCTTCATCTTCTACCTTGGGGCTTTGCTAATTGCTTTTAGCAGCAGAGGCCTCCTTTCAAATGGAACCTTACATTCAACCCCAGGACGAAAGACAAATGCAAAACCATGCTGGTTGAAGAAGAGGAACTATTGAGACCAGCAGTTAGCGTAATGGCTATGTCGCTGGACTCCCATGTAGTCGACCACGGTTCACGCCCCAGACCCGGTGGCTTAAAACTCATGCTGGGCGCGTATGCGTGCGTGCCCAAGACCCCAAGAGGAGAATGGAGGAGAAGGGATTGCGGCATGGCCATCCCCCCTGGCGGGTGATTTCTTGCTGTCTCTCTGTCTCTCGGTGGTGCCCGGCGAGCCGGGTGCCCCATGAACAAAAAAAAAAAAAAAAAAAAACTGTAAAAAAAAAAAAAAGGAAGAGGGACTATCCAGCCACCCTGCTTCTCCCTTGCCCTACCCAGAGAGATCTCCTCAGAGCCCTAGGGCTCTGCAGAACTGAATCTGAGAGTCGGTGATCTCCTCCCATCCCATATCACAGATAAAAAAGCAGAGGCTCAGAGAGGGTGTGTGACTTGCTGGAGGTCACACAGCATGGAGATTGCAGAGCTGCTGTTATAAGCAGCATCCATACAAATACTGGACCTGCCGGGCAGCTAATGTGGAGGCCTTGCTCACCTGGCCAGGTCAGCCTGCTCACCTAAGTGGGGAGAGCCGTTATGACCCTGGTTTACTCCAGGTAGAGGGCTTAGCTGGGGTTTTATAAATTCAATCGAAGGGTTGCTAGGGAATGGTTGAATCCACAGGTGTATTAATTTGCTCACTGAACACACTGGCTGAGTACCTACCATGTGCCAGGCACGATGTGGCACCAAGGGGTCAGTGACGAATGGCATGGACCATCCTGCACTTACAGCCCAGAGGGGGAGACCGACAATAGTAATGGCTGCTTTGATGGGAACTGCTGGCTTCTCTGGGAACAAACAGGGCGGGCTCCAAGGCAGGTCAAGAGGCCAGGAGGGGCAGGTTCAGTCTGAGCACCAGAGGATGACTCAGCGCCTGTCTGGCCAAGAGGAGGGCAAAGTGTGCCCAGAAGGGGCACGGCATGTGCAAAGGATGAGCACAGAGTTTGGGGCCAGAGGGGGTTAGATGTAGCTGGAGCAGAGAGCCTGAGAAATGAGGCCAGAGAGGTGAGGAGGGGCCAGGCACCCAGTCATGGAATGCCGTGGGTTTACCCTCCAGGAAGTAAATGATTACGTCCACATGGCTCTCCTTGCTGTAATCCCCCAAGGACCCACATGCGGGAGAGGGAGGAGATGCCGAGAGACTATTAGGAGGGAACTGTCCAGGAGACAGACGATGGCCGCCCAACGTGATGATGGTGAGGAGAATGGATGGTCTGCCCGTGCCCATGCTCACCTCCCTCAACAGCCTTTCCCAGCCCCCTCTGCAGTCGGAGGTGGGGTGGGGTGGAGGCAGGTAGCAGTCTGGCTAGTGGCATGCCCAGCAGTGACATCCACCGCTCCCGAATATCCCCACACACTCTCCTGTCCCCCACTGGCCGATGGTGATGCCAGTGTAACCCCGGGGGCCTTGAGTAGAGGTGGGCGAGTCTCTTCAGCCTGGGTTCCGGAGCCCCACTAGTCACTGAGCTCCGAGGACCCCCAGTCCCCAGCCACCCTGAGGCAGCTCCCTCCCCAGCTGCAGCAACTGCCTTCTCACCAAGCCCAAAGCTGCCTCTTCCCTCTCATCCCCTCCTAGCGGCTCCCCATGCTCCCTGGTCCTGTAGATCGATCCGGCCGGGCTACCAGGAATCCTTCCTCTGGAGGAGAGAGGCACGCTCCAGGGCTGAGGACGCTGACTGCTCCCACCTCGTGATGCTCACGCGTCACCTAGGACCTGAGCATTCTCTGGGTTTCTTTCCTCCATGTGTTGCCCCCTTTCCCAACCGCCCCCTCCATTCAATCAGGTAGTACTTGCTCCAGCCATTAAGGAGTGAGGGTCTGGGGAGGAAAGATGGCTCTTTTATTTTTTTTAAGATTTATTTAATTTTATTTATTCATTCATTTATTTTAATTTGACCAGAGAGAGAGAGAGGGAGAGAGAAAGTGAGAAAGCAAGCCACCAGGTCTAGAACTCGAACCATGGTCAGCCGTGTGGAAATGTCCAGCATCTTAGCCACCACGCCACCTGCTGGTCTCCAAGATTGCTCTTTTTCTGGCGAGAGGGAGAGGTTTTTGCTATAGGGTCCACTTGCCAGAGAGACAAAGAGAGACAGAGACAGAAAATGAGAAATCATCCCCCAGGAGGGATGGCCACACCGCAATCCCTTCTCCTCTCAGGATCTTGCGCACGCATGCACACGTGCCCGGCATGAGTTTTAAGCCACCAGGTCTAGAACTCGAACCATGGTCTACTACGTAGGAGTCCAACAACACAGCCATTACGCCAACTGCTGGTCCCAGATTGCTCTTTTGTAAGCCGGCCAGAGACCCCCAAACACAGCTGCAGGTCCAGTCTGCCTGGAGATGAGGTTACAGGTCAACTTCGGTGTCACCTCCAGGCTCCTTGTCCCCCCAGCCTCAGTCCCACTACCTCCCTCCCCATGGCCTTTCTTTCCTTCCCTTTTCCAGGCAAAGCCTGGGTCCTGCAGATTGGATTGGAAAATACTGGCCCTTTTTCTGTCACTGCTCCCCCTGCAGCACAGCATCCCTTAGGAGTCACCTCCCCCATCACTCCCACCAGCGGCTACTGGGCCTGTCTGCTAGCCCAGGCTCCCCTCTGCAGTCTCCAGGCTGGCCCCACCCAGGTCAAGAGTCAATCGTCCCGGCTGGAGTCTGAACCCACATCCTCCTGTTATAATAAAGTTCCCAGCCGGGAGCCTGGTCCTCCTGGAGGAAAGGAATAAACGAAAAGAAAAATAGTTATCAGCTGCAAAGCTTCCACCCTAACACTCTGTGTCTCCCTCAGGTTGGCACAAACACACTCATACATGTGCGCACACATATCACTCGCACTCACATATAGTCAATCAAACACACGCAGCACAATCACACACGCATGCTTTGTTGGCCCTCATTCACATTCACAAACTTGCAAATGCAAACTCCCACACATACTCACACTCAAATGCACACACGACACATTCATAACACAACACACTCGCACTTGCACACTTATGCACACGTGCACACATCCTCACATGCACACTCACATATACCTGCACACTCACATTTTTCAACGCATTCACATGCTCTCTGACACCTTCACGTTCACTCCCACATCTTCCCACACTCACAGACACTCCCCCACATGCTGACATGCAAGCTCACACTCACATCTGTGTTCACTCACAAGCACATTCATGTACTCACACGCACAGTTTGTGCCCAGCCCGCTCCCAGTGGCTGCAGACTCTTGAGCTGCAGACAGCTGCTGAGACTGGGCAGGGTCAGAGCACATGAGAGAGGACTCACACCCATGAGAGGTGGGGGATCTGGGCCTCACTTTACTGTGAAGTCCAGAACATCCGGCTCAGGCTGACACTGGAAGGAGAGCCCCGTGTGCAGTGCAGGAGCGGGAGGGGAAGGGGGTGCCCCGGAGGGAGGAAGAGACATTCCCTCTGTCTTGCCTGGACACAGTCCCTTCCCTAGCATGTCCGAGCTGATCCCATCTTCCCGAGCTCTCTGAATAATTTCTGGTAAGCTGCCTCTTGTGGAGGAACCACAGCGTGTAGGCAGCTTGCCAGGGGCTCGGCGGAGCACCCTCCCTCAGTCGGAGACAGGCGTGTTTCTGTCCCCACTTCACCGCAGAGGCAGCGAGACTCAGGCCCAAGCTGCTTTGTGTGGTGTCCATCACATGGTCGGGAGGGGGCAGAGCCTAGGATCGAACCCACACACAGCTCTGTGAAGCTCCAGGGTGTTTCCCCTCTGGTGACCTTGCCTGCCCTCACTGCACACCGGACTCCTGGAGGCTCAGTGGCACCACACAGGGTCACTCTCACCGCCCCGCATGCAAATTCTGCCCCAGCCCAGCCAGCAGAGGCAGGAATCAGATCCCCCTCTATATCCGTCATCCCCTGCTCAGGGTCCAAGCGCCCCCACCGGCATCCAGGCCCAGCCAGACTCCAGCGCAGGGAGGGAAGAGCCTGCTGGCTCCAGCAGCACCAACGACCTCCAGGTCCACCAAGAAAAACGCAGGCAAGGACACACTCAGCTGGTGAGACGCGCCATTTCATTTTAAAAGAGACAGGCTTCTTGGCTGTTGCCCAACTGCTGCTAGTCATGTAAAACGATAGCATCTTTCTGAAGGGCAGTTTGATGGCATATATCAAACACCTGTAAAACCCGCGTGCACCGGCATATCCTTTAGCCCATTAATTCCACTTCTAGGAAATGTATCCTAAGGAAATATTTGGACAGGTGAGCAAAGTGTCAGTACAAGGATGTTCACTGCAGCACTGTTTAAAATAGCAAGGAACTGAAAACTGCCCAAGTGGACGAAAATAGAAACACTCTAAATAAATCATGGTGTACCCACACAAATGGAATATCGTGTGGCTACAAAAATTGCAAAATATCCTCATTAACATAGAAAGATACTCACAACCTATCTGAGTTTTAGACAGGCTTCCATAACCTCTTTGCATTTTGATGTCATTTTCATTAAAAATCTGGATCAAGGGGCCAGCAGGTAGGATGGTGGTTGAAGCACTGGACTCTCACATGGCCAACCGCAGTTCAAGTCCCAGACCTGGCAGCTTGCTTTTTCACTTTCCCTCTCTTTCTCTCTCTCTCTGTGTCTCTCTCTGGTAAGTGCACATGCCCTAGAGCAAATTTTAAAACTAATCATAATAATAATAAATAAAAGTAAATAAATAAGTTTTTAAAATCTGGATTAACAAAAATATCTAGAAGAAAATGCATGAAGGTACCAGCAGTTTGCATAATGGCCATGTAGCTGAACTCCCACGTAGTCGACTGTAGTTCAAGTCCTGAACCCAGTGGTTTAAATTCACGCCGGGCGCATGTGTGTGCATGCCCAAGATCCCGAGAGGAGAATGGAGAAGGGATTGTGGCGTGGCCATCCCCCTGGTGGGTGATTTCTCACTTTCTAGCTCTCTGTCTCTCTGTCTTTCTAGTGAGCGCACACTCCCTATAGCAAAAAAAAAAACTCTCAAAAAAAAAAAAAGAAAGAAAATGCATCAAAATGTTAACAGATCGTCTGTGGAAAATAAGGCCCCAGATTATTTTTCCTTTTTTTACCCCTTTCTCATTTTCTGACTTTTTCCCCCTAAAATTAACATTCAATTCATGTAAACTTTTCAATCCTATATTCAGATTATTATATCTGTATAGTATTATGTATGCAGATATATACTACATATAATGGAGGGGACTGTGGCAAGCTGGAAAGCAGAGACCCTGTCTATATAATGTACTACATATATATAATATGCTACATATAATATACTACACATAGTATACTACATCTATACTGCATATAATATGCTACATATAATATGCTACATATAATATACTACACATAGTATACTACATCTATACTACATATACTACATGTATATAATATGCTTAATATACTACACATAATATACTACATCTATACTACATATAATATGCTACATATAATATGCTACATATAACATACTACTCATAATATGCTACATCTATACTACATATAATATACTACATATATATAATATGCTACATATAATATACTACACATAATATACTACATCTATACTACATATAATATGCTACATATAATATACTACATATAATATACTACTCATAATATACTACATCTATACTACATATACTACATGTATATAATATGCTACATATACTACACATAATATACTACATCTATACTACATATAATATACAACACATAATATACTACATCTATACTACATATAATATACTACATATAGTATACTACACATAATATACTACATCTATACTACATCTAATATACTACATGTAATATACTACACATAATATACTACATCTATACTACATATAATATACTACATATAGTATACTACACATAATATACTACATCTATACTACATATAATATACTACATATCTACTACGTGTAATATACTACATGTATATACTACACATACTAGCCTGGGCTAGTGTTATTATACATGAATTATGCCTGGAAGATGACACGGAAACTAGTGCCATTGGCTGCCTCTGACAACAGGATGTGGGCGGCTGAGGATCAGAGCAGGTGGAAGGAGATTTCTCTCTGTACCTGTTGGTATCCTTCAAATTTTGAAACATGTAAATGTACTGCCTTCTCACAAATAGAAACTAAATTTAAATTTTGAAACAAATGAAATAAAGGTTTAAGTGGGACCAGCTGGTGGCACGGTGGTTGGGGCACCTGGAGCCCACATGGCCCACTGGGAGGTTCAAGTCCTGGACATTGCAGCCGGAAAAGCACACTGGGCTCATGGGCATGTCCAAGATTCCAAAAGAAAGGGAGATGCAGGGGAAAGGATTGTGCATGACATGCCCCATGAAGAGTGTTTTCTCATTGCCTCACCCAACTCGCAGCAAGCACACACGCCCTCTGGCAAAATAAATAAATAAACCGATATAATTCATTTAAAAGAGATTTAAGGAGTGTCTTTACTATTTCAAAAATCCTGTTGTTGTCGGCAGTGAATATAGAAGTAGGTTTTTTTTTTTTTTGAGAGGTTTTTGCCACAGGGCGCATGCGCTTGCCAGACAGACAGAGAGAGACAGAGAGACAGAAAGTGAGAAATCCCCCCCCAAGGGGGATGGTCACGCCGCAATCCCTTCTCCTCCATTCTCCTCTCAGGACCTTGGGCTCACATGCACACGCGCCCTGCGTGAGTTTTAAGTCACCGGGTCTAGAACTGGAACCACGGTCAACTACATGGGAATCCAGCGACATAGCCATTACATTAACTGTTGGTCCCTGGAAGTAGATTGCTTTTATCAGAGTCACAGACTCAAACACCTAGAGAGGTCCGGGAAATAAATGAGGCACACAGAGCCAGTGTGAGCAGTGGGGCGTGGAGGGGACTGTGGCAAACTGGAAAGCAGAGACCCGTCTATGGTGGCAGTACAATTCTGCTCCATCTGCTTAGACCGTGCAGGAAGACCGCCCCAGGGCTACAACCTTTCAATGTCTCTATAAACCAAACATCCAGGCCCAGACTGGCCTGCTGCACACACTGGGCAGACCTGCGTGCCTGTGATCCAGGCCGGTTAAGACTTGGAGTGGATTGTGGCGTGGGGACCCTGCTGGCCGTGCGCCTTTCTCTCTCTGAAGAAGTGCATAAATAAACTTTATTTTAAAAATTTTTAAGCCAAACATGCAGATTTTCCTATGGATTTCCTCATTTTAAAACATATCTGGTCCTTGGGACCAGCAATTGGCATAATACCTATGTCGCTGGACTCCCAGGTAGTCAACCGTGGTTCGAGTCCCGGACTCGGTGGCTTAAACTCACGCTGGGTGAGTGTGTGTGCATGCCCAAGATCCCAAGAGGAGAATGGAGAAGGAATTGTGGCGTGGCCATACCCCCTGGGGGATGATTTCTCGCTTTCTGTCTGTCTCTCTCTGTCTTTCTGGCGAGCGCACGCACTCTATAGCAAAAAACCTCTCCAAGTAAATAAAAAAAGGTGAAACTTACCTGGCCCCTACAGGTAGTGTGCGCACAGACCAGTGTGCAGTATGCGCACGGCTGTGGAATACTCTTGCTTAGAGCTGTAGCGAACATGCTAGAGAAGCAGCTGGCCCAGAGTCAAACAGCAGCTACCACACTGTGACACAGAGGTCACAGTGAGGCTGGTTCATGCCCCTACCCCCTATACTTTCCACCCCAGTAGGCTCCTTGCTCTGGGTCCCCATTCTTTCATCCATGAAACAAAGCTAGGGATACTGTCTCACGAGATGACTGTGCGTTACATGGGGTGAGAGGTGAAGCAATTGAAGACGAGAGACCATTTTTTACCCATCAAATTAGCAATGACTTGTAAATGGCAGCGCTCGGTGCTTGTGAGCATATGATAAATGGGACATTTCCAGATCCTTACGTGAGATTTCCAGATAGAGTGCTCAGATATGTCCCCTCTCCTTGGGAGAGCTCAGGAATCTCAATAAATGCTTGGTGACCGAATCACACTCTTACCTCTGTTCATTCTCTAGCTTCTCCTTCTGACAAAGGAGGAAGCCTTAGGCCGGCAGGTAACTTACTCAAGCCACCCTGTAACACAGAGGTCAGAAGTAGGGGTGCTTTCCCCTATCCATGCCTCCTGGGGGCTTTGTCCTCCTTGGGCACCCCATCCACCCAACTGCCCTGATCCCTTCTCATGGGGCCCCACCTGCCCACCAAGCCAGCAGCCCCTGTCCACTTCAGCTCTTCTGGACCCCGGGCTCAGATCTCCAGGCCTCAGGTACCTCTGTAGGAGGCAGGCCCCCGGACAGGAGGGGAAGAAGTCATGAGATGGTTCCATGGGGAAGCCATAGAAAGAAGCAGCATGGAATGTCCGAGCAGGCTCCGGGGTAGGGGCTGTCAGGACAGCCTCACTACATGGACAGAAGGCCATGCCTTGGGGTGCCAGCAAAGATGCTCAGGTCACAGCTGCCCAGGGCCACCACCCAGCAGCGATCAGACAGGGAGAGCCACGATGATCAAGGGCTGCTCCCCTCACTCTCCCCCATTGACACGCCAGGTCCAGCTGGCCTCCTAGGCCCCACCTCTTCTACTCTCCACCAAATGAACTTGCCAAGGGAGAGTCCAAAATCCAGAGCTAAGTCAATCAGCAAATTGCATCTTTGGTCACAGTGATTGGTTCAGGGTGGCCATGTGACCTAAGTGGAGTCAATCAGAGGTCATCTCAGGACTTCCCTGGGGAACGCTGAACAAAAACTTTTTTTTAAAGATTTTTTGCCATAGGGCGTGTGCACTCATTGAAGAGAGAGAAAGAGACAGAGGCAGAGGGAAGGTGAGAAATCACTACCCAGTGGGGGATGGCCACACTGCAATCCCTCCATTATCCTCCTGGGATTTGGGGCACACACACACACACACACACACACACACACACAAGCACCCAGCATGATCCCCAAGCCATCAGGTCCAGCACTCTAACTGCAGTCAGTCATGGGGGAGTACAGTGCCTTAACCACCATACCAAATGCTGACCCCTCAACAAAGACTCTTGTCATCAGATTTCCACCTGTAGCCTCTCAAGCACCTGCCACCCAACTTGGGCCCATAAGGAGAGTCCTCCTGACTGGAATACCACCAAGAAAACAGAATAAAAAGCTGAAAGTGGGAAGCTAGTCTTCCTAATCATGAGTTCGAGTCCTGATCAGACCTTGCCTGAAGCTACTACATAGTCACAGGAGCCTGCCAAAGGGCCAACTGGTGGCACAACGGCAACGTGCTGCTCAAGAGAAGCCTGATCCCACATGGCAGCTGCAGTTCGAGTCCTGGCCAGTCAGCCTGCAAACACCCCGGGCACAAGCAGTAATTCCCAGGATCCAACAGGCCAGAGGGCAGGAGGAATGAGATCATGGTATGACCAGACCTGGTGAGGCAGGGGTCCCCCCCCAATCCCTAGACCACAGACCAGATCAGTCAGTGGCCTATTGGAGACTGAGCCACACAGCAGGAGCTGTGCGAGCCAAGCTCCCCATGGCTGTATCACGCCTGAGCTCCACCTTCTGTTGGCTCAGCAGTGACATCAGATTCTCACAGGAGCCCCAGATGGGACCGTCTAGCTGAGGGAAAACAAGTGCAGAGCTCCCAGAACACATTACGGTGCGTCATATAATTATTTCATTATATATTCCAATATAATAATAACAGAAATAAAGTGTACGGTAAGTGTAATAAGCTTGAATCATCCCAAATCCATACCCACCCCACCTCCACGGTGGGGAAACTATCTTCCATGAAACTGGTCCCTAGCACCCAAAAGATTGGGGACCACTTATGTAAAGGGTGCTCATCCCCTTCTCTCTGTCATGTGCTTGGACTTTATCATGAATAATTTTTTTTTTTAATTAAAAGGCCTAAAAACTCCTGTCATACTTAAGCAAGCTTAGGTTGAGTATTCTGTCATTTACAACTCAGCAAACCCCACATAATGGGTGGCAGATCTGGCCAGATACACACCCCCGGTGGAAGTTAGCCCTTCCGCTCATGTCAAACACCAAGGACAGGGTACCTTCTGGGCCGACCTCACAGTCTCCTGGCTAACAGAGTCGGATACCACACGGCTACAAATAACAGCCCCAGCCGTCTGAAAATCACACTGGGCATAAAGCCCCGAAGGGACTGTGGCATAACCAAGCTCACACACCCGCTGGCCAAAAAAAAAAAAAAAGTAACTTATTCTAGAAGGGTCTGCCTGTCCCTCCCATCTAAGGTCTGAGATCCAATTGGCTAGCAGTCTTTCTGTCCCTCCACCAGAGACATGCCCAGGCCCCAACACTGCACACACAGATGCCACACGCAGCACCGGGTGGACTTTTATTTTTAAATTCAAAGGCACAGCCTGAGCAGGCTGAGGCAGTGACGGTGGACGCCCAGCCTAGACCCCTAAGGCCCCACTCCCAGCCAGGAGCGGCTGTGCCAAAGGGAAGGGGGTGAGTGAAAGGGGGCCTCCCCTTTTAGGGAGTCACCTACCTCATTCCTTAGCCCCAGTAGGGGAGAAGCAGGTGACATAAAGTGAGGCAGAAATACTTCAGAGGATCCCTTAGGGTCCCTCCCTCAACCTCCCCAACACAGGTCTTTGGTGGACACAATTGCACAGACAGTCCATAAAGTGACAGCTTGAGGGGCACTCCCTCCCCCCAGGAGCCAGGCCTCAAGGGAGAACAGCCAAGGGATCCCACGTGGCAACTCAGTGCTTAGAAGTGGGGAGGAGCCCCTTCCTGTTGGAGCAACCCCCTGGGAGGAGCCTTCTGCCCAGATGAGGCAGGGTCTTAGGAGAGGGTCCCCCACACCCTACTCCCCAGCAGGCCCCCTCCTTCCCTGCATTTCTAACTCTATCTGGTAAGACATAAAAAAAATTCTCTGCTTATAAAAATACTTCTGCTCTGTGCTGGGCAGGGGCTAGGATGGGGGGAGGAGGCGGAAGAACAGTCCCTGGGGATCAAGGCGGAGCCACCGCAGAAGCCTGGGGCAGTGAGCCAGGATCCCAGGTCACAGCCTCCGTGGAAAGAGGGGTGTCACAGTGGCAGGAGCTAGGAGGGGGGCAGGGGGCCGTTGGCTCGGCGGGAGGCCCCCTTCGCAGCAGCCGCCGCCGGGGAGCCACGACAGGAGGTGGCAGCACTTCTCAGCTTTTGCTTCCTACGCTTGGCCAGGGGCGCGTTTTCCACACTCTTTAGGAAGAAGCCCTCGCGTTTGCCTCGGTTGAAGGCCTGGCAAAAAAGAGAAAATGGGTTGTTTCTCCAGCCTCCTGACCCAGGCCCCAACTTCCAGATCCTAGTTTTGACCCCCCGTCCTGGGCCCTCCCCCCATCCCACTAAATCAAGGCCAAAAATTCTCTTGGGCCTCCAGCTTCCAGACAAGTCAGGCAGACTCGGCTCACCTAACCTTTCTGGGTCCGATCACGCCGACCATGCCGCCTCCCCGACACCCACTCTCCAGGCTCCTTCCGCCCTGGCATCCCAGAGGCCCCGCCTCTTACCATGAAGGTGGCATTGAGCCCAGAGCGCACTGCGGGTCCGGAGGACTCCAGCACATCAGGCGTCCGGAGCGGGGGCGAGGAGCGCGCGCTGCCATCCTGCAGCCACGAGCTGCCCCGCAGCCCCTCCAGCTTCAGCCGCTTGGTGGGGTCCACAGTCAGGAGCCCTGGGGGCGGAGCAGGGAAGTAGTGAGAAGGGGCGAGCCTAACAACCCCGCGGTCTTCCCTTACCCATCCCCCAACCAGGACACTGCCCCAGTAACCATCCCTGCCCCCAGTGCAACCACAGAGTTCCCCCTCCCCGACCACGATCTGTGACCTCCAACTCCGCACCTCGGACCAGCTCCTTGGCTTCCTCGGACACGCCCTGCCAGGCCTCCCCGTCAAGGGAGAAGCGCCCCTCGCGGATCTTGCACATGATCTCGGCCGCCTGGCTCTGCCCGCCCTGACCTGAGGCCCCCTGGAAGGGGACCTGCCCCGACAGCATCATGTACTAGTGGGGGTGGGGGGAAAAGTGAGACCGGCCCAGGCTATGGGGCTGCCCCTCAGCCCACCCACAGAACCGTTCACCCTCTCCACTAGGGCAACACCTGAGACCCGCATGATGAACCCTGACTTCTTAGCCCTTAACACACGGACACCCCGACCCCAGCACCAGGGCGATCCTGCCTTTGTAGTGGGACGAACCCTGATCCCAGCCTCGGATGAAACCTCGGCCACTCCTACCAGGGCGATCCCTGTCCCCTGCCTCAGCCACTTCCCAGGCTCGGACGACCCTGAACCCTCCTCGGGGACTGCTCTCATACCAGAATGACGCCCAGGCTCCAGAGGTCGCAGGACTCGTCGTAGCCCTGCTGCGCCAGCAGCTCGGGCGCAGCGTACTGCAGCGTGAAACAAGGGGTCTGCATGGGCTCCGCCGGACTCTGCGGCCGCAGCCGCGCGAACCCGAAGTCGATGATCTTCACCGGAGCCCCAGGTGCGTCGTCGGCGTACAGGATATTCTGCCAGAGCGGCAGGGCAGTGGTCACAGGCAGGCCCCCGTGCCCCAGCCCTGCCCACCAAGGCCACACGCCCACCTCTGGCTTGAGGTCGCGGTGCACCACGCCTGCCTCCTCGTGCATAAAGCTCACGGCGGAAACCAGGCTGCGCAGGATCTGACTCGCCTCCGACTCACTGAAGTGCCGCTTCTTGCGGATATGCTCCAGCAGCTCCCCGCCCCGCAGCAGCTCCAGGACCAGGTACGTGTGCAGCTATGGGGAAAGCCGGCCACTGTCACTACCAGCGCGACTCTAGCCGACCCCACCCATCAGCCAAGCCCCGCCTTAGGTCCTCTGGTTCTAGGACTGCCTTCCAGGACCCCAAGCCTGTGGTTGCCTAAAACTCCTGCCCCCATAAATCCCACCCTTTCCGAT
>NW_006159755.1:1118676-1122941 GCF_000334495.1 Tupaia belangeri chinensis | reverse complement strand
ACTCTTTCCGATTCCTTGGACATCCTCAGCTCCTTCTGGTACTCAGGCCGCACTCCTGTTAAAGCCACCTCCTGGGCTACCCAGTGACCTTTCCTCCCTTGTATCCAACCAGGGCCCAGTCTCCTGGCGCACTTCTTTCCGGGCTCCCACCTCCACCACCGTCCCTTGGGTCCCTGGTGGCGCCCAAGCCTGGGAGGCGTCACCTGGTCATTGTGCACCTCATGCAGTTTCACCACGTTTGGGTGCGTCTGGCACAGCCGCAGGGCGGCCACTTCACGCTGTGTGTTTGCTTCCAGCCTAGGGGGCAGGGCAGGCCAGGTTAGAGTGGCCACCTCCCACCTGGTGTAGACATTGCTATGCAAGGGTCCTTCCCAGGCCTTCCCACCTGCGACTGAGGATCTTGACTGCGAACTCCTGGCCGCTCTGGCGCTGACGACAGCGGCGACACACGGAGAAGCTGCCCTGGCCCAGCGCCGGTTCCCGCAGGTCCAGCTCGTATTGCTGGAAGAAGGGCGAGTCCTGGTGGCAAAGGGGACGTGTCAGGGGTCCAGCTCTGGAACCCGTAGCCATGCCAAGTGCCAAGTCCGAGTGGCTCAAGATCTCACTGAGGTCACACTGTGCGCCCCTGGTGAGTCCAGGTCCAGAGCATCCCCCCACACCCACCTGCTCCAAATCCCCCCAAATCCATTTCCCCCCACACCTGCCCAGCCCACCTGCATCATGGCGCTCCTGGCCACTGCTGCCCTGCCTGGGCGGTCTCCTGCACCCGGGGCTCCCAGCACATCAGTCATCACAGCGTTGTTGTGGTCAAACAGGATGGATGGCGCCACGAAGGAGTAGCCCTGTGGGGTGGGGGGTGGGGCTGATGAGCTCAGGGGCTGGGGGCGCAAGTGAGGTATCCCCGGGTGATCAGTGGGCCTGGGTGTGGGGCCACACGGAAGTTCCGGTGCGTCCTAGCACACACAGGATGTGTGGACACAGCTTATTCCACTTGTTTTATGATCAGTTGGGCCAGGTCTGTGACTCCAGCTTTCTCCTCACGTGACGCCCCCTGGAAATGCTTGGCACACCATAGGTGCTCAGTATATATTTTTGAATCATTAAATGAATGAATGAAAGTAACCACTGATTTACAAAAAAAAAAAAAAAAGGATTTTCTCCTTACTGTGAGACAACGAAGCAAGGGCTGTTCAAGCAAGAATTGTCCATTCTAAGAGCCTCAGCGAGAGGACTGCTGCATCCATACTAGATATTGGTCTATTCTTATTTAATATTTATGGGCCATGTCCTATAAGCCAGGCCCCCATGCTGAGCCCAGGGAAACAGGAATTAAATACATAGCCCTGCTCTTTGGTGCGTCTAGACCTGAGAACGCAGCCTCAGTTTATCAGTCAGGATACAGCACAATAAACTGCTCAGGAGGAGCTACGGTCTGCAGAGGGCTGGTGCATAAGAGAAGGGCGGCCCAGTGGGCCAGGTGAGTGTCCAGCAGGGCTGGACTGCTGAGTGGGAGTTTCCCAGGTGGACTGCTGTGGGAAGGACACTCCAGGTAGAGGGAACAGCATCTGCAAAGGCCAGAGGTATGTCCTGGGACCTTAGAGCAGCTTGGTGCTACTCCCTAGAGCATCCAGTAGGAGACTAGTGAGCACTGAGGCTAAGGCACTTGGCAGAGACCAGGTCATAAAGGGCCTAGAATGCCTAGCAAAGGAGTTTGGACTTGGTCCACAGGCCTGAGCTGCTAAAATTGGGTGAAAGGGGCCTGTGCCCCCAGGAATGTGACATGCTATGCCAAGGGACATACAAAATCACAATATAAACGTGACATCTCTTCCTTGGTGTCCACTTAAACAAGTGAATCTTTTCTTTTCTTTTTTTTTTTTTTTGAGAGAGGTTTTGCTATAGGGCACATGCGCTCGCCAGAAAGACAGAGACAGAGAGAGACAGAGAGACAGAAAGTGACAAATCACTCCCCGGGGGGATGGCCATGCCACAATCCCTTCTCCATTCTCCTCTCAGGATCTTGGGCACGTACACACACCCGGTGTGAGTTTAAGCCACTGGGTCCAAGACTCAAAGCGCGGTCGACTACATGGGAGTCCAGCGACATAGCCATTACACCAACTGCTGGTCCCAGTGAATCTTTTTTTTTTCTAACTTTATTTATTATTATTATTATTTCTTTTTTAATTTGCTATAGAGCACATGTTCTCTCCAGAGAGAGAGAAAGTGAAAGAGCAAGCCACCAGGTCTGGGACTCCAACCACAGTTGGCTATGTAGGAATCCAGTACCTTAACCACCACACCACCTGCTGGCCCCAACAAGTGAATTATTTAACACAATATTTTGGGCCAGCAAGTGGTATAGAGGTTAAGACAGCTGGATTCCAGATGGCTGACTGTGATTCGAGTCCTGGACCTGGTGACTTGAAAACCATGCTGGGCATGTATGAGTTAGTGCCCAAAATCCCAAGAGTGGAAGAAAGGGGGTTGTGGTGTGGCCATCCCCCCTGGGGAGTGATTTCTCTCTCTCACTCTCTCTGGTGACCACATGCAACCCATAGCAAAAAATATTAAATGTATATATATGTATGTGTGTGTGTGTGTATACATATATATATATACATTTACATTATAAGGAGGTGGTGGAACAGGTGGGAAATTAACACAAACTCAAAGATAAGCTGTGAACCATAGACACGTCATGCTGTGATGGTCTCCCTGACTGACAACGCAGGTACCCCTACAAGCGAGGAGGTCCGGGGGAGAGGCTGAGTCTGCATCAGGACACAGGGCCTGTGCAGTGTCCGCCCGTCAGCCAGGGCCGAGACAGCTACATCCCGCTGCCTTTGCGTCCGGGGCTCCATGAGTTCCCACTCACCTGAAAGATTCGAGGATCCCCAGGTGGGGGGCTGCCTGGAGGTGAGTAGACAGGCTCCAGCCGAGTAAATTCCTCTGCAAAGTTACCCACATCCAGCTCTGAGCGGATCTGGGGCCGGAATGGGGCTGGAATCTTCCTGGCAGCCAGAGCAGCCCAGTCCAGACCCTGAGGAAAAGCAATCAAGAGATCAGGGGTGAGAACGGGAGACCCTGCTCCATTTGGGCCACCTTCAGTAAGGCAAGGGCCTGGCTGGCATTGGAGTGGACAGCTGTTCTTCCCGCCTCCCAAGGTTCCATTTCCTTCCCTCTGGAGAATCCCTGTTCCCTTTGGAGAACCACCACTCCACCATACGTAGTTCTGGAAATTTTAATAGAATTGGCACAATAGTCGAACAACACTCTTAATCCTCCTGGACTTAAATCTAGAAGGATATGGGTCTGGAACTGCTGGGGCCTCTCTCAGGATGTAATAATGAAGTCTCTATCCAGAAAACAGAGGTGACACGGTTTCAGCACCTGGATGTAGCCTTGCCTGAAGTCACCCCACTTTTCCTTGGGCTTTTTACTTATGGGAGCTAAAGCAAGCCCTTTTATGTTAAAGCTAATGTGACAGGACCTATTAATTGCCTCCCCAAAATCCATTCTCCCTGTCTCCCTTGGTACTAGCCCTGTATCATTCCAGGAACTAATATACACAACTGAAAGACAATATTTTACAAACTTCCTTGCAGTTAGAGATAGCCAATAATTTGTAAGCAAACATTGTCAGGTAGAACTCCAGGAAAAGAACTATAAGTGGGAGGTAGACAACTGGCAAGTGTCCTCTTTGCCCTTATTCTTCCTCTTCCTTCCTGCCCAGTAAGCAGCAAGATGGCAGGAATTCCAGCAGCCATTCTGGACCATGAAGCAACCCTATGGATGGAGGCTACCTGCTAAGAATGGAGGAATTCTTTTCTAAAGCACTTTGGGCCAACTCCATGGCTCAGCAGTAATGTGTTTCTGGAAAAAAGCCAGATTCCCACATGCTGACCATGGTTCGAATCCCTACCCAGATCAGCCAGAAACGTGCTGGGCATGTGTTTCCAACAGGCTGGAGGACTAGAGGAAAGGACTGCAGCGTGACCAGACTCCGTGGAGAGTGCTTAAACACTGTGTGTTAAGAGCCAATGCCACATGGTCAACTGTGTTTCGAATCCTGGCCCTGGCAGCTTGAAAAATGCTCAGGGTGCATGTGCATAGATGCCTGAAATCCTGACAGGAAGGAGAAAAAGGAAAAAGTGTTGCAACCGGAAAAAGCAGAGCTTGAATCCCTGAAGACACCACAGCAGGCCTGGCCTTTTTTTTTTTTTTTTTTTTTTAAGAGATTTTTGCTATAGGGCCAGTGCGCT
>NW_006159755.1:1075994-1118648 GCF_000334495.1 Tupaia belangeri chinensis | reverse complement strand
ACAGAAAGCGAGAAATCACCCCCCAGGGGGTATGGCCACGCCAAAATCCCTTCTCCTCCACTCTCCTCCCAGGATCTTGGGCACACACGCACACACGCACACACGCACACACACCCAGCGTGAGTTTTAAGCCACCGGGTCCGGGACACGAACCGCGGTCGACTATATGGGAGTCCAGCGACATAGCCATTACGTTAACTGCTGGTCCCTAGCCCTGGCCTTTTATGTGAAAAGAAAAAAAATATTCCTCTGCGTTGTCTAGGTCACTGTTCATTCTGATCTCAGTCGCTAACAGCTATTCCAATTAATACCACCATTTTGAATGGGACTCTTGTTTTTTTTTTCTTTTTTCTTTCTAGATTTTGTTATAGGGCACATGTCTCACTGAGACAGACAGAGACAGAGAATAGAGGGAAACCCCTCCTGGGGTCGGGGGTGGCCATACCGCAATCCTTCCTCCTCCAGGCTCTTCTGCAGACTTTGGGCACATGCGCCCAGTGTGTTTCACAGTCTCCTACTCCAGGATTAGAACAGCGCCGTTGGCCATGTGGGATCCAGCTGCCTTAACCACCATGCCACCTGGCTGGCCCTTGTGTTGGACATTTTAGTCACTTGCAGCCAAGAGGCATGACTCAGACTCAAAGGCCCTGGTGCTGTCACCAGAGACCTTAAAACTGCTATCACCATGGGGCTGGCAGGTGGCATGGTGGTTAAGGGCGCTGGACTCCCACATGGGCGACCACAGTTCAAGTCCCAGACCTGGTGGTTTTCTCTCTCTCTCTCTCTCACCAAATTAAAATAAATAAGCAAATAAAATAAATAAAGTTAAATAAAATAATTATTTAAAAAGAAAAATCTGGGAACCAGCAGTTAGCATAATGGCTATGTCGCTGGACTCCCACGTAGTCAACTGCGGTTCGCGTCCCGGATCCTGGTGGCTTAAAACTCACGCCGGGCGCGTGTACGTGTGTGTCCAAGATCCCGAGAGGAGAATGGAGGAGAAGGGATTGCGGCATGGCCATCCCCCCTGGGGGGTGATTTCTCGCTTTCTGTCTCTATGTCTCTCTCTGTCTGTCTGACGAGCGCACACGCCCTATAGTGAAAAACCTCTCCAAAAAAGAAAAAGAAAAAACTGTTATCACCAGAAAGGCCATCCAGAGGAAGACAGAATGAGCGCAACACCCATCCAGACACCAGGCCTTGGAGACCATGGGGCCTCCCAGTACGACTGGGTAGCTCACTCCCAGCACCCAACACCACTCAGCGTGGGCACAGGATGGGCTTGAAGAATTTGCTGAAGGAAACTGACACTGCTTATGGCTCCCCCAACCCCCAATCCCATCTCTAAAGGGACATCTTCATTTTGGAAACTTAGATTCCTGTCTGAGGAGGCACCCCACGAGGGCCCTTCGGGGCTGGTACTTGTGAGGAAGATTCAAGGAGAAGGCACTTCATTACAAAATGGGCTCTTTTGCCATAAAAGGGCACTTGTGTTACAATGGCAGGCGAGTGGTGAGTCGGATGCCCACATGTAAACAGAAGAACATAGCAACTAAGAACCTAGGCATTGGGCCAGCAGGTGGCATAGTGGTTAAGGCACAGGACTGCCATGCGGTCAGCCACGGTTCAAGTCCCAGGCCCAGGGGCTTGAAACACACCGATGTGTGGGTATGTGCGCCCAAAACCCCAAGAGCAGAATAGAGGAGAAGAGATTGTGACCAGGCTATCCTCTCTGGAGGGTGATTTCTTGCTTTCTGTCTCTCTGTCCCTCTGTCTCTCTGGCAAGCACATAGGGCCTATAGCAAAAATCTCTCTTGAAAACAGAAACAAAACCTTGGCATTCAGGTCACCCAGCCCTGGGTTTGAATCTGCGCTCCATCACCGCCTGGCAGGGCGACCTTGGGCAAATTACTTCACTTCTCTGAACCTCAGCTTCCTCATCTATATAGATGGGGATAATCAAGGTGCCTCTAAGACCCTCAGCTGGGAACCCTCGACTCTTCCACGTGGTGAGACCTCACAGAACCCCAGACACAGAGGAGGCAGGACGCAGCTGCCTGCCTCGGTCCCGGCTGATCTGTGGACACTGCACAGGCCCTTGTCCTTGTCAGGACTCAGTACTCCCTAGATCTTCCCCGCAACAGGGCAACCGGAACTGTCAATCAAAGACCACTGTGCCAGGACGTGAGCTTGCTCACATGAGCTAGTGTAAGTAAAAGCCATACACAGGAGGTGTTCGCGGTGACAGGGTCCTGCTGAGCAGCGACGCTGGCCACACGCAGTCCTGAGTCAGCGAGGCCTCCCAATGAGGCAAAGCTCCTGTGCGCTGCACTCTAACGTGTGTGCTCTTAACAGGTAAGCACAAATGCATGGGGGCTGATAACCGTCCCCCTGAATTACAGGCAGAGGCTGTACAGGGACAAAGAGCACAAGGCCTGGGTGGACACTAAAAGCCATAGTGGTTCTTAGTACCAGTCTCGGCCCACAGACCTACCTAAAGCTGGGGTCTGTTCCCAGCACAGCATAACTACGCCACCTTGGACAGGTCCTGCCTTCTCTGCGTCTGTCTAATGAAAGGACTGACTGGGCTAGCAGGTGGCGTGGTGGTTAAGGCGGCTGGACTCCCAGATGACCAATGACGGTTCAAGTCCTAGACCTAGCAACTTGAAAAACACTCTGGGCATATGTGTGTGCATACCCAAAATCTCAGAGAATAGAGAAGGGACTGTGGTGTGGCCATCCCGCCTGCAGGGGAGGCAGGCATTGATTTCCCACTTTCCTCCTCTGGTGAGTGCATGCACCCTATGGCAAAAACATTTTTAAAAAAAAAAAGGACTGGTCAATTTATGCTCACATCCCTGCCTGCTCTGATGATCAGTGAACCTGTAATGCTTTCCTTCAGGAAGGCACCTGCTGAGATTCAAGGGAAATAGAAGAGAAGGGGGCTGGCGGTGGTATAGCAGTAGAACACGATACTCTGTGAGCCTCCAGTGTGAGAAGGTTTCGGTTTGTGTCCCGAAGACCGCCCTGACTACGCCAGGCATGTGTGCGCCCCTGCTCCAGGGGTAGCTAGCGCTGGGGGAGATGCAGCTGCAGCATCAAGACCCTGTTAGGAAGGCCAGCCAGTGGCATGGTGGTCGAGGTGGATGGATCTCGAATGGCCAACTGTGCAGTTTGAGTCCAAGACCCAGTGACTTGAAAGGCACACGCACACACATGCACACGCACACACGTGTACATGTATACCTAAAATCCTAAAAGGAGAAAGGGAGAAGAAGGGATTGCAATGTGGCCGTCCCTCCTGGGGAGTTGCGTTCTCCCTTTCCCTTTCTCTTCTTCTGTGTCTTTTTGTTTTATTTCGTTTTGTTTTGGGGGGGGGGGATTTTTGCTGTAGGGTGCTGTGTTCACCAGAGATACAGAGAGAGACAGAGACAGAAAGAGCACCCAACACCACTCAGCGTGGGCACAGGATGGGCTTGAAGAATTTGCTGAAGGAAACTGACACTGCTTATGGCTCCCCCAACCCCCAATCCCATCTCTAAAGGGACATCTTCATTTTGGAAACTTAGATTCCTGTCTGAGGAGGCACCCCACGAGGGCCCTTCGGGGCTGGTACTTGTGAGGAAGATTCAAGGAGAAGGCACTTCATTACAAAATGGGCTCTTTTGCCATAAAAGGGCACTTGTGTTACAATGGCAGGCGAGTGGTGAGTCGGATGCCCACATGTAAACAGAAGAACATAGCAACTAAGAACCTAGGCATTGGGCCAGCAGGTGGCATAGTGGTTAAGGCACAGGACTGCCATGCGGTCAGCCACGGTTCAAGTCCCAGGCCCAGGGGCTTGAAACACACCGATGTGTGGGTATGTGCGCCCAAAACCCCAAGAGCAGAATAGAGGAGAAGAGATTGTGACCAGGCTATCCTCTCTGGAGGGTGATTTCTTGCTTTCTGTCTCTCTGTCCCTCTGTCTCTCTGGCAAGCACATAGGGCCTATAGCAAAAATCTCTCTTGAAAACAGAAACAAAACCTTGGCATTCAGGTCACCCAGCCCTGGGTTTGAATCTGCGCTCCATCACCGCCTGGCAGGGCGACCTTGGGCAAATTACTTCACTTCTCTGAACCTCAGCTTCCTCATCTATATAGATGGGGATAATCAAGGTGCCTCTAAGACCCTCAGCTGGGAACCCTCGACTCTTCCACGTGGTGAGACCTCACAGAACCCCAGACACAGAGGAGGCAGGACGCAGCTGCCTGCCTCGGTCCCGGCTGATCTGTGGACACTGCACAGGCCCTTGTCCTTGTCAGGACTCAGTACTCCCTAGATCTTCCCCGCAACAGGGCAACCGGAACTGTCAATCAAAGACCACTGTGCCAGGACGTGAGCTTGCTCACATGAGCTAGTGTAAGTAAAAGCCATACACAGGAGGTGTTCGCGGTGACAGGGTCCTGCTGAGCAGCGACGCTGGCCACACGCAGTCCTGAGTCAGCGAGGCCTCCCAATGAGGCAAAGCTCCTGTGCGCTGCACTCTAACGTGTGTGCTCTTAACAGGTAAGCACAAATGCATGGGGGCTGATAACCGTCCCCCTGAATTACAGGCAGAGGCTGTACAGGGACAAAGAGCACAAGGCCTGGGTGGACACTAAAAGCCATAGTGGTTCTTAGTACCAGTCTCGGCCCACAGACCTACCTAAAGCTGGGGTCTGTTCCCAGCACAGCATAACTACGCCACCTTGGACAGGTCCTGCCTTCTCTGCGTCTGTCTAATGAAAGGACTGACTGGGCTAGCAGGTGGCGTGGTGGTTAAGGCGGCTGGACTCCCAGATGACCAATGACGGTTCAAGTCCTAGACCTAGCAACTTGAAAAACACTCTGGGCATATGTGTGTGCATACCCAAAATCTCAGAGAATAGAGAAGGGACTGTGGTGTGGCCATCCCGCCTGCAGGGGAGGCAGGCATTGATTTCCCACTTTCCTCCTCTGGTGAGTGCATGCACCCTATGGCAAAAACATTTTTAAAAAAAAAAAGGACTGGTCAATTTATGCTCACATCCCTGCCTGCTCTGATGATCAGTGAACCTGTAATGCTTTCCTTCAGGAAGGCACCTGCTGAGATTCAAGGGAAATAGAAGAGAAGGGGGCTGGCGGTGGTATAGCAGTAGAACACGATACTCTGTGAGCCTCCAGTGTGAGAAGGTTTCGGTTTGTGTCCCGAAGACCGCCCTGACTACGCCAGGCATGTGTGCGCCCCTGCTCCAGGGGTAGCTAGCGCTGGGGGAGATGCAGCTGCAGCATCAAGACCCTGTTAGGAAGGCCAGCCAGTGGCATGGTGGTCGAGGTGGATGGATCTCGAATGGCCAACTGTGCAGTTTGAGTCCAAGACCCAGTGACTTGAAAGGCACACGCACACACATGCACACGCACACACGTGTACATGTATACCTAAAATCCTAAAAGGAGAAAGGGAGAAGAAGGGATTGCAATGTGGCCGTCCCTCCTGGGGAGTTGCGTTCTCCCTTTCCCTTTCTCTTCTTCTGTGTCTCTCTCCAGCAAGTATACATGCCCTCTAGCAAATTGTTTTTCTTTACAAATGGAAAAAAAAGGAGACAGCAGGTGGCATGGTGGTTAAGGAGCTGGACTCCCACATGGCCGACTGCTGTTCGAGTCCCAGATCTGCCAGCTTGCTTTCTCACTTTCCCTCTCTTCCTTTCTCTCACTTTGTCCTTCTCTGGTCAAATTAAAATATGTCAAAATAATAAAAATAATTCTTTAAATAAATGAAGCTAAAGAAAATAATTATTTCTGTTTGTGTGTGTGTGTGTGTGTGTGTGTGTGTGCGTGTGTGTTGTTGTTTTATTTCGTTTTTTTTTTGGGGGGGGGGATTTTTGCTGTAGGGTGCTGTGTTCACCAGAGATACAGAGAGAGACAGAGACAGAAAGCGAGAAATCAATCCCCAGGCTAGCTGGCCATGCCTCAATTCCTTCTCTTCCATTCTCCTCTCGGGATTTTGGGATGTGCACACATGCATCCAGCGTGAGTTTAAGCCACCAGATCTGGGACTCGAACCATGGTTGACTACATGGGACTCCAGCAATGTAACTGTTATGCTCTCTACTGGCCCCAATAAAACAATTCTTTAAAAAAAAAAAAAAAAAAAGAAAAGAAAAAAGAAATAAAGACCCTGTTAGAAATGCTCTCTCTCTGTCTCTAAAAAATAAATCATAAACTCGATATAAAATGGATGAGAGAGACCAGTAGGTGGCATAGTGGTTAAGGCACTGGACTCCCACACGGCCAACTGCGGTTTGAGTCCCAGACTTGGTAGCTTCCTTTCTCACTTTCCCTCTCTCTTTGTCTCTCTCTGGTGTGCACATGTGCCTTGTTGCAAACTTAAATAATAATAATGGTAGTAAATAAAATTATTTATTTAAAAATAATTCTGAAAAAGTAAAGAAAAAAATGAGAAGATAAACCTAGACTGATATGCTGGGGAGTTTCCAGACAGAGCCAAAATGGCCAGGCTAAGGCCATCCTTCAGCGTTCACCAACCGGGAGCAGCTGCTGGGCCTGGGTATCTGCGGGGAGGTGTAGGGGTCCCAGAGTCAGGAGCCTCACCTGGAAGAAGGGGTGATTCTTGACTTCTTGTGCCCCCTGGGGCCCTGCGCCCAGTCGCTTCTTGGGATCCTTGCAAAGCAGCCGCTGTAGCAGGTCCTGCGCCACGGGCCCGATCCGGGAAGGGAAGGGGGGGGAGCACTTCAGGATCCGTCTGGGAGGATTGGGGGGGTGTCAGGGGCAGCGAGTCTCCCCCCAACAGCCCTGCCCGGGCAGCCCCTGGCCCCCCTCCACATCCAGCCCTACTTACCGGGACACCTCAGCCTGCGTGTTCCTCTCGCCCTCCAGGGTGAAGGGCGAGGCCCCCGTTAGCAGCTCGAAGAGCAGGATGCCCAGGCTCCACCAGTCCACAGCCTATAGGCAGAACCGGGTAAGGGCCTGCACCTCCCACCTCCAGCCCACCACAACCACCACCCCTGTATCCGCCAACCCACCTTGCCATGCCCTGCCTTGCTGCGGATGATTTCAGGGGCCATGTACTCGATGGTGCCACAGAAGGAGAAGGTCCGCTCTTTCTGGGAAGGCGAGAGGACCATTTGGATATCCAAGCCTCTCTTGTCCCAGCAACCCCCCAGGCCCAGAGCAGGACTTGCTCCACTCGCGTGGTCAGACACTTGAGCAGTGGGAACTTCTCGGATCTATTCACCTCTACACCCCCAGAAAGCAGGCACAGAACAGGAAGAGACAGGAAGGCGAAAGCTGGAAGAGCAGATGCTGTCGGACGCTCACCTCCTCCGTCAGAAACTCCTTGCTCAGCCCGAAGTCGGTGAGGACAATGTGGCCCTCTGAGTCGAGCAGCACGTTCTCCAGCTTCAGGTCTCGGTAGATGATGCCCAGCTAGCAGGAGTAAGCGGGCACTAAGGCTTCCTCCCCGAGGCCCTCCCCTGCTCCTGCATATCCTAGCCCTGCCCGAGGTCCCTGGTCAGGATGAGGAGGCCCTCCTGGAGGGAGTCATCTACCTGCAGAGGAGACCTCCAGGGCAGGAGTGGATAAGAAAGATCAGGTGAGACAAAGCAAGATCTGGGTGCGGGCCCCAGATCCAGAGAGAAAGTCTGCAAAGAGCCCCAGTGGCATGAGGTCTCCAATTGAGGAAGTTCTGTGACCACGGCCCCAGGAGTTCCCTGTGAGAGGAAAGCCCCTTGGAGAAGGCTCTGGGGGAGCTAAGGCTTCCGGCCAAGAGGCCTGGGGAAGGAACTCTGGTCCCTGCCAAGGCCACCTCTCCCCCAGGAAGCCCAGGGACAGAACCGAAGCTTCTATGTTTACACGGCCCAGACCCAGTTCCCATAGCAACAGCCTGGCAGCCAGGTCCTCACTCACCTTGTGCAGATGCTCCAGGGCCAGCACGATCTCACCCCCGTACACGCGCACCTCAGCCTCCTTGAAGTACTGGCGCTGGTAGAGGTGGGTGAACATTTCGCCGCCACTCACATAGTCTGGGGGTGCAGTGGGGGTTAGGAAGCAGGTGGCTTCACTTGCTCCCCAGTACCCTCAGAATACCACAGAGCATGCCCTCACCCAGGATGAGGT
Source organism: Tupaia belangeri chinensis (assembly GCF_000334495.1). Lineage (NCBI taxonomy): Eukaryota > Metazoa > Chordata > Mammalia > Scandentia > Tupaiidae > Tupaia > Tupaia belangeri. Next base: position 1,110,511 of record NW_006159755.1, on the reverse strand, counting down.
GCAGCTTGGCATCAGTCTGGAAGGCATAGTGCAGCGTGACCAGGAAGGGCGCCTGGCGCACCAGCTCCAGCACCGAGCGCTCAGTCCGCGTGTGCTCCTGCGTCTTGGTGCGCTGCACGAGCGCCGCCTTGCGCAGCACCTTCATGGCATACAGCTTCCCCGTGTCGTGCCCACCCGCTTTCCGCACCAGGAACACCTTCCCGTAGGCTGTGGGAGCAGTGAGTAGGTGGAGGGTAGGCCATGAGTGGGAGGATGGTGCAGACTGGTAGGGGTGGGGTGATGCCAACAAATTGGGAGAAGGAACCGGGGCGATAGTTAAGTGTGCAAAGAGCCGGCAAAACCTTCTAAAGGGGCTGCACACCCGTGAGAGTATGCAGCAAGCCCAGGGAAGGGATGTGCGAATCAGGCTAGGAGGCGTGCAACTCCAGGAGGCCTGCAGCAGGGGTGGGGGTGGGGCGTGTGCAAACCTGCCGAGGATCAGATGGATGTGAAAGGATGCAAATGCAAGGAGGGGAGGCAGAGGTGCACACCTGGCCTGGCAGAGGCAGGACTAGCAAAGCAGGGCTTAGGAGTCTGCAGAACACGGGAGGGGGATTCCTTTGGGAGAAGGGGAGGAGCTATGCGAATGCACACGGGAGGGGTGCAGGCCTCCAAGGGGGGGCGGCAAACCCAGGCAGGGAGCCTGCACACACAGGATCTCGCAGGAGACACGATGGCAACGTGGAGTGCCCTGAAAGTGAGCATGCAAACCCTGGCACAGCAGGGTGGGGCAGGCAAGGCAGGCTGTGCCAGGAAAGGGTGGGGGGCCTGCCCAGTGGCCTGGCTCTCGCCCAGGAGGATGTGCAGGAGGGAAGCCGGGAGCACTATGCCTGGGACACCTGCCCGGTGGACGGGGGTCCTCACCTCCCGTGCCCAGCACCTTGAGCAGCTCGAAGTTCTCCACGCTCACCTTCTCCTCGTGCCCAGTCAGGTTGGCTGCGGGCACAGAGGGCGAATGAACCCAGCCAGTCCACGACCCCTCCCGCCCGCCTGGGGCAGCCAGCATTGGCCCGCCCCCTCTGGCGCCCCCCGGCCCCACCTTCCGTGATCCGCAGCTCCACCGCGCAGCCCTCATCCTCGTCCTCGTCCCCCATGGCGGGCGGGTCTCTGGGGCCCCCGCACAGCTTGGGCTCCGGGCGGCGCCGGTTACATGGCGGCTCCGGCCGGGGCGGGCGCTTCCTGGTGCCGCCTCCGGGGCCGAGGCGGGCGCCAGCACCGCCTCCCAGCTCCCCGCCCCACTCCGCCTGAGTCAGGCGGCTGGAACGTGACAGTGCAGGCGGCCAGAGCAGGCGGCTGGTGGGCGACTGGCAGGGGCGGCGCTGTGTCCCGAGGCTAGGGCCAGGACTGTGCGCTCCGAAACCCCCCTCGACCCTCCGTGGGATCTGGAATCACCCGTGGGAACCATGTGCCGGCGTGGATAACCTGGTTCTCTGCTGGGCCTCCAACCAGGTGTCTGCCCCAGGACGCCGGCCGCCAGCCCCTGATGTGGAGGACACCAGGAGCCTGTGCCCCGAGGTGGGGAGGAGGACCCACACAGGCTTTACTGAGCCCTCCCCCAGGGCCAGCCCCAAGGGCAACCCTCATCTGTTTAATTCCCCTAGCCACCAGTGAAAGTGACAACCCACCTGCCTAGCTTAGGGTCACTGAACTAGGGGAAGGGGTCGGTGTCCACTTGTTGGATGAGCAGCCTGAGGCCAGCTGCTGCAGCATAGCCTCAGCCTGGCACCTCTCACTTGGTGAGGCCAGTGTTCACAGGCTGGGGAGACTACGAAAAGTCACCAGAAGTCACCCAGATATCATGCAGTGGGAGCTCAGCCCAGCTCTGTCATCCCAGGGCTCCCCGAGTGGCAGCCAAGACCCTTGTCCCGTGGACTTGCCTTTACAGAAGAGGTGTGGGAGCCTCAGACCCTCTGAAGTTCACACCCTGTCACTGAATCCTGGAATCACATGTGGGACCCCATGGCAGGAAGGGGATCTCTTTAGAGGGGGCTGTAGAAGCACCCCGGCCCCCATTCACAGCCCACCAGGGTCCTTGCACACCTCATGCGAGTCTATCCCATTGTCCTTGGTGTGGTGCCCAGCCCGCAGCCCCCAGCAGGCCTCAAAACGGGAATGTCTGGCCCAGCCCTGGTGGTGCACAGATAGTGCCACCCCTTGGGAGACTGGAAGGCACATGCGATGCCCAGGCTTGGTTTCTGGGCCAACCCAAACACACATGCCCAGCAGCACACACCTGGGGTCCTAGAGAACTATGGGGCAGGAGGGTCATGTCACAGTGAGACCTTGCCAAAAATACCTCCCTCTAGCTCCCTCTTTTTCTCTCCATAAACAACAAATAAAGGGACCTCAGAGTGCACAGGGGTAGTCCCCTCTCCACACCAGGCCAGAGCTGGCTGACCTCTCTTCCAGAGCCTCTGTCCCCCCTCCCCACTTCCTGCCTCCTGCTCCCTGACTACTGACAGGGGCCACCAAGCACAGTGGGACAACCATGAGAGCCCCCACCCTGAGGCCTATGGGAGGGGACTTTCAGCTCCTCTGCCGGCTGAAGGCCAGAGGTCCACCCCACTCCACTCTCCTGGGAAGCTCCAGCTGAGAGACAAGAGAGGCTGCTAAGGTTGATGGGTTGCTGGAGAGGCTGGGCTGGCTGCCCTTCCTGGCTCCACTCACCCCAAATTCAAGTTCTCTCATCTCTGCCTGGGGCAGCCCCGCCCTCCCCAGGGTGGCTCCAGGTACCCTGACTCACATCCTGCCACCCAGTCTAATTGCCCCCCTTCACAGGCGTCATCGTCATCGTAGAGGGCATCCTCAGAGATCCACCATCAGTCTCACCTCTGTGCGGCCATGAGCTCCCTGGAGCAAGGGCTCAACCCACAAAGGGGTGTGGGGAGAGACGATGAGGAGGCAGGAAGAAAGCAGAGAAGAAGGTGCCCTGGGAGAGGATGGTGGCAAGGCCACAGGGGCTTCACTACCCCACATCCCTGAGCCCAGACCTCAGGCCCTACCACTGCCAGCTGTGCAGAACTCTGCCCTCCTACCCCCAGGGACTTGGGCCAGGTGGCCACACCCCTGAAGGCAGCCCTTGCTGTCCCGTCTAGGCAGGGCCCTCTGGCCACAGCCCCTGTCACATGTGTTCCTGGCGCCCCAAGGTCCTAGATGCAGCCAGCAGACAGCTCCGACGCAGGTGACTGGGTCCCAGCTTTATTCTCATGTCCCGCTCCTCCAGCTGACGCTGAGATCCGCCCAGGTCATAGTCCCTGGGCAATGGGCCTTGGCTCCCCGTCTGGGTCAGGCAGGGCACTCTTTTGCCCACTCCTACTAGCCTCCTTCAGCTGGGGGACCCCAGAGACCACCTCCTCAGCGGGGGCCGCGCCGCGGAGCCAGCACCCAAGGCGGGAGCCGCTCGTGGAGGCCAGCCATCGCCCCTGTCCTCGAGCTCATCCCAGTTCCATCTCGGGATTCCAGAACAGGCTACAGGGAAGCCAGGGGTCCAGGCCTTCTTGTCCAAGGACGCTCCTCGGGTCCCCCGGCTCCCCAGGTTCTTGGGCTGCCTAGGGTCCTCACTGACACTCCAGCGGTGAGGAGGCTGCACTCCCGGGTACCCTGTCATCACAGTGTCACTGGCTGAGGGAAGGTGTGAGGGAACGCTTCTCCGGTTCTTGTACCTCGAGGCCTGGAGAGAAAGGCTCAGCTTAGGCCAACCTCCTTCAGGAGGAATCTCAGCCTTCAAGGGGGCCTACAGGGCACAGGCCTCCTGCCCCGCTCCACCCCTAAGCTCCTCTACTTCCACTACATCCAGTGCCTTGCCAGTCCTCAAACATGCCAGGCCTTTCTGCTGTTCCCTCTGCCTTGGATGCTGTTCCCAGGGATGTCGATGCGAGAAACTCACTCTAAGTCTTTGTTCCAATTTCGCCTGCTCTCTGAGGCCTACCCCAGTACCCTAATTAAAACTGAGCAGCCCACTCAGGGCTCCTGACTCTCCTCCATGGCTGTGCTTTCTCCCCAGAGCATTATCACCTCTTGGTTTTCTCGGGACTGAACACCTGTGATACCACTGGTCCCAACCGCAACGCGCTGTGCGTAAAATACCTGCTGGACCTTAAAGACTTCGCATGAAAAAAGAACGTCAAATCTCTCATTCATGAATTTTCACAGATGACATGTTCAAGGGGTGTTAGTTTGGGTATTTTGAGTTTAAAAGGGGTATGTTGTGAAAATTATGTCCAATCATGGTGGCACGTGTAGTAAGGCACTGCTTCGTAAGGCCAAGCTGCATGGGAGGCCAACGTTTGGTGCCAGGCCAACCTAAACAGGCTGGGCTCAGCAGCAATTGCCTATAATCCTCGCTAACTGGGAGGCTAGGCCAGGAGGAGCCCAGCATGGTGAAAAGCACCTGTCAGAAATCTCTCTCAAAAAAAATAGGGGGGTGGGGGTGGGCAGCAGGTGGTGTGTTGGTGTGGTGGTTAAGGCCCTTGGACTCCCACTTGACTGACTGCAGTTAGTGCCAGACCTGGCAGCTTGCTTGCTTGCTCTCTCTCTCTCTCTCTCTCATCTCTCTCTAGTGAGCGCACTTACCCTGTAGCAAATTTAAAATAATAAAAATAATATGGAGCCAGGATATGGCATAGCAGTTATGTTGCTGCTGGACTCCCACATGACCGACAGTACTTCAAGTTTCAGACCCAGTGGTTTGAAACTCAGGCCAGGCATGTGTGTGTGTGTGTGTGCCCAAGAGCCCGGGAGGAGAATGGAGAAGGGATTGTGGCTTTGCCAGGTGGGTGATTTCTCACTTTCCCTCTGTCTCTCTCTCTCTCTCTCCCCAGTGAGTACACACACCCTAAGGTGAAACATCTAAAAAAAATAATAATGATAAATAAATTATTTTGTAAAAAATTGTTTTGTCTGCTTTTACTTTTTCTGAGGAGGCTATTAGAAAAGTTAACATTGGGGGGCCAGAAGATGGCATAATGATTATGTCGCTGGACTCCCACATAGTCGACCGCGGTTCAAGTCCCAGACCTGGCAGCTTAAAATTCACGCCAGGCACATATGCGTGTGTGCCCAAGATTCCGAGAGGAGAATAGAGAAGGGAATATGGCATGACCATCCCTCCCAGGGGATGATTTCTCACTTTCTGTCTCTTTATCTCTCTCCATCTGTCTGGTGAGAGCACAAGCAAAAATCTCTCTCAAAAAAAAAAAAAAAAGAACAAAAGAAAGAAAAGTTAACATTGGAGGACCAGCAGATGGCGTGGTGGTTAAGGCACTGGACACTCCCACATAGCTGACCATGGTTCAAGTCCTGGACCTGGTGGCTTGTTTTCTCACCCCCCCCCCCCGTATCTCTCTCTCTGGTCAAATTAATGAGTGAATAAATAAAATTAAATAATTCTTAATTTAAAAAAAAAGAAAGAAAAGTTAACATTGAGATAGAACTAGCAGGTGGCATGGAGGTTGGGGTACTGGGCTGCCACATGGTCACCCACAGCTTAAGTCCCGGACTTGATGGCCTGTTTTGTCACTTTCTCTGTCTCTCTCTGTCTCTCTCTGAGTGCATGTGTCTTATAGCAAGCCAAATAATAATAATAAAGTTAAATAATTTAAAAAAAATTTTTTGAACATTGAGGCCAGCAGGTGGTGTGATGGTTAAGGCACTGGACTCCCCCATGGCCAGCCAACTGCAGTTCAAGTACCAGACCTGGTGCCTTGCTTTCTGACTTTCCCTTTCTCTTTGTCTCACAGTCTCTTTCTGGTCAAATTAAAAATGATAATAATAATGATGACAAATAAAATTAAATAAATAAATAAATATTTAAAAAGGGAAAAGTTGACATTAGACAATGTGGCCCATGTCATCTTTCTATTGGTTGGATCTGTTTCAAATAGCAATTACTATTATCTTTTTTCTTTTTTTTTGTAACTTTGCTATAGAGCACATGGACTCATCAGAGAAACAGACAGAAAGTGAGAATACACACCTCTAGCGAGTTGGCCACACCACAATCCCCTCTTCTCCATTCTCGTGTGTTTGGGGCATGCATGCATACACCCCCAGCGTGTTTTTCAAGCCACTAGGTCTAGGGCTTGAACTGCAGTCAGCCGTGTGAGATTCAGCGCAGTAACCACCTGCCCCCAGCTGGCCTAATTATGTTTCATTTGCACCTGGTTCCTGCCTGCCTCCTCGTACCATGATGTGCCCTGCTGTGGCCCAGCTAGCATACCACCTGGCACTTGGTGAGGGATCGCTGTGTGTCAGCGCAGGCAGAGAAGGCCTGCCGGGCATGACAGGGCGAATGCCTCCACTCCTTCTAGGGCCCCCACTCACCCTCTCGGTTGGCATCTGCTTCGTGTTCCTGGAGGGTCTCGATGGAGCCATCCCATCCCACGCCAGATCCTGGGGGCACAAGGCAGGGCTTGCAAGACACATAGAGAGCAAGAAGGAGGCGCCTCCCCAAGGAGCTGGGGGCTAGCAGGGGCAGGGACCCATCCCCCTCACCTTTGCCATGGGAGCTGAGTGCCCCCAGCGGGCCTGGACGGCGTTGTCGGAATCGCTGTCGGGGGGTGTCTCCGGGGCTGAATGACTCAGAGCTACGCCCCACGGGAAACCGCGAGCTGAGTTTCCTACGCTGCCCACCTGCCAGAGTCTCGTCCCGCAAGCAGAGGGAGCTCTGGGCCCTGCGCATGGGTGCTGGCGAGGGGGACCCTGCAAGAAGCACATGCAGGGAGGGTGTCACAGAAGTGCAGGGAGGGGCAAGGCCCAGAGAAGGGGGCAGAGAATGAAGCTGCCCAGGGCCAGGGAAGGAGGCGCAGGGGCAGGGAGCAGGCATGAGGGTGGGGACAGGAGCAGGGTCCTGTGCTGGCGCTACACCCACTCACTGCGACCTCCCGCCCAGGGCCTCAGCTTCCTCATCTGCTGTCTAGGAAAGATGACCTCCCACTAAAGCCCCTGGTGCTCCGAGCCCCCAGCACCACTGCAGCTGGGGCAGGCCTGGCGGGGTGGCAGCGCAGACAGGAGACAGGTGCCAGCTGAGAACCCTGCAGGGCCTAGAGCAAAGAACTACTGAGAGCATCTGGGCGGGGTGGGGGCAGGGGGCAGGTGGCAGGGAAGGCCGGCAGGGCAGTGCAGGCCAGGCAGTGTGGTCAGCGCCAAAGCAAGGTGAGGGACCATCCTGGTCACCTGGCTCCCAGACCCACCTGTCCCATCTGCCTCCCTGCCCTCAGGGAGCTCCGTCTCTGGGGGGCCCCCCAGGCTCTCCGTGCTGCCAGCCCCATCGGCCCCCGGGCGCAGCCCCCCATGGGGGCCCCCCTCCCGCCTGGGCCGCATCAGCCTCTTCACCTTGTCTGCCAGCCAGCTGCCCTTCCTGGGGGTAAGAGGGCACAAGAAGGGGTAAGGACAGGGAGGAAGGAGGGAGAAGAGGGTGGTGGTAGGGATGGCAAAGGCCAGGCCAGCCCTCACTGGGGCCTGGACCTGGGCTGAGCCAGGGTACAGAAGGCAGGGCAGGGCGGAGGTTGGCAGGATCCCCTCTGTGGGAGTGGGCGGGGCCACGCACTTGGTCCGGGGCAGGGGCCCAGGCTCCAGCACGCGGTACTGGTCCATGATCTTCTCGACCAGCTTCTGCTTCTCGCGGCGCAGGGCGTTGAGCTGGTCCCTGGTAGGAGGCAGGAGGTGGGCATGAGGCCCAGGAGGTGCAGGCAGGAGCAAGGCGCAGACTGCAGCCCGTACGCACTACACGTAGAGGGTCCTCCAGCCCTCGGAAACCACCCCGGGACTCTCCCGTGACGTGACAGCCCGCAGCTCACAGGTACTCGCGCTGCTCGCGGTGCAGGTGGTCCCGGCTCTCCAGGCTGCGCTCCAGGAGCTCCCTGTTCTCCCGGCTCAGGGCCTGTACCTCGGCCAGCAGCTGCCGGTTCTCCTCTTCCTGGGCGCTCCGAAGCTCTGTCAGCAGCTGGCAGCAGCAGCACAGGTCGAGGGCTGTGCCCCGCTCAGGGCAGCCTGGGTGCGACCTGCCTGGCCCCCTCCACCTCAACCACCATGGCCGCCCCGCGCCATACCTCGCACTGCGTGGTCAGCCGGCAGGCGCTCAGGTCCAGCTGCTGGTTGGACTCTCGCAGTTGCTGGCTCTGCATCTCCAGCTGTGCTCGCTCCATCTCCAGCCGCGCCAGCCGGCCGCGCAGCTCCCCACGCTCGCCCTGCAGCTCGCCTCGTTCCCGGGACACCTCCGCCAGCAGCATCTGAGCTCTTTGGAGGCAAGGAAAGCTGCTGTCTGTGGGGCTCAGCTCCCCAGACCCCTCGTGCAGGCAGAGAAGCCATGCCAGGGAGAGGCAAGTAAGACCCTACAGGGACAGTGACTAACACACTCCAACCCACTCCACAAATGAGGACGCTAGAGCTGGCCGGAGTGGGGACGCTGGTACCTTTCGTGTTCACTCTGCAGCCTCCGCAGCTCCTCCTCCAGGCCGCGCTGCCGATGCCCGTCCTGCATCAGGCGCTCACGCTCAGCCAGCAGGGCCACCTCCTGTGCCTCCACGTTGGCCCGCTGGGCCTGCAGCTGCTCATGCCTGGGATGGACAAGGGCCAAGGGTGCTACAGGGGCCTGGGGCCCTGGCAAGCAGGCAGCTGGACTATCTGGACTTGGGGATCTGTCATCCACTCAGCACAGGCCCCCTCAGCAAAGCCAGTGGGCAGAATGCCATGCCAGATGCCCATGACTTCTCACTGGTGAGCCCAGCCCAGAAGTGTGACAGTCAGCCACCCAAGGAGCACAGTAGCAGCTGGGGTGTCACAGAGTGGAAGTGGACATGCTGGGTGGTGGTGCTTCCTGGTGAGGGTCAGGCATGCCAAGGGAGCCTACTCTGGGCAGGCAGGGTGCCAGCGAGAAGAGCCAGCTGATGTGGGAGGCTCACCGGCCTTGCAGCTCCCGGTGGGCCAGCTCCAGCGCCCGCATGTTGGCCTTGAGGTCTCGGTGCCGCACCAGCAGGCCCTCTAGCTCAGCTTCCTGCCGCCGCTGCAGTTGTGCCAGGGCCTCGTGGTCCCGCAGCAGGGCCTGCTGCTGCCCGCGGGTCTCCTCCTGGGACCGCCGCGCTGCCCGCACCTCCTCCTCCAACACCCCCAACTTCCTGTGCAGCTCCTGGCCCTGCACCTCCAATACAGACTTCTCGGCCTAGGGTGGAGGGGAGAGGTGGGGATGCTAGGGGGGGAACCCCAAATCAGAAAGGAGGCCAAGAACAGGGGCCTGGGGCAGAGGGGAGGGAGAGCTGTGAGGGAGGTGGAGGGCAGCAGGTACGTCAGCGGGCTGCTGAAGGCTGAGACAGAGGCTGGTGGGGAGGAGAGGGGAGGATGCCAGGCTGTGAAGGGGACGGCAAAGGCCCCGGGACAGGGCTGGAACTGAGGGGCCAGATGGGGCAGGGAAAGCTGTGGGCACTGCCGCTGGCTGAGGTGGCAAAATGACAGGGCAGATGGGTGTAGATGTGGGGGCCTGAGGCAGATAAGGAGGAGGCACGGGCAGGAATAAGGGTGCAAAACAGGGTGGCTGAGGACAAAGGGCAAGGATAAATGCGACTAGGGAGCAGAGATGGAGGAGCTAGCTGGGAACTGGCATAAGGAAAAGGGCCCAAAATGGTACACAAGGGCCTGGGCCAGCTGTAAGTGGGCAGGAGCCAGAGGCAGGGCGGGAGTGCCCCACAGACAGGGCACACAGGCCGCCACCCACCTGCAAGCGGCTACTGTGCTCCTGCGCCCGCTGGCTCTGCAGCAGCAGCTCCTGGGCACGGCCCTGCAGGCTTCCCAGCTGCCCCTCCAGGTGCTGCAATTGCCCCTGCAGAGCTGCCTTCTCGGCCACCAGTGTGGCATTCTGCCCAGAAAGGGGATGTTAGCAGCTGCCAGGCCACAGGGCACGCCCCCACCACCACCACCACCACACAACACTCACACTGCGCTCCACCTCAATGAGCCGCCCACTATGGGTCTCCACGAGCTGAGGTTCAATGGGCTCCCCGGGCCCTGGCCCTACTGGGCCCTGACGCAGCTGCAAACAGAGGCCCAAGCAGGTCATGTGAGGCCACAGTGGCAGTGTGGAAACCTTCGGCAGCATCGAACACTACCCACCTCCCTCCATCACACACCTTCCCTGGATCCCACAAGCCCGAGCTCCTGCAGCTCCACCCCACCCTTTGCGCATCTCCTGGTCTGCAGCATGGCCCGCTCCTTCTGCAGGTTCCTTCTGCAGGTAACGCTCTCTCTGCCTACTCTTCCTCTAGGCCTCAGTGCCAACGCAGCTTTCTGCAGAAAACCCACTGACCAACCTCACTCAGGCCAGCAAGGCGGCTTGCTGGGTGCCCCTTCCGGCCTCCGCAGAGCCCCTCCACAGCACCTAGCATTCTTCTTGCCTCTGTCCCGACTGGACTGTGAGCTCCCTGAGCAGCTGGTATTGGGGTCCCCACCACCCTGAGCTAGCACTGAGCCCACACATAGGGGGGGGACAGAAAGTCACGGGCTTAGACGATGCCAGTAACTGAGCTCGCTAGTGGTGGAGCCCAGGTGACAGAGCACAGGTTCTGACCATTTGAGGAACCGGAGACGAGGCCCCACCCAAGAAGGCCATGCAGCTCCTGACTCCCAGCACTGCTCTCCCTCCTGTAAGAGTCCCCGAGTGAGCAGCCAGCCAGGGATCCATGGGAAGACCCGGAACACAGGCAGCCCTGGGTGCCCTCCTGAGAGGGAAGGAAGGAGGGGACAGTCCCTGGTGCCGAGGGCCTGGCAGGTCTCACCCGGAACAGCTCCTCTTCCAGCTGCAGAGCCTTGGTCTTAAGTTCCATCAGCGCCTCTTCCTTGCTGGTCGCTGCCGCCTGCAGCTCAGCTTCCAGCCGCTGCTCCAGGCCCTGATACCTGCCAGGAGAAGCCTTGGCACCAGGCCCACTGTCCCTGCACCCATCCCGTCTGCCTCTCTGCCCCCAGGTGCCACTCCCACCTCTGGTGCTGGCTTTCCTGTTCCCGCAGAAACTCCTGGCGTTCCCGAGCTGCCAGGTCCAGTTCATGCTGCAGATGCTCCAGCCGGGAGCCCAGCTCCCGGCCCCGCACCACGGCCTTCTCCAGCTCCTAAAGGCAGACAGAGTGGGCTCAGGGAGGGAGGGATAGACCTGCCCCCTCCCCAGGGGTCAGGAGGCAGGAGGCTAGAGGGAGGTCCAAGTTAGGACGTCCGGCTTTCTGTCCTTGCTCAGTCCCCCAGGCCAAAATCTTTCATCCTTTGGGTCTCTACACCTCTATCTATAAAGTGGAAGCTTTGGGGACCAGCAGATGGCATAACGGTTATATCACTGGACTCCCACATAGTTGATGGCAGTTCAAGTCCCAGAACCAGCAGCTTAAAACTCACACTGGGCGTGTGTGTGTGTGTGTGTGCCCAAAATCCCAACAGGAGAATGAAGAAGAGATTGCTGCATGGCCAACTCCTCTTGGGGGTGATTTCTCGCTTTCTGTCTCTCTGTCTCTGTCTCTCCAGCGAGCGAACACACCCTATAGCAAAAATCTCTCAAAAAATATATATATATATGACAGTTCTGCAGAGAAAACGTGGAAGAGCTGGAGCTCGTAAGCCTGGCAAGGGCTGAGGGAAGCCCCCAACTAGAGACAGAGACAGGATCTGGGCAAGTGACTTCACCTCTCTAAGCCCACGGTTCCTGTGAACAGCGAGAGGTGGACGTGCCCTACGGCCCACCATGTTGGCCATGTGAGGATAAGAGGGCCTCAGCAAAGGCCTGTATGGGGACTGTCCTTGGCCACAAGGGACCACCCACAGAGGCCTAGAGGGACAGGAACTTGGAGATCAGCAGGCCTAACCACAGTGGGGGCTGGGGGGTGGGCCAGGATGCTGGTGGCGGTTGGGTCACACCATTTTAGAAGGGGGTGGGAGGCGCATGCTGTCCTGTGGGGCTCAGAGGAGGAAGGTCAAACCATTCCAACGTATGGGGGCCCTGGCAAGATAAAGCCAAGGGAGGTATACTCTGCCCAGCCACCTGCCAGATCCTGCCTTTAGAAACCAGCCCTACAGGGGCCAGCAGGGAGCATAACGGCTACGTCACTGAATTCCCAAATAGTCGACTGGGGTTCAAGTCCTGGACCCAGTGGCTTGAAACTCACACCAGGCAGGCATGCGTGCATGCTCAAAAATCCCAAAAGGACAATGGAGGAGAAAAGACTGTGGCATAACCAGCCACCCTGGGGAGTGACTTCTTGCTTTCCATCTCTCTGTCTCTCTGTCTCTCGGGTAAGCACACCTGCCCTATAGAAAAACTCTCTCTAAAAAAAGAAAGAGAAAGAAAGAAAGAGAAAAAGAAAGAAAGAAAGAAAGAAAGAAAGAAAGAAAGAAAGAAAGAAAGAAAGAAAGAAAGAAAGAAAGAAAGAAAGAAAGAAAGAAAGAAAGAAAGAAAGAGAAAACAAGCCTACAGGGCCAGCAGGTGGCGTAGTAGTTAATACTCTGGACTCATGTGGTCAGCTACAGTTCAATTCCGGGACTCAAGGCTTGAAACTCATGCTGGGCGCGTGTGAATACATGCCCAAAATCCCAAGAGGAGAAGGGATTGCAGCGTGGCCATCTCCCCCAGGGTAGAGGGTGATTTCTTGCTTTCTGTCTTTCTGTCTCTCTGGAGAGTACACTCACCTTATGGCAAAAAATCTCTCTACGAGAAAAGAGAGAAAGAGAAGAGAAGAGAAGAGAAGAGAAGAGAAGAGAAGAGAAGAGAAGAGAAGAGAAGAGAAGAGAAGAGAAGAGAAGAGAAGAGAAGAGCCAAGCCTACAGCCTGTGGTGCTGAATCTTCCTGACTGAACAGCCCCGCCTGGGCCTTGCCCCTAGGGCACTGTACTTTCTGACTTCTGGGGCATGGCCTCACTAAACAAAAACCTGGGGCCAGCAGGTGACATAGTGGCTAAAGGTGCTGGTTTCCCATGTGGCTGATGTGGCTCGAGTCCTGGACCTGGTAGCTTTCTTTCTCACTTTCTCTTTCTCTTTTTCTCTCTCTGTCTCTGTCTGGTCAAATTGAAAAATAGTAACAAATGGAATTAAGTAAATAAACAAATACATCTTTTAAAAAAAAAAAGCTACAAATCCCATGAGGCACCGCTGCCTGACTGACCAGCAGTCCCGAGCACAGGGGATAGGAAGAACGGTGGGACAGGTGAAGGCAGAGACATGAGCCCAGCCCAGACCCGGGTCCCATCCACTGAGCCCCAGAGGTGTCCACGTTCATGTGGTCAGCCCCAGGGACTCCCCATTTCCTGACCTTCCCAGGGCATCCTCCTCTGCCACACCCAGGTAGCACCAGGAACTGCTCTGACCAGGAAATCTCACAAAATTCCCCTTCGTCCCCAGCCTCGCACCCTCTCGTCCTCTGAAAATGCTCTTCCAGCCTGCCAGCCCTGCCAGCCCTGCCCTCCCCCTCACTGCCTCTTACTGCCCTCCTCCTCCCTGCAGTAAGCCGTGCTGGGTGCCAGGCGCTACCCCAGCTCTCTACGCTCACCATCTTACAGGAACCTGTGAACAGCTACGGCGAGGAAACCGAGACTCAGAGAGATGAAGTAACGTGCCCAAGCCACGCAGCTGAAAAGTAGGGGGTCTGAGACAGTACCCAGGTCGTCCCAGTCACACCCTGCTGAGTAGACCCCACAGACAGCCTCTCACCCGGGCCCCGGGGTCTCACAATGCTCCGACCTGCCTTAAAGCCAGGCCTGTCCTGCACGAAGCCTAACCCCAGGTCAACCCCAGTCCTCACCCTCATGAAGGGCAAGGAATTTCCTCGCCCTTTCACTGAGCAAATTACTCTTCCTCTCTGAGTTTCGGCCTCCTCGTCTATACACATGGGGTGGAACGGAAGACTGTATTCAAGCCGGAAGAGTCGTCGATCCCTCACCCGGGTACACTTCCACCCCAGCCCTGGGACCCCTCCTGTTGCCTCATCGTATCCTCGGCTTCCCATGGGGTACCTCTTTACCACTTCACTCACCGTAAACCCTGCATGGCTCCCCATTCCCTCACAAAAAGAGCCTGAACTCCTCCCTTAGCTTGGAAGGAAGCCTCAGCCCTGCCCAGCGGAACCCCACTTACTCAGTTCTCAGGCTCACCTCTCTGTGCCCCACTTCACACGCCACACAGTTCTCTCCCAGCCCTCCAGACTCATGCCTGGGCCTGCCATTCTCTCTCCTCCTCCAGGAAGCCTTCCCTGACATGCCCCAGCATGAATCCAAGGTATTTTCTGGACCTCTGCCTCCCAGAGCTCCCTGAACTGCCCTGCCTCCACTCAGGCATGGCTACCTGGTCACCACTGTGAGCCTGGTAAAGGGCCTGGCACCAGAGATGCCCAAAAACATGCTTGAGTGAATGAATCCGTGTTCTCAAGCCCTCTCCCCTCCATCTCTGTCCCTGTCCCCGCCAGCCTCACCTGCCACCTACACCATTGCCACTGCCTCCTGTTGGCCCCAGGCTCCCCCACCTGCCAAGGGGATCCTCCTCAAACCCATCCCCACACAGGTCTGCTCACGCCCTTCGGTGACGTTCCCTGACTATGGGTAGAGTGCTAACACTGTCAAAGGTGGCCCCCACACCCCAACTCCTCCTGGGCCCCCGAGCATCTTCCATGCTTTATGGTTTTTTCAGGATCCAGCTGGTGGCACAAGAGTAACGCAACGCTCTGTGAGGCTGGACCCATGGGAAAGGTCCCAGGTTCGTGTCCCGAGGCCTCTCTGCGCATATCAGGTACATGCCCGCGTGCTCACGCCCACGCTGGCTGAGACCCCGTGGATCTCAGCGTGCAGACCTGTCAGGGCGCCTCTCCCTGGTTCTTGCTCTTGTGCCCTCTTGTTCTCTGTCTCTTATGAGCATTAAATAATCTTAGTCACTCCTTCCTGAAGGCTCGTCGCCCCCATAGGCATCAGGTCCCCCTACCATAAGCTCCTACAATATTTTACTCTTTGTGTGTTTTTTATAACTATTTTCTTTCTTTTAAAATTTTGTTATAGGGTATATGCACTCACCAGAGAGAGAGAAATCACTCCCAGTGGGGAGGCCACACTCCAATCCCTTCTCCATTCTCCTCTCTGGAATTTGAGCATGCACACGCATACACCTGGGATGTTTTTCAAGCTGCTAGGTCTGGGACTCGAACCACTCAGTCAGACATGTGGGATCCAGCCACCTCAACTACCATGCTACCTGACTGGTCCACCCTTTACCTTTTTTTTTGGTTTTTGCCATGGGTTACATATAGTCACTGGAGACAGAGATTGGAAAAGAAAGAATTTACCCCTCAGAGGGGACGGTCATGCCGATCTTCTCCATTTTCCTCTTGGGATTTTTGGCATACACACACCTATACTCAGTATGATTTTCAAACTGCTGGGTCCAGAACTCGAACCATGGTCAGCTATGTGAGGATCCAGCACTTTAACCACCATGCCGCCTGCTGGCCCACCCTTTACTGTTGATAACTACGTCTTGATCATGTACAACATGCCCTTGCCCAGCATGAAGCAGATTATTCCATTCTCTCTCAGTCTTCCGAAAGACCCAGGGAGGCAGCTATGAATATCCCCATATTGCAAAGGGAGGCATGGGATGGAAGTGGGGAACCACAGCCTTGCCGTGCTGGCCTCTCCCACAGCCCACTCCGCCAGAGGTGGCCACACGGCCCGCCTCCCAGGTCCGGCACATAGACTTGGTCTTTCTATCTCCTGTCCCAGCTCAGTGCTGGGCACTCCATGGTTATCGATGGAATCAATAACCCGAGGCATCTGGCCTGGAACCCCATTTCCTAGTCCCAGTTGTAACCCCAACATACCTCCCTGAGGGCTTGCCTCTCCTGCCGCTCCCTCTCAGCCTCCTCCCGGTGGCGGCGGCCTTCGCTCTCCAGCGTCTGGATCCGTTCTTCTGCAGCCTCAGCCCGAGCCCGCAGCCGAGGCCCCTCGCGCTCCCACTGCCTCCGCTCTCTGCCTGCTGCTGCCAGTGCCTCTGCCAGCGCCTCCCGCTCCCGCGCTGCGGCCTCCAGTTCCCTGCCAGCTGCCTCCACGGCCTCCCGCAACCGGGCCTGCTCCTGAGCTTGAGCCTCTGCCTCCTGGTGGGCCTCAGCCTCAGCCCTCCGTGCTTGGGCCAGCTCCTTGGAGAGGCGGGCAGCCTCCATGCCTCGGGCCTCCAACCTTCGGGTCTGGGCCTCTAGCTCAGCTCCAAGGGCCTCAGCCTCTCTCCTCAGCCTTGCCACCTCCTCCCTGAGGGCCTCCTGCTCTGGAATACTATTGGCCAGGATCTCCCCCGAGATCGGCCCCTCCCCAACCTGGGCCTCAGGAATCCCTTCAGAGCTCTGCTGTGGTTTTGGCTGGGCTGGTTCCCCGACCACCCTCTCCAGCCTCTGCTCATGCTCTCTGGGCTCTGTTTGTCCTTTAGACTGGTCCAGCCCCTGGCCTGGGGCCTCCTGCTCCTCCAGCTGTACACGGAGGCAGAGGCTGACCTCTGAGGGTCCTGGCTTGTGCTCAGGGCCCTCCTGTCTCAGTCCCAATGCCCCTTGGGGAGCCCCTCTCTCCCCAGTCTCTCCTCTCAGCAGCTGCTCGGCCTGCGTTTTGATCTCCAGGTCCTGAGGTGAGGCGGGGGTCTGGAGAGGGGCTCTATGGCCAGCTTTCTCCAGGGATCTGTGCGTGTCCACAACAGGGTCTGACTCTCCAGGAGTCAAGTCTGAGGTCTGGGGAGCTGTGGCATCTGCCTGGAGGGGTGTTTCTAGCACCTTCGTGTCTGAATCAGATGCCTGGGGATACTCATCCGACCCTTTAGGGACTGAGTCTGATCCCACAGGGGCCAGGCCCAAGGCCTGGGGGCTCTTGTTCCCAACCTGGGGAACCAAGTCCTGGGGGTTGCGGTCTGAAGTCAGGTGGGGAGCCTCCACCGTCACTGGAAGAATGGAGTCCTCGCTCTGCTCCTCCAGCAGAGGGCGCTGAGGGCATATGAAAAGGCCAGTCAGGCTCCAGACAGAACTCGGGAGGAACCTGCTAGGACAGTGGGGAGAGGGGCCTCACCTGGCCACCTGGCGGCCCCTGCAGTTCCTGAAGGAGGCCTCGGAGCTCCTGATTCTCCCGCTCAAGGATCCGCAGCCGCCCAGCCTCTGCCTCCCTCACCTCGTCTTGCAGGGAAGGGGCTGCACCAGGTAAGGGTGCTGGGGATGTGAAATGGGATCAGGACCCCTCCTACACTCCCTGGCTCCCCACAGACACCCCACAGAAAGGGAGAAGGGGGTGAGGTCGGAAGCCCTCCCAGTGATAACAGCAGGAGAACCCAGGCAGCCCCTACCCCAGTTCCTCCAATGGGGCCCCACTCACCCTCCCCAGGGGAGCCCGGGGGTGGCTCCAGGCTCCGCTGAAGCTCCAGCTCCAGCTCCACATTCTCCTCTACCAGCTGGTCCACCTGATGCCGCAGGGAGTCCAGCTCCTGCAGGGCAGAGGGCCGGCTCAGACAGGCCTTCCCCACCATGGCCAGGCCAGGGAAGGCCATTACCAAGAGCAGAGGTCACGGGAATCACCAGGGAGCCCTAGGGTCCATTGAGTTCACTGGGGATTGGGCTGGTCAACCCAGCTGGGATCACGCTGGTGACCTCACCGCATGGGCCTCTCCCAGCCGGGTCCGCAGCAGCAGGTTCTCGCGCTGGGTCTCATGCAGCCTAGCACAGCGCTCCCGGGCAGCCTCCAGCTGCTCTTCCAGCAGAGCCTTGGAGGCTTCTAGAGCCCCTGAGAGCACCCGCTCCTCCTGATGGGAGAGCAAGGGGGATCTGTGGTGCAAGGCAGCCCTCATGCACACCAGGGCCTGGGGGTCCCATACCACTTCTCAGGGCCTGCCCCAGACCCTGCCCCCTCTGCCCCAGATCCTGCTCCCCCTACCCCCAATGCCCCCCAGCAACTCTCAAGGCCCCACCTCTCTTCTCCATCTGTCCCTCCCCAGGGTCTCTCCAGGTACCGCTACCCTTGATCTGGCCCCGCCCTTCTGTACAGGCCCCGCCCTCCTCCCCAAGTTCAGTCTTCCAAAGCTGGATTCCTCCAGGACCTACTCATCTGTCTCCCCTAGCTGAAGTCTGTCTGCAGACACACCGACCGGGCCCTAGACCCCACCCTCCTCCCTCGGAGCTACCCTTACATAACCCTCCCACCCCCCTCAGCCCCAAGCTCCAGAGGCCTTTCCCAGACACCACCTCCCTGCGTTCGCCCTCATCCGTTTCTCCTAGCCGCCATTGTTCCCTCGTGAAACCTGACATTCACTTCAGGCCCAAGCTCACCTCCTCTGCTGACCCGCCCCCTCCCTGCATGCCCCTCCCCAGCCCGGCCTCCCTCCTCACCTCCAGCTGGCCCTTGCAGGCCTCTGCTGCCTGTCGGCGGCGCCGCTGGTCCTCCGGGAGCCGGGGCAGGCGACCGTCTCGCTCTCGCAGCGACTCTGCCTCCTCCCGGTACAGCTCGGCACGCTTGGCCTGTCCCGACAGCACCTGGGCCTGGGCCGAGATGGTAGAGTTGAGAATGGCCATCTGGGGGCCAGTGGGGTCAGGAGCAGAACGACCCGCTGGCAGAATGGGCGGGTGGTATGGGGCGAGGGAATGCAGCTCCGTGGTCTGAGCGCACCTCCTGGCGGAGCCTTCGAATTTCAGCCTCCAAGCCCTGCACCTCCGCCTGGGAGTCTAACAGCAGCTCGGCCTTCTCTTCCCTGGAGAGAAAGGGCTATGGAAGGGGTCCTGGGGCAACACCACCCTCATCCCTTCCAGACCTGACCGTTCCCAGACCCACTAGGGCTGGGACCCCATCCAGGCCTGACCTGCCCTCTCCCTCAGTTCCCATTCCCAGATGGCATGTACTCACAGCTCCTGCCGCAGGCGCCGCAGCTGGGCCTTGGCATTGGCTAGTTGCAGGGCCAGATGGTGTGAGGGACCCTCCAATGGAGCCCTAGCGGGAGCCTCGGACACCAAAGGCAAGGAGGTTGGCTCTCTTTCCAGCAGCAGTTCTGCCAGCCTCTGAGAGAGGTCAAGGGCCAAGGGTCAGGAGCAACCCATCCAGGGCCTCCCCACATCAGCCCCTGACCCCCAGAGTGATGTGGTTTCGACTGTCCTGCTGGATTCTAGACCTTGGATCCCACACCCCCATCTCCCACACACATCTGGGTCCCATGGTCCTCCAGTTTCTCAACATGGGCCCATGATGCCCCTGCCACCCCCTACCTGGGCTCCCAGGTCACGCTCCCGTGCCAGTCTCGACAGCGTCCCCATCAGGCTCCGGGACAGCATCTCCAGTTCCGGAGGTGCCAGTTCCCCAGGCTCTGGCCCGGACAGTGCCAGCACCACACCGGCTCCAGGCTGGGTCACCTGGGGGTGCAGGCAGGTTCAGTGTAAGGGGAGTGGCAAGGGTGTCCCAGGGAGCAGTGCCAGTCTGAGGCTGTCGACCACCTTAGTACCTCCTGGATGACAGAGGCCAGCTCGCTCTGCACTTCAAGGCTGAGGCCCTGGATGTGGCGAATGAAGAGTTCCCGGTGCTCACACTGCGGGGACACAGAGGGTGCGAGTTGAAGCAGCGTCCCTCCTCTGCAGCCAAAACTCAGCCCGCCTGCCCCCCACCGCACCTGCACCGATGCCCCCAACAACAGCCGCAGGATGCCTTCCAGCTCCTCCACCGCCTCCTCTACAGGGAACAAGCCACAAGGGGTTAACAGGTGCGGGGTGCGGGGATAGACAGGAGCGGGTGGTGGGGAACAGCACCTGAGAGGGGGTCAAACCCCAGCGTCTGGAGGTCCGGGGGTGGTGACAGGATCAGCAGCTGCAGCTCCTCCTGAAGGTAGAGTGGGCCAAAATGAGAGGGGCCTACTCGCACGGGGGTCCCGTCTCAGCCTCCCCTCCAGACTCTCACCTGGTAGAAGTCCCTCAGTCGGCCCCACAGGTGGCTCAGGTTGCAGACCCGCCGGGCTGCGGGCCCATCCTGGCCCCTCGCCATTCGAGGTCCCCCTCTGGAACTGGGGGCACTGCGGGCACAGGGGGCCACGGGTGGGAGGAGGGATGGAGGACCCACCTCCCCCCAGGGAGGCTCCACCCACCACCCTCAGCGCCTCCTGTCAGCTCGTTGGCAACTCCCCTCAGATGCCCTCACTACCACGACCACACCCCTGTGCCCTTACATGATGCCCAGCACCCGCAGGAGCAGGGCCCCATCGCTGAGACTCAGGAACCTCTTTTCCGGGCAAAAGGGCCCCTCTTCCTCCTCGTCCTCCTCTTCTTCCTCCAGCTCCTCCACCTCCCCCACCAGCCCAGCCAGTCCCAGCGCCTGTGGGGGCGTGGAGAGGAGTCAGCTGGACCCGGTGGGGGCCCCCAGCGGTAGAGCAAATCCCAAACCCTCTGACCTTCCCCAATGAGCTCAAGCGCTGCTCCTCACCAACCCCCTGAATGCCTCTGGGCCCTCCCCGCTCCTCACAATCCCCTGTGTTCTCCCACGCCCCACACGGAGCCCACCCCCCCACTGGCGCTGCTCTACCCCATTCTCCTCCCCACAACCAAACAACAGCCTGAGGCAACTGTTTGCTGACCCTCCCGGCCCAGCTCCCAGCAGCCCCCTCACCCAGGTGGCCAGGTTCCCACTCAGGAAGTCCCTGAGTCTGGGCCCCTTGCCCCCCTCCATGCCAGGTCAGGGTGTCCGTCTCGCTCTGGCAGCTACACCTGCCCTGAAAGGAAGAGGAAGTTCCCGGGGGTGGTGGGGGGGGATCCCAGGCCCAGCCACAGACACCCTGTGCAGCTTCCTCCTTCCGGGTTCAGGCCAGCCAGGGCACCCCCAGGGGCCTGCCCCAGTCCCCACCGGCATCCTCCTACCTTGTCTGGCAGGGCCGGCCTGGAGTGAGCAGAGGAAAGGTCCACGATGCTCCTGGCTCAGTGGGCGATGATGGGTGAGTACCTCGCCTCTCTGGGCCTTCCTTTTCCAACTTAAAACTGGAGAGGCTGACCTCAGCCTTGCATCACCCTGGGCCTCTGAAGGAGCTCTGGGCCTTTCATGATGAGGCCAGGCACCCATGTAGGCATCTTCTGATAGTCTAGGTTTCCTGACGGGGCCTCCTCCCTTGCCCCTGATGTTTCTCAGACTTATTCAAACCAACCCTCTAACCTGTGAAGCAGCCTCTCCCATAAAGCTTCCCTCCGAACCCCTGAGGGAGCTGAGCACCCCTCCCCTGGTCCCACCCCACACTCTGCACACACTGGACTGAGACAAGGCCATGAACAAGTGCCCACGTGACTGGCCAGGCCCCAGTTTCCCACCTGCAAAACAGACTCTGGCTTCAGGAGGAGACAGCACAGTGCCACGACCAGCTGCACCTGTCTCAGGGGCCACTGCACCCTTCCTTCATTCACTTGCCTACCCCATGCTGGACGCTGTGCCAGATGCCAGAGTGTAGTGACAAGCTACACACACAGTCCCTGTCCCCGTGGGACGAACAGTACCCTGGGGAGACAGCTACCAAACAATTCACGCACTCGAACTGTAACATTGCAGCCACAGCAGGTACTATGACAAGGAAGGGATTGACTTTAGTGGGATGGCCAGGGAGGGCATCCCAGAGGAGGCATGAGGTCAGGATGACTGGGTTAACTAGGCAAAGCAGGGGGGGAGGAAAGGTATTCTGGGCAGCTGGATCAGAATGCGCAAGGGCTCCGAGGCAACTGGAAGCCTGTCCAGCATAAAGAGCAGAAATGACTCATGTTCTGCCTACTCCCAGATGCCTCCCTATTCACACGGAGCACCTCTGAAGTCAGGTTACGTGGAGTGCTGGTTGTCTGGCCTGCTGCAGTCCTGAAAGAGCTGTCGTTGCCTGCGCATGCCCAACCTCAACAGCTCCAACATCGAATCCTGCAGGAAGGGTGTTGCCAGACTGGAAGAAAACCCCAAAGGCAAGAACAGATTGCTCTTTTAACCCCGAGTCACAAACAGAGGGAGCCCCCAGGGGAGGAGAACGAGGCTTGTCAACAACACCCCAAGGGACCAGCAGTTAGCATAATGGCTATGTTGCTGGCCTCCATGACACGTTTCGTGTACCGGACCCGGTGGCTTAAAAACTCACTCCGGGCACATGTGCGTGCGTGTCCCCAAGAGGAGAATGGAGGAGAAGGGATTGCAGTGTGGCCATCCCCCCTGGAGGTGATTTCTCGCTTTCTATCTCTCTGTCTGGCAAGCGCGCGCGCCCTATAGCAAAAACCTCTCAAAAAAAAACACCCCAAAGCAGAGTCAAAAGTCAACTCAGCTCTCTGCAGGATTGCAGAGCTGGCTTCAGAGCTCCTGGCTGTTTTACGGCTGGTTGGAAGGAGGGCTGCTCTCCCTAGCACTCCTGATGGCCCCGAAGAGGAGGTGGCAGGGTAACGGGCACGGACATCGTGACTCTTGCACCAAGAATGATTCTTGGGAGTCGGGCTCTAAATGCAAAGGAGTTTGCCGAACATGATGCCGAATTTATTGTGCTGTGTCAGCCTTTTATGTACACATCCGAGTTATGTCAGAGGAGAATCGACATCTAAGTCGAACAGAGCTCTTTCGGGAAACATAAAATAAAAACGCTAGTGATGAAAGAGCCTTGGGACATAGTTAACTGGCGGCATTCTTTTTTCCCTAATGACATCTTTGACAATTGATGGCATCTTAGATTTTGATGAAATACGGTTGCAGTTAGTAACAGTCAGAGCAAACATAGGCGCACCCAGAGCCAGGCCTGGTTATAGCTACTTCACCCTTACTAATTGCTTGCCCTGGGCTAGACTGTCAAATGAGGACTATGGATCATTTCTGTCTTACAGAGAGGAAGTCGAGGCTCAGAGAGGCTAAGTAACCTGCCTAAGATCCAACAACCAACTGTAAGAAAGCAGTTCAGGGACCAGCAGTTGGTGTAATGGTTATGTCACTGGACTCCCACATAGTCTATCGCGGTTTGAGTCCCAGACCCGGTGGCTTAAACTCACGCCGGGCGCACGTGCGTGCGTGCCCAAGATCCCGAGAGGAGAATGGAGGAGAAGGGATTGCAGCGTGGCCATCCCCTCTGGGGGGTGATTTCTCACTTTCTGTCTGTCTCTGTCTGTCTGGTGAGCGCACGTGCCCTATAGCAAAAACCTCTCCAAAAAAAAAAAGAAAGAAAGAAAGCAGTGCAGGGCCAGCAGGTAGCGTGGTGGTTAAGGTGACTGGATCTCACCTGGCTGACAGCTGTTTGAGTCCTGGACCCACCCATCAGCTGGAAAAAACGCACCAGGTGCGTGTGCTAGCATGCCCAAAATTCTCAGGGAAGAATGGAGGAAAAGGGATTGCTGTGTGGCCATCCCCCACGAAGGGTGCTTTCTCATTTTCTCTCTCTCTCCGTGTCCAGGAAGCACATATATCCTATAACTGAGAAAGAAAGAAAAGAAAAAGGAAAGAAGAAAAGAAAGGAAGCCGTGGGTGCGAACGCGAGGGGCACCAGTAGTCTAACTGAGCCAGGCCTGACCAGCCAATGGGAATCTTGCAGGACGATGGCAGAGGAGCGCACCTAGTTATTTCTCTCTCTTCTCTGTTTTCTTTTAAAATTTTGGACTCACTGAAGAGAAATGAAAAGAGAAGGAAAGTGAGAACGCACCCCACACACACAAGGAGCACGGCCATGCCGCAATGCCTTGTCTGTCTCTCCCTTCGGGATTTTGGGCACGCGTGCACACGTGGCTGGCTTTTCCCGGGCAGCGCATCACACCGCGCCACAGAGCCAGCCCTGCTTAGCCCTCTTGAATGCTCTCAGAGAGTTCTGAGGATTCGTGTGCTGGTGGTCAGCACAAGCATTCATTAAAGGGCCCTGGTGTGGTTATTATCGTCAGTATCATAAACAGTATGGGCACCAGCAGATGGTGAAATGGCTGTGTCGCTAGACTCCCACGTGATCAACCACGGTTCCAAGTCCCAGACCTGGTGGCTTCAAACCCACCGTCTGGTGCATGTGCGTGTGTGCCCAAAATCCCGAGAGGAGAGTGGAGGAGAAGGGATTGTGGCGTGGCCATCCCCCGGGGGGTGATTTCTGACTTTCTGTCTCTCTGTCTCTCCAGTGAGTGCATGAGCCTTATAGCAAAAATCTCTCTTAAAAAAAAAAAAAAACCAAAAAAAAAAAAAAAAAAAAGGCAGCAGGGCCCATCCAGATGTGCCCCTCGGGAAACCTTACTCCAGCCCGTAGCCCAGGAATTCCTCAGGAGCACCTGGCTCCTTGTGTGTTTCGGCAGGACCTCCAGGCTCATCCAGCCGTGATAACTAGAACTCACCTCCTGGCCGCCAAGGGCCCCTGCCTTGCTCAATCTCCGTGAGTCACGCCCTTCCTCGGGCCTCAGAGGCAGGGGCCGTGTCACCGATTGCTCTCACATCCGTCACTGCAGACAAGCCTGACTGCACCTCCATCCGAGTCAGGCAGAAGAAGGCTGAGGGTGGACGCTAGGGGTGACTTCAAGACTCAGGTGTGAGGAGTGTTCACTGGAGAACGGCAGCAATTCCTTTCCTTTGGCTAGATTTTTCCCTTGTAAGAACTGAGGGGTGGCAGGCAGCCCCATAGCCTGGTGGTTAAAGGGAGCTGGACCCCAGAGAACCGACTGCAGTTGGACCCATCCAGAGACTTGAGAAACACACCAGGTGCATGTGGGTGCATGCCCCAAATCCTGACAGAGAGAAACAGAGGAGAAGGGGTTGCAGGGTGACCACATCCCATTGGGGGTACTTTCTTCCTCTCCCTCTCTGTCTCTTCATCTCTCTCCGGTGTGTGCATGTGGCCTCTGATAAATTTTTTTTTAAAGAATCTTTCAGATATGTGCACCTGATCAAAAATGTCAAGCATGGGGGAGACCAACAGGTGGCATAGTAGTTAAGGCACTGGACTCCCACATGGCCAGTCACAGTTCAAGTCCTGGAACTGATGGCTCACTTTCTCACTTTCCCTCTCTCTCTATCTCTCTCTGGTGAATGCCTGGGCCCTGTAGCAAATTTAAAAATAATTATAATGACAAATACAATTAAGTAATTCTTTTTTTTAAAAAAAGTGTCAAGTGTACGTAAGAGAGAAAAAAAGTCAAGTTTCCTACCATCATTCCCAACCCCTAGTCCCCGATTCTCCCAACCAGAGTCAACCTCTGGTACCATTTCCTCGTGTCCTCCCTGAGGGCTTGAGTGGCAGCACGTACACGCGCGGAACAAGTCGCCGCGACCACATACGAGGCCAGCACTTTTGACCCTTTTAGCAGCTTCACAGAACAGCACCAGGTTCCTATCCCATCATTTAAATCGTTTCCTGTCGACAGAGACTTTAAATATTTGCACCTTTTGCCGTAACCACTGCCAGAATGACCGACTTCCTCTGACACCTTTTTCTGGCCATTCATAAGGGGACCCAGTGTCCACTGCTGCCCAGTATAGGGACCCCATGGGTGGGCGAGAAGCAAAGAGACAGACAAGTGGATGATATGGTGAACCCCCGCTGGCTCCAAGCGCGGTCTCCCCCGGCTCAGCTTCCTCACTGGCACAGGCAGGGGTGGGAAGGACTCCATCTCCCAGTTTTGATTTTTCAAGATTGCCCTGGGCTGAGCCCAAAGGAGAAGCAGGAGACCAGGAGGACGGCAGGTAGGGCACCGGTCCAGCAGCCCCCTGCCCCTGGGGGTTGAGTCAGTGAGGCTTTTTCTTCCCGCCTGAGATGGCCCCAGAGCTTCCCATGTAACCCCACGGCCTGGCTGGGCCCGGCTATTCGACCAGATGGTTTGGGGGCCAGGCTCAAAAACTAAAAACAAGGCCAACTCCATAGCACAGAGGTAGCCGCGTGGCTATGTGGTCCCGCATGGTGAGAGCAGGTCAAGCCCCGCCCAGATCGGCCTGCAACAGTGGGAACATGCACAAGGGCGCGAGATCCAAAGGGCTGGAGGAAGGGGATCTTGGCGTGACCAGACCTGTGCAGGCTACTCCTCTCCCGCTCTCTCCCTCTCACCAGCTCATGTATGCACTCTATCATGAAAAAAAGAAGAATGACTGTTTAAAAAAATAAAAAAACAAACACAACCTGCCAGGCCCCCCAGGCAGCTGGCTCTGCAGTTCTGGGTCTGCGGAGACTCCCTCCTCTCCATCCAAGTGTCTAAGAAGGGGTCGTTTTTCTCCCCTTCATTTGGGGGTGGAAATAGTGAGCTGGATGTGGGACAAGACCAGAAATGCCCGGCAGAGTGGTCCACGTGAGTGTCCAGGTAGGAGAGGGCAGCAGAAAAGCAGAGCCAGGGAGAGGGGCCAGGGACCACCTGCCCAGTGCCAGCCAGATATCTGGGGACAGAGTCGGCAGGTCCTGAACCCCAGCCGCTGAAGAGAGCCAGGCACGACACAGCCCCCGCTGCCTGATCCCGACCAGCTCTCCCTTCCTGCTCTCCTCTGGGCACGCCCACGCCCCTGGGGGCCCTGCCCGGCCTCTCCTGCAGCCTGTAAGTGGCACTGGGATGCAGGCACCAACTCTCCTCCAAGAGGCCTCCACCCAGTGCCGGCCAGAGGAGTCGTTCTAAAGAGTAACTGGCTTATGATCCTTCTCTGTTTAAAACCCCCCTGAGCCTTCTCCCTGCACTCTGAACTGAGTTCCTCCCGCTCACCGTGGCCTTTGAGGCCCTGGAGAGAGAAGCCCCAGCTCACCACTCAAACCTCATCCTTCCTCCGTCCTCCTCCATCCACTCCGACCACAGCACGCCACGCCGGTTGCTCAGTCTCTTTCCCAACCTGTGCACCTTCGTATCTGCTGTTCCCTCAGCCTGGAGTACACACTCTACTCCCTACACACACACACACACACACACACACACACGCGCGCACCCTCCCTCTTCCAAGACGGGTCTCCATTGACTGCCCTTTCTCATGAAAGACCTTTCCCTTCCAAAGCAGGCCCAGTCCTCCACTCCCCACCCCAGCACTATCCCATTCTGAATTGCCCTGCATCTTCCACTTCCCACTGAAGAGGCAGCTACCACAGGGCCGGCCACCACTGAGGTCCAGGTTCAAGTGCCAAGCCCAATGTCTGGTGACCACATACCATGCCAGGCTCTGTTCTAAGCCCCTCATGTGTCCTGATCCCTTAAACCTCACCCAAGCCATAAAATATGCACCGGAGCTGTTAGTAGTTCATTTCACAATAAAGAAACATGCACAGAGAAGTTAAGTCACTCACTTAAGGCCACACAGCCAGGAAGTAGAGAAGCCAAGATACAGAAGGCAGACAAATGAGTGTTTCTGAACAGTCAAATTCCTATTTTAGAGATAAGAAAAGTGAGCTTCAGGGACCAGCAGTTAGCGTAATGGCTATGTCACTGGACTCTCATGTAGTCGACCGCGGTTCGAGTCCCAGACCCAGTGGCTTAAACTCATGCCGGTGCATGTGTGTGCGTGCCCAAGATCCCGAGAGGAGAATGGAGGAGAAGGGATTGCAGCGTGGCCATCCCCCCTGGGGGGTGATTTCTCGCTTTCTGTCTCTCTGTCTCTCTCTGTCTGTCTGGTGAATGCACACGCCCTATAGCAAAAACCTCTCAAAAAAAAAGAAAAAAAGTAAAAAAAGAAGAGGAGACTAGAGTAAGCAGGGTGGCCGCAGAGGGGTAAACCCCAGTCCTCAGGCTGTGAGAACTACACCATCAGCCCACCACGCGCCCCACCTTCCACTCCACTGCCCTGTTGCTGTCTGGTGGAAGAGCAAGGTGGGAGGCCAGCACCCAATTAGCCAGCAAGGTGAAGTCCAGGGCCAAGCCTCGCCACTGCCAGCCGCCCTTGTAATTAAAGACACACATTAAAGACAGCACCAAGGTACCATTAAATGTCCATTAAGCTAGCAACGATCAATCCAGAAGGTAGAACTTGGGCCTGCGTGCTCTGGAGAAGCTCACGTGCCTGTCACGGGTGGCCTCAGAACTGCCTCAGAGTTTCCAGAGACCAATAAACCTGCCCAAATCCTTTGACCCAGCATTACGGCATTTGGGAACACTCCCTGAAGAAGGAGCCCAGGAGGAAACGAAAATAGAAGAGTGTCTGCAGCAGCCGCTGGCCAAATACTGGAGCCATCCAGGCCTGGGCGTGCACCAGGAGAACCCAACCGAGGCGCGGCTTGCAGGGGATATTCCTTCTCTGTCTTGAGTACTGCTCAGCCCAGACCCTCCTCAGTCTCGTCACTTCCAGGCCCCCGCACAGGCTGTTCCATAGCTTTCCCATCTCTGACCACCTGGCTATACTCCAGTGGGGGTGGAGAAGTGGTGGACCGTGTCCTTCTTCCACCATACCCCACCCAGCTGCGCCTCACTGATGGCACTCGCTCAGACAGGGCCTGGAACCCTGGCTAGGCTGTGAACTCCGGGAACCAGAGCTGCCAGCCCTGCTAGTGAGTGGTACCTGCTGATGCCTGGGGCAAGCAGGGCCCTGTCCTGGCGCTGTCCCCACTGTACCTTGGAGCCCAGCACAGACGGGCACACAAATGACTCCACAAACAGCCTCTGAGGTAAGACACCCACTGTGAGCGTGGAGGGACACAGGTGAGCTGTGGAACCCGGAGTGCCTGGAGCTGGCCCGCCATGTAGGGTTTGCAGCACTCAGGAGAGAGAAGCAGCTTCACTGTGGGAGAAGTCACTGAGATGAAAAGTCTACCTTTGGGAACCAGCAGATGGTGTAAAGATTATGTCACTGGGACCAGCAGTTGGCGTAATGGCTATATCACTGGACTCACACGTAGTCGACTGCGGTTTGAGTCCCGGACCTGGTGGCTTAAACTCACGCTGGGTGCGTGTGCTTGCGTGCCCAAGATCCTGAGAGGAGAAAGGAGAAGGAATTGCGGCATGGCCATCCTCCCTGGCGGGTTATTTCTCACTTTCTATCTCTCTGTCTCTCTCTTTCTTTCTGGCAAGCGCACACGCCCTATAGCAAAAACCTCTAAAAAAAAAAATAGATTATGTTGCTGGACTCCTACATAGTCAACCATACTTCGTAGTCCTAGACCCAGAAGCCAAGCTTAAACTCACGCCAAGCACGTGTGCATGCGTGCCCAAAGTCCCAAGAGGACAATGAAGGAAAACGGATTGCAGCGTGGCCATTCCCCCAGGGGTTGATTTCTTGCTTTCTATCTCTGTCTTTCCAGCAAACACACATGTCCTATAGCAAAAAACTCTCTTTAAAAATTAAAAAATTATTTTAAAAAATAAAATAAAATAAAATAAATTATTCACTTTTTGGTGCCTGTAGTTGGTCAAGGCACTGAACTTCCATATGGCCCACGACAGTTTGAGTCCCAGACCTGGTGGCTCTCTCTCTCTCCCTCTCCCTCTCCCTCTCCCTCTCTCTCTCTGATGAGCCCATGTGCCCTATAACAAATTCTTGAAGTAATAATAATAATAAGGACCACGGTACAGGAAAGGATTGGAGGGGCAAGTCGAGGTCCCAGGCCGTCTGGTCTCCAGGCAGCCTGTGAGGATGAGTGGGCCCCTGGATCGAGCAGCAGCAGCTCTGCCGGCCTGTGGGGTACAAGCAGGCAACAGGTCGGCATGGGCACGGGCGGTGGCGGCTCTCTGGAGCAGCTGAATGTGCTGGTGAAGAACAAGGTGATGGTGGTCTTCCTCAAGGGACACCAGAGCAGCCCCAGTGCAGCCTGCAAAGCAGTGAGCAGACCCTGTGACTGCATGGCATTCACGACCACAGTGCCTATGATGTGCAGGACAACCCTGGGCTCCCACAAGGCATTAAACTATTCCAGACTATTCCAACTGACCCACCATTCTGCAGGTGTACCTCAACCTCAAGTTTGTGACATTCCCCTGCAGAACCACCAAAACGGGGACCTGGTGTGAGAACTGAAAAAGCTAGGGATCCGTCCCACCCCCTTGGATGAAAAGAAAGACCAAAACTCAGCAGATGACGCAATGGTTACATTGCTGGACTCCCACATAGTCCACCACGGTTCGAATCCCAGACCCGGCAGCTTAAAACTCACGCCGTGTGCCTGTGCGTGCATTCCCAAGATCCCGAGAGGTGACTGGAGGAGAAGGGCTTGGGGCATGGCTGTCTTTCTGACGAGCGCATGCGCACTATAGCAAAAACCTCTCCATGGGAACCAGCAGTTAGCGTAATGGCTATGTCGCTGGATTCCCACGTAGTCGACCGCAGTTCGCGTCCTGGACCCGGTGGCTTAGAACTCACGCCAGGCACGTGTGCGTGCGTGCCCAAGATCCCGAGAGGAGAATGGAGGAGAAGGGATTGCGGTGTGACCATCCCCCCTGGGGGGTGATTTCTCGCTTTCTGTCGCTCTGTCTCTCTCTGTCTGTCTGGTGAGCGCACGCGCCCTATAGCGAAAACCTCTCAAAAAAAACAAAAAAAACTCTCCAAAAATAAAAAAAATCTATTGTAAACTTAATTACACCACTGCACTGTAATAATTCAATGTTAAATTATGATGATGTACACAAAATGTGTTATCTTTTTAAAATTATTATTTTATATAACTTTATTTATTATTTAATTTTGACCAGAGAGAAGGACAGAAAAAGAGAGAGAGAGAAAGTAAGAAAGCAAGCCGCTAGGTCTGGGATTTGAACCGTAGTCAGCCACGTGGGAATCCAGTGCCCTTAACCACCATGCCATCTGGTAGCCCCCAAAATGTATTCTTACAGTGTCATTTATTCTTTTTTTTTTTTTTTAGAGGTTTTTTCTTTTAGGGCCCGGCCCATGCACTCGCCAGACAGACAGAGAGACAGAGAGACAGAAAGCGAGAAATCACCCCCCAGGGGGGATGGCCACACCGTAATCCCTTCTCCTCCATTCTCCTCTCGGGATCTTGGGCACGCACGCACACGCGCCCGGCATGAGTTTAAGCCACCAGGTCCAGGACTCGCACCGCGGTCAACTACATGGGAGTCCAGCGACATAGCCATTACGCTAACTGCTGGTCCCCATTGTCATTTTGTCATTTATTCTCAGCCTGATTCCAGAGTTAAACTAGGAGCTTTTTTTTATTTTAAGTGATTGATTTATTTATCCACTCATTTATTTTTTAATTTGACCAGAGAGAGACACATATATAGAGAGAGGGAAAGTGAGAAAGCAAGCCACCAGGTCCGGGACTTGAACTGTGATCAGTCATGTGGGAGTGTCCAGCACCTTAACCACCATGCCACCTGCTGGCCCCAAACTAGGAGTTTTTAAACCATTTTATTCAGACTTCTCTGCAAACATGTCAGTCTGCAAAGATAATTTGTCCTCCACCCCTCAACTCTTTTTTTTTTTTTTTGAATTTCTTCTGTTAAGGAAAATGGTGGTCAAAGAAGGCAATGTGATAACCAGGATGTTGTGTTTTAGAATGAATTGCCAACACAGGAATGCTGGGCACATGTGAGTTAATTCTGAACAGCATTTGTCTGTGACAAATTTTTGTGCCAGTGACCTTTTGTTTCGGGGAGTGAAGAGTGACTCCCATGCTCTTCCATTAAACTTGCCACAAGAATCAAATAATAATAATTAATAAAATTTAAAACAATTCTAATTCTTTTTTTTTTTAGAGGTTTTGCTATAGGGAGTATGCACTTGCCAGAGAGAGAGAGAAACAGTGAGAGGGAAAGCAAGAAGTCACCCCACAGGGGGATGGTCACTCCACAATCCCCTCTCCTCCATTCTCCTCCTAGGATCTTGGGCATGCACGCACACGTGACTGGCGTGAGTTTCAAGCCACCAGGTCTGGGACTCAAATAGCAGTCGACTACATGGGAGTCCAGTGAAGTAATCACTACGCCATCTGCTGGCCCGCAAAATAATTCTTAAAAACAAAACAAAAAAAAATGGGACCAGCAGTTGGTGTAATGGCTATGTCGCTGAACTCCCATGTATCTGACCTGGGTTTGAGTCCCGGACCCGGTAGCTTAAACTCTCGCTGGGCACTTGTGCGTGCGTGCCCAAGATCCCGAGAAGAGAAGAGATTGTGGAGTGCCCAAGATCCCGAGAGAAGAAGAGATTGCAGCATGGCCATCCCCTGAGGGAGTGATTTTTCTCTTTCTGTCTCTCTGTCTCTCTCTGGCAAGCGCACGTGCCCTATAGCAAAAATCTCTTAAAAAAAAAAAAAAAAAAACTCCACCCTTGGGACAGTGACAGTTGCATGACTTTGTGAATATACTAACACCCACTTAAGTGTACTTTGCAAGGTTGAACTTCATGAGAGGTAAATTTTATGTCAATTTGAAAAGCCCACCTTTGATGAAGCTGAGCAGTGTGGCCCTGTCCCCACGTGGACTAATTCAGCGCAGGGACTCGTGTGCTGTTGTCCTCAGCCTGTGGGACTGACTCGGCTAGAGCCCTCGTGTGGGGAGCGGAGGGGAGAGGCGCCCCAGTGGTCAACACTGTTTGGGAGCTGCTGAAGAGGGAGGAGCTTGGCAGATCCACCAGCTGGGAAGGTGGGGTGACTGTGGAGACCAGGGTTGTAGGGAATGGGGATGAGGCCTAGAGAAGGGTGACTGGGGAGATGAGACCACAGTTTGGGGAGATCCGGGACAGTTCCGTAGACCCCCTCGAAGGCTGATGGGAAGAGCAGGAGGGTGACCCCACCCCTGGGGAGCCATGGCATCCCCACGTGTCCCTCTTCTCAGAAGGCTGTCTTTTACAAAGATTTTCTACTAGCCGCCATCCATCTCTTCCACTTACATCTCACTGGGCAGAACTCAGTCAGTCACATAGCCATTAAGCTGCAAGGGAGGCTGGGAAACATTGACTTTAGGCTGTCATTTGTCTAATAAAAGTCAGGATTCTATTAGTAAAGGGAAGAGGGAGAAATCACCCCCTGGGGAGATGGCCACGCCACAATCCCTCCTCCTCCATTCTCCTCTCGGGATCTTGGACACGCATGCATGCACACACGTCCAGCGTGAGTTTAAGCCACTGGGTCCAGGACTTGAGCAGTGTGGCCCTGTCCCCACGTGGACTAATTCAGCGCAGGGACTAGTGTGCTGTTGTCCTCAGCCCGAGGGACTGACTCGGCTAGAGCCCTCATGTGGGGAGGGGAGGGGCGCCCCAGTGGTCAACACTGTCTGGGAGCTGCTGGTCAACTACATGGGAGTCCAGCGACATAGCCATTACACCAACTGCTGGTCCTGCCATTTTGGATCTTAAGGTAAAGACACATATTTAGGGCATAGATGGTGGAGAAGCTGTAGAACATGAAACTCTATGAGGCTAGGCCAAACGGGGAGGACTGACTGCAGCTGGGTGGATCATGGCATCGAGACCCTGTGGGGAGCTGTCTCTCTGTTTATCTGTCTATATTTCTCTGTCTGGCTCAAGGAAGATATTAGTAAATAAATAAATACTAAAAATTGGGGCTGGTCTCTGGTGTGATGATTAGGGGCACTGGACTCCTACATGGCCCACTGTGGTTTGAGTCCCGGACCTGGCGACTTGCTTTCTCTCTCACTCTGTCCCTCTCTGGTCAAATTGAAAATAAATAAATAAGGTTAAATAAAATAATTCAAGGGGAAAAAAAAACTGAAAATAAGCCATACGGGGCCAGCCAGGGACATGGTGGTCAAAGCAGCTGGATCCCACATAGCCTATAGCAGAATTTGAGACCTAGACCTGGTGACTTGAAAACACTTGATGTGGGGCCAGCAGATGGCATTGTGGTTAAGGCACTGGACGCTCCCACATGGGTGACCACAGTTTGAGTCCTGGACCTGGTGACTTGCTTTCTCACTTTCTCTCTCTCTCTTTATCGCTCTCTGTGTCTCTCTCTGGTCAAATTAAAATAGATGAATGAATAAGTAAAATTAAAAGAAATAATTCTTTAAAAAGAAAAAGAAAGAAAAAGAAAACACTGGACGTATGCGCATGTGTGCCCAAAATCTTGAGAGACGAATGGAGAAGGGATTGCAATGTAGCCATCCCCCGTGGAAGGTGATTTCTCAATTTCTCTCTCTCTCTCCCCCTCTGTCTGTCTGTCTGACCACACATGCCCTGTTGTAAATAAAACACACACACACACTTAAAATGACAGACCAGAGGGGCCGACAGGTGGCATGGTGAAGGTGCTGGACTCCCACATGGCCAACCGCAGTTCGAGTGCTTGCCCTGGCGGCTTGCTTTCTCACTCCCCGCCCCCCTTCTGTCCTTCTTTGGTCAGATTAAAATAAATAAAGTTAAATAAAATAATTATTTTTTAAAAATGACAGAGCAGAAAGACAGAAGAAATGGGGGACCCCAGTAATGATGCAGTTGATGTTCACCCTAGATTGTCAACCTTTCTATTGCGTGTCTGTGAGCTAAGCTTCTGGCTTAAGTCACTGGCGTTAGGGATTTGTGTCACTCCCAGGCAAATCTAGGTCTAATTCAGACCCTGATGGTCAAGTTTATGCTAAACCATTGGGGAATCCAAGGTCCAGGAAGCTGGGAAAGGGTTGCTTCCTGCCCCTCTTCTTTTTTTTTTTTTTTTTTTTTTTTTTTTT
>NW_006159755.1:1066935-1075918 GCF_000334495.1 Tupaia belangeri chinensis | reverse complement strand
CACGCCACAATCCCTCCTCCTCCATTCTCCTCTTGGGATCTTGGGCACACACACACACGCACCCGGCATGAGTTTAAGCCACTGGGTCCAGGACTCAAATGGCGGTCAACTACGTGGGAGTTCAGCAACATCGCCATTACGTCAGCTGCTGGTCCCCCTTCCTCCACTCTTTTACTCTTCCCCAAAACACTGAGTATTTTGGGCCAGCAGGGAGTGGTGCTAAGGCACTGGACTCCCACCTGGCCAACTGCAGGTCCCAGACCTGGTGGCTTGCTTTCTTACTTTCTCTCTCTCTGATGAGCACATGTACTCTATAGCAAATTAAAAATAAATAAATAAAAATAATAAATAAAATTAATAATTCTTTTTTTTTGGGGGGGGAGGTTTGCTATAGGGCGCATGTGCTTGCCAGACAGACAGAGAGAGACAGAGAGACAAAAAAGCGAGAAATCACCCCCCAGGGGGGATGGCCATGCCACAATCCCTTCTCCTTCATTCTCCTCTCAGGATCTTGGGCACGCACGCACATGCGCCCGGCGTGAGTTTAAGCCACCGGGTCCAGGACTCGAACCGTGGTCGACTACATGGGAGTCCAGTGACATAGCCATTACACTAACTGCTGGTCCTTCTTCTTCTTTTTTTTTTTAATTTGTAAGTATTTCCTGGTCTCCCCACCCTGAGCAGGGCACCTGATCTGTGTGAAGGAAGAAGACGTGACTCCCAGCTCAGGCGGTGATAGGTGATGCAAACATAAATGACCTGGCAGCCCAGCATGCATGTTTATTAACCCCAAGAATCTGTGCCTTGACACAGACATTACCCAAGCTTCTCCACGCTGACACACACACACGACGGGGCCACACGTGCACATTTTCTGTCACTCCTCCATGCCTGTGTGGCCAGATCCCAACCATGACCAGTAGTGTGTTCCCGCAGGGCCCGCCGCCTCCAGGTGTTCCTAATCGTGGCACCTGCATGGTTGCAGGGTAAACCCTCCTAGGCCAGAATTGCCAGGACCCTCCAACCCTCCAGCCCAGGTTAGAGCCTCTGAGGCCTGGCAGATTCCCCCTGGGGATGCTATCCCAGTTCTTCAACCTCAGGCTTTGGGTGCCTCAACATGTGAAGAATCCCAGGGCCCTGTAGATACGAGGTAACACCGATATACAGAGAAAGGGAGGGAGGGAGGAGATACTGACCATACACAAGGTCACCGTCTCCACTGTGTGGATGGGGGAACTGAGGCTCTGAGCAGCATAGTTGCTGGAATCATTCACAGACCTGGCACTTGACTTCTGTCCTAATCCACAGCTCTTTCCATACTATTTCCAACGTACAAGCCACAGGGTGGAGAAGAGGGTTTTGTTTTATTTGTTCTGCTCTAACACACATTCACTCGACAGACAGGAAAAGTGAGAAAGTACTCCCAGCGAGGATGGCCACGCTACAGTCCCTTCCTCTCCGTTTCCTTTTGAGATTTTGGGCATACATGCACACGCACTCAGAATTATTTATTTTTATTTTATTCTTCTTCAATCTAGCCAGAGAAACAGAGAGAGAGAGGGAGAATGAGAAAGCAAGCCACCGGGTCTGGGACTCAAACCACAGTTGGTCATGTGGGAGTCCAGCACCTTAACTCCAGCCACACCTTAACTCTAGCACCCCCACCCCCGCCACAGCATGTCTTTCGAGCCACCGGGTCTGGGATTTGAACCATGTAGTTGACTATGTGGGATCCAACCACCTTAACCACCATGCCACTAACTGGCCCTGTTTTGTTTTGTTTTGTTTAATAATTATTTATTCAACTTTATTTATTCATTCATTCATTTTAA
Source organism: Tupaia belangeri chinensis (assembly GCF_000334495.1). Classification (NCBI taxonomy): domain Eukaryota; kingdom Metazoa; phylum Chordata; class Mammalia; order Scandentia; family Tupaiidae; genus Tupaia; species Tupaia belangeri. The sequence goes on along the minus strand of NW_006159755.1, from coordinate 1,074,086 downwards.
TTTGACCAGAGAGAGAAAGTGAGAAAGCAAACCACCAAGTCCGGGACTCAAAGCATGGTCGGCCATGTGGGAGTGTCCAGCATCTTAGTCACCACACCACCTGCCAGTCCCTTGTTTTGTTTTGTTTTGTTTTGTTTTTTTAATAATTATTTATTTTATTTAATTTATTCATTTATTTATTTCAATTTGACCAGAGAAATACAGAGAGAGTGAGAGAGAAAGTGAGATCAAGAGTGGAGTGGAGGAGAGGGGGTTGCTGTGGGGCTATCCCCCCCAGAGGGTGATTTCTCTCTCTCTCTCTCTCTCTCTCTCTCTCTCTGTGCGTCTCTCTGGTAAAAATAAAAACAAGTAAATGAATAAATAAAATAAAATAATAATTAAAAAAAATAAAATAATTCTTAAAAAAAAAAATGAATTGTTTTATTAGGGACTGGCAGATGGCTTAACAGTTACATTGCTGGACTTCCATGTAGTTTACCACAGTTTGAGTCCCAGATCCAGTGGCTTAAAACTCTTACCAGGAATGTGTGCATGTATGTCCAAAATCTCAAGAGGAGAATGGAGGAGAAGGGATTGCCATGTGGCCACCCCCTCCAGGGGTGATTTCTCACTTTCTGACTCTCTCTGCCTCTCCAGCAAGTGTATGCACCCTATAACCAAAAAAAAAAAAAAAAAAACTCTCAAAAAATTATTTTAATTTTATTAATCATCATTATTATTTTTATTTTTTAATTTGACCAGAGAGAGACAAAGAGAGAAAGTGAGAAAGCAAGTCACTAGGTCTGAGACTTGAACTGCTGTCAGCGACATGGGAGTCTAGCACCTTAATCACACCACATGCCAACCCCGTTTTGTTTCTTTAAATATTTTTTTATTTAATTTTATGTATTTTTTTTTTAATTTGACCAGTGAGAGAGAAAGAAAGTGAAAAAGCAAGCTGACAGGTTCAAGACTTGAACCACAGTTAGCCACGTGCAAATCCAGAGCCTTAACCACCATGCCACCTACCGGCTCCCATTTTGCTATTTAATAACCATGTATTGAATACATATTTATTGAGTTTACTAGGTATAATACCAGATGCTTTACAAGAATCCTCTCATTTTTTCCCCATACCCTATGGATTTTTTTTTTTGCTATAGGGCACATGTGCTCACCAGAAAGACAGAGAGAGACAGAGAGAGAGAAAGCAAGAAATCACCCCTCAGGGATAATGGCCATGTTGCAATCCCTTCTCCTCCATTCTCCTCTCCGGATCTTGGGCACGCACACACACGTGCCCAGCATGAGTTTAAGCCACCCGGTCCAGGACTCGAACCACTGTCAACTACATGAGAGTCTAGCGACATAGCCATTACGCTAACTGCTGGTCCTGGATTACCCTCTCTTTAAAGTTGAGGACAGTGAGCCCAAGGTCACCTGGCTTCCCAGCAGCTCAGGATAAACACTCCGCTGATTGAGCGCATAACCTAATGAACCCACTGTGCCTCCTACGTGGGGGACAGGGATCATCTGGTGCTCTTGGTAGGACTCTGAGGTTCTGGGGTCATAACACCCTGCAAAGGGATGGCTAACCCAGGAAGGCCTAAGACCACTGATGCCGAGTTCGACCTTGGACCTTCTTGGCGAGCAAGTTGCCGTGACCTTGGGCAAGTCATGACAGGACAGTTGAGTTTTATTTGGGCATGTGTTGGGGAGGTGCTTCTGATTATTTTGTTCGATTGGATGATTGTCTTTCCTTTTTTTTTTTTCTTTTTTCCTTTGAGGGATTTTGCTATTGGGTATGTGTATTCGCCAGAGAAAGACAGACAGAAAGCAAGAAATCCATTGTCCTCTCAGGATTTTGGGCATGCATGCATGTCCCGACCCAAGGGACAGTCGAACAGGTTTCCTGAGGGAAGGAGTGAGAGACGGACGAACAACGCAGTGTTACAACACAGAGACGACGCAGTGTTACAACACAGAAACAACGCAGTGTTACAACTCTTCAGGGTTGTCCGTTTATTGTGGGCAGCACGGAGATGACACAGTGTTAAAACTCTTCAGGGTCTTCAGGGTCCTCTCCAGACTGTGGGCCAGGGATCACGGTTATATACATGTTGGTGGGCTGTGATTGGTTGTAAAAGGTGGGTTATGATTGGTTGCTTTGTGGATCAATCATGAGGTGCTGGATATGCAAATCTGAGGGATTCTAGTGGCCAATCAGAGTATGGTTTTGAAGGTGAGGTTTTGAAGGAGAGCCAATCATGGCCTTTGGCATTGTGTAATTGTTTGCTTTCTGAGAAACCAGCTATATTTGCTGGTTCGCAGTCTCCCACACATGCATATGCGCCCTGCCTAAATTTTAAGCCACCGGGTCTGGGATTCAAACTATGGTCAACTACCTCATGGAAGACCATGGTCCTTGTCAATGAGAGGATGAAGAGATGGTACCTGGGAAAGGGTGCACCTTCCCATCATACACTCAGCGAGGACACACTGCGACCAGCAGCTCGGTGGGGAGGAGAGGTGGACAGGTTACCAGGGAAGCTAGAGGAGCCCTCGGCCCCCTGCTCTGCTTCACCCAGGACCCCTAGGGACAACAGGTTGTGGGAGAGAGCCACAGGGACAGAGGTCAGCAGATGGGATGACAGCAGCAGCAGGGAGGCACCGCAGAGGCGCTCCTACCCAGTGCCCATTTGCCTGGACGCTGCAGTAACCATTCAGCCTCTATTCCCTTAGCCAGTGGCCCCTGGACTCACTTTCCCTCCCAGCACGCCCCAGCTCCAGCCCTGGACAGCCCTGATCACAATCCTCCCTCTACTGCGCACCTCAGTCTCCCTGGACTCCCTGGTCATGCACACAGTAGCACAGGTATGACGACGACACTTTACTGCCCTACGGAAACCCTTCAATGGCTTGAGGCAATGGAGATAAGCTGCTTACCGGCTTAACAGGCCCCTCCCGGCTCACCCACTCACCTCCACCCTGTGCACCCCCATGTGCTGAGCGGCTTGAGGCTCTCACCCCTTCATCTCTACAGCCACTGCATGCCAATCCCGCTGCTGGGAGCAGCAAGGGTCATTTCTTCTATGAGGTCTTCCCTGACCTTCTCCCCAACCTTCTGCTGAGTGGAGCCAGCTCCAGCAGCCAAGCCCCTGGAGACCACCAGACAGGGAAGGCCTGCAGAGCCTGGTGCTAACCCCATACAGAGCAGAGCAACACCACATGGTAATGTAAGCCATGCCCAGAGGTAACAGACCGACTCCAATCTGGACTCTCCGTGCACCTCGGCCAAGGGCCAGTAAGAACCCATGCCTCACTGGGCCAAGAGTTGTCACCACACTGGAAGTGCCACCCCGAGCCTGGCACATAGCACTAAAAGCTCTGCCCCTTAGAGCTGAGGTCTGAACACAGCAGGGCCTTAGAATCACTGCCTGCTGCTGTGTGTGGCTTCCCAGGGCTGGGAAGCAGATGCCCTGGAACAGGGCCTACAGCAGCCTCAGCCCCAAACCCTGCCAGTATTCTGGCTCTTCATCTCAGGTCCCCTGGGATGAGGGTGCTCCTGGGAGATTCCAATCTACTGGAATGGTGGGGCAGGTGCTGGGCCCTGAGGGGGTGACTGGAGCCAAGCTTCCTCAGTGAGGCCAGTCAGCACTGAGAGATCAAGTACGGACTGTCACAGCATGCACCAAGCACCAGCTCCCTTGGCCTTGCCTTTCCCTGAGCCCCCTCTGCACACGAACCCTTCCAGAGCCTTCATCGGCGCTGTCTCAGCTCCCGGTCTGACGCTTAGCAGCTAGCACCTTCTTCGAGGGGTCTTCTCTGCCTCCTCCTTAATGAAGTCAGGACCCCTCCCCGCTCCCCTACAGTCCCTGCCTGCTGCCCATGCAGCGCTCGGCTCAATCTGCGACTCTGACATCAGGCCTGGCCCTCAAAGAAGCAAGCAAAACGAGGAGACAGACACGAACCGCAAGTGTTTACTGCAGAAACCTGGCCGAAGTTCCAGTCAGGTAGGCCCAGTGGAGGTTGGGGTGGCGCCCCCTGCCCAGGCTGGCAGGTGAGACAGGAGAGGGTGGAGGGAGTGTGTCTGGGCCGGGGCCTCAGAGCTGTGAGATGATGTTGGGGGCCAGGCTGCAGGTGAGGCCCGTGCCATCTGGTTCCACGTTCAGGACCTTCACCACGCCATCCTCTATCACCATGGAGAACCTGCCAGAAAGGGGGGGCCAGATCAGTGACATCAGCCTACACCTGGATGCTAGGAATGGCGGGGGCGGAAAGGAAGTAGGTGCCAGGGCCCAAGGGAACTTTGGAAGGACCGTCCCACTCTTACCTCTTGAGTCGGCGATTCCCAAAGAGGGACACCAATGAATCATCTAGTAATAAATCTGTCTCCTAAGAGGAGACAGGAAAAATGTCAGGAACCCTCGAGCTGCTCCCCACACTGCCACACCGCTCCTTCCCTGTCTCCATGGCCTGGCACAGAAATGGCTGCGTGTGTGAGTGTAGAGGAGTTGGGGGTTGGGGTGCAGACTCACCTTCCCAAAGGCCCCAGTAGGGTCAGCTAGGAGCCGAACCTGAGGAGACAGAAAGGAAGGTCACAAGAAAAATCTTCCTACTTGCCCCCACCTCCCTGCAGGCCCTAGACCTCACCTTGCCTTCCGCCTTGTGGGCTCGTCCCCACTCACCAGTCACAAAGACATCATTAACACTCAGACATGCCACCACCTGGACCCCCTTGGCCTTCAGAGCCCCGGCCTGTTCCACAAAACCTGGCAAGTGGGTCTAAGAAAAGGGAAACAAAGGGTTAATGAGGAATTACTATACCTGCTCTTTCCTCTCCAAGGCCTCTTCACTCCCTATCTCAATGTCTTGGATCAGATGAGAACTATATACATCATCCTATTTCCTTTTTTTTTTTTTTTTGCCTTGCCCACTAGGAAGCTCAGATCCAAACTTAACATCATGTGGTCAGGATAATGAACTTCCCCACAGGCAGGACTATGTCTAATTTACCTGAGTCCCAAGTACCTTCCATAGTACCAATCACTTCATAAATAACAATAAAAAAAAAAATGTTAAGTTTCCAGGCTGACATGGTGGTTTCCAGGTGGCATGGTGGTTTCCAGGTGGCACGGTGGTTAAGGGTGCTGGACTCCCACATGGCCGACTGTGGTTTGAGTCCCGGATCTAGTGGCTTGCTTTCTCTCTCTCTCTCTAAATTAAAATAAGTAAATAAAGTAAACATTTTTTTTTAAATGTTAGATTTTACTGCAATATCCTTTTCTCCTATACTCCTGGTACTATGACTTTTCATGGCTTCTACTCGTCTCCTGAATGCTTTATTTATTTATTTATTTATTTATTTATTTGCCAGAGAGCTGTGCCCTCTCCAAAGTCAGAGAAGCAGCAGAAAAGCACACACACACACACACACACACACACACACACACACACACACCTGGTAATGCTATGTTTCTCGATCTGGGTCCAGCACTCAAGCTACATGCAGTATCCAACCTTAACCACCAGGACAAGGGTATGCGCACTCACCCGAGACAGGTGGAGAGGCAGAGGTAGAAAGCATCCCCAGTGAGGCATAGTCATTTGCGATCCCTTCTCCTCCACTGAAATGCTTTTTTAACTGTCATATCACTACATACTCTGGACTACAAGGAAGACTTAACACAGCAGACCCCAATGCCTGATTCTCCAAAGGGGAGGTCCTCACCTTGGAACAGCCAGGGGTGAAGGCTCCAGGGACTCCAAACAGCACACCTTTCTTGCCCTTGAACAGCTCCGCCAGGTTCACCTTGTTCCCCGGCTCCCCTTCAAACACCTCCACGGAGGGGAGGGCATCTCCCACCTAGAGGGAAACACTGCCCTTGTCTCCATGGCCTGGCACAGAAATGGCCCCGTGTGTGCGTGTGTGTTAGGGAGTTGGGGGTTCTCTACACAAGGTAGAGAAGGGGGAGGCCAAGAGATGGGCTGCGAAAGAGAGCCAAGGGAAAATACAGAGCCTGGTAGGTGTGCCTGCTAGGGCCAGGGTTGAAACCCATTAGGAAATTTGGCCCTGTCAGAGTTTCCAGCGGTCCCTCCCTCTCTCCCCACACCCTATGTTACCCCACACCCAGCAGGTCTCATGGTGGCCCTGCTCCACTTAATGACAACAGGAAAGGAAAGAAGGCCTCCTAAGTGTCACAAGAAGTTGTGCAAACAAGCAGTTCAGGTTACGGGAAAAGAGCAGGATAAATGGGGGTGGGGGAGTTCGGGAAGAGGCCCTAAAAACATGGAGGAAGGGGATCCTGACCATGTCTGAGAGTCTCATCCCCACCAGAGAGAAAAGAACAGGCAGTAGTAGGAGGCATAGTTGGAGGGAGCGGGGAGACTCCCACCCGCAGGTGTGGAGTACAGAGCTGTCTTAAAGGGGAGGATCAGTACCTGGGCACATGGGAGGCCTTCGGGGGCCAAAGCAGGGAGACATATGGAAAGACAGGGTGGGAGAAGGGTGAAGGTGGGCTGAGGTTTCAGAGGGTTTGGGAGGGGAAGGGGATGGCTCTAAAAGATGGTGACAGACTCGGCTAAAAGATGGAAATTAGCATCCGGAGTGGAGGTGAGGTCCTGCAGAATGGGGAAGACAGCCTGGGGGCTCTAAGAAACAACTGTTTTCACAAAGCTGGGGGAAAAGATGCCCAGTTCCCCCAACTATTACTGCGACAGTGTGGAGGAGTGTACAGTAGGGGAACACATAGGAGCCAGGGGTTGAAAAGTGTCCCTGGAGCAAAGGAAAATGGTTCCACGAGGTGGGGGAGACCATAGCGTTCAATCGCCTGAACACGGTAGAGACCCATCCATCACAGGGTATCTATCACAGACTGAGTGTGAGAAGAGCAGCGGGGAGAGGGCTGGAGAGGCTCAGGGGCGGTCCCAGGAGGAGGCACAAGGCCTCTAAAATTGGTGAGAATGGTGGCGCAGCCACGGGGTCTTACAGAAGGGATGCGATGAGCAGGCTGCAGGAGAAGCCTCTAGGGAGATGCAAAGGGTTGCAAAGGAGCAGGAAAGAGCGTCACCCTCAGACAAGCGGGACCGGGGACAGCCTGGAGGAGGGTGGGGGCAGGGTGGGGGAGGGTCAGGCCCGGCGGGGCCAGCGGTCACCTTGATCGGGGCCATGG
>NW_006159755.1:1063427-1066497 GCF_000334495.1 Tupaia belangeri chinensis | reverse complement strand
CCGCACCAGAGAGCACTGAGCCCGCCCGGCGTCCTAGAACCCACAGCCCCGCCAGCCCCATGCCAACCCCATGCCAGCCCATGGGCGGCAACCACTCCACCCCCTCGCCTGGGCTGTCGCAGGAGGCGTGGCCAGGCGCGACGCGCAACCGCAGGACCCTGCAAAAGGCCGGGCTTCACCGGCGCCCAGCCCCCGACAAGCAGCCTCCACTGCGCAGGCGTGAGCAGCCCGGCGCCGAAACCAGGCTTCCGAGCCTCTAGGCTCTTTTGCGTTAGGGGCTGGGCCTCTGATGCAATCACAATTGGGGCGGAGCTTTCAGTGGTCACGCAGCAAATTTGCATAAAAGGATGGGGTCCCGCAGTCTTGATAGCCCTAATTAACGTATCGGTGCAGTGCTTACGTTCTTAACCAAAAGCGAGGGGCGGGAGACGACAGTGTCAGGAGCCTGTGTGGTATAAAACACGTTTATTTCACCTTCAACAAGGGCCCCTGCATTGCAGCTGCTTTACATCTGATTTGCATCTTACGTACGGTTCGTAGTAAGTACGGTCTGGTTCAGCCAAACCCACTGGGCGTGCGCCGTAGCTGTATCCCTCCGAGAGGTTTCCGGTAGCAGCGCGTGACCAGAACAGGTCTAGAGCGAACCTCTGCTCAGAACAGCACGAGAAGTTCCATCCTCTTTGCTACTTCCGGTCCTCCCGGATGTCCAATGGAGCAGTTCCCCGGAAGTGACGCACACAGAAGAATCCTTTTTCCGGTTCCGGCGTAGGGAGCGCGCGTGCGGCGACATGAAACTGCTCACCCACAATCTGCTTAGCTCGCACGTGCGAGGGGTGGGGCCCCGTGGCTTCCCCCTGCGCCTCCAGGTACCGGCCGGGGGTCTCTGACCCCTCTCTCAAGTGGGATAGGGGAACCAGGGTCCGGTCTTTACCTTAACTAAGCTTCTCCGCCCCGCAGGCCACCGAGGTTCGCATCAATCCTGTAGAGTTCAACCCGGAGTTCGTGGCGCGTATGATACCCAAGGTGGAGTGGGCGGCGCTTCTGGAGGCGGCAGATACCGTGAGGACCCTCCCCCAGCCCGTGTTCATCCCGGGGGATGGGAAGGCGCGGGCTCTTCGGGTCTGCTGGCCGGAGGGGTGGGGTCTGGGATGGCCAGAGGTGATTCAAGCCTCTTGCCCACAGTTGCATTTGGTCGAGGTACCCCAGGGGCCGATTCAGGACTACGAACATGACGAGAACTTTCTGAGGAAGATGCACCATGTGCTGCTGGAGGTGAGAGCTGGTCCGTCACTCGCCCTCCTGGCCACTGGCCTCTCACACCGAGGCTCCCAGTGCTCAGCTGTGTTCTCCCTGTGCTCATCCCAACCCCCCCACAGGTGGACGTGGTGGAGGGCACCCTGCAGTGCCCGGAGTCTGGACGTCTGTTCCCCATCAGCCGCGGGATCCCCAACATGCTGCTGAATGATGAGGAAACCGAATCTTAAGCATCCCAGCTCCAGTCTTCATTGTGTGACTGCATGTCTTTCTTCATGTATATCTTGTGTGTACGTGTTCTGCCATGTGAATCCCCGACCCTTGACCCAGCGACACACAGAACATGGTGTTCTTGAGCTCGATAGTATATATTTTTTTTCTCATTAAAGGTTCAAAACCAAAAGCGGTTTCTCTTTGCAGCAAATATACATTAAAATAGAGTCTCTGTACAGCCAAGGGCTCTGGGCCCTGGCTTGCCCCATGTCCCTGCGCCTCCCTGGCCAAACCCAAAAATAAATATAGTGTTATTGCTCTGCAGGGCATAGAGGCAGTGCTCTCCCTCCCCCCTGAGGAGGCTGGGTGGGAGCTAGGGGGCCCTGGCCACCCCAGGGGTCCAGGGGCTGGAGCCTGCTTGGAGTTATTGCTTCAAGGGGGGGCATTAATGCCCAATGCAAACGATGAGGAGAGGAGCGAAGGGGGCAGGGGCCTTTGCTCTCCAAGTCCTCCTCTACTCTTGAGAGGGGATCGGATTAAGCAGCAGCAAAAGCATCACCCACTGGGAGACTATGGCCTCCATCCCCTTCCCTCCCTGAGATCAGGCTTCTGCCTCCCACACATCCCCTGCAGCCCCCTATGGCTTCCGCAAGGCCCCCTACACTCTGGGGGCACATTATGGCTTGCAAGGGGCAGCACTGCCCAGAGCCTGGGCTCACACTTTCCCCAGCTTCTGATACCCCCTGGGTCGGGGGAGGAGAGGGCATGGGGCCTGCTCCCAGGGGCTGATGGCATTGCCCTGGCCCTGCCAGCAGGTTGTGGCACTGCCCAGACCCCAGCTCTGCCCCCTTGGGGCTAACCCCATGCTGGGCAGATCCTGCCAGCACCCCCACCCACCCCACCCCTTGCCTCAGTCCATCATGGCCTCAAGCATCTCCAAGAATAGCTTGTGCATGGGCACCTTGCCCTCCAGCTTCACCCCATAGAAATGGGCCAGCACTTTGCCCGCTGTCTGGCGAAGGAGTGGTAGGGTGAGCAACAGCATCCCTGCCCGCCGCCGTTCAGCACCTCCTCCAGGGCCAGCCCGGCCAGCTTCGTACTCCAGCAGGGCCTCGTGCAGGGCTTCTCGCAGCTGCTCTACAGCCTCAGCATCTTCAATGTGCACAGAGTCTGCAAGGAGAGGAGAGAGAACTGTTGACCTGGGCCATCTTTGAAAAGGGCAGAACCCACACGTGCTTGGGCACTGCCACACAGGCCTGAGGAGTAGCCAGACGTGGATTTGCTGATTGGCTGACTTGAGGGGCACCTCACAATGCTCCTGCCCATGAGCCAGCTCCCACTCTTGAATTTCCCAAAACCCCTCCTACTGAACTGTTCATCTTTCCATGTCAGCATGGCACTAGGGCTCAAAATCCTGTGTACATTTTGGAGCCTGCCCTTGGCTCACTTTGTGACTTCCAACAAGTCATTGTTCTTCCTAAGCCTCAGTTTTCCTTGTCTGCAAAATGGGACTGTACCACCAACTGAAGAGTTAAAAGTGAAAGGCCTACGGAGAGGCCTGCCAGTACCTGCCCCAGACTCACCTGAATTGTGAAGGGCCAGG
>NW_006159755.1:1053964-1063097 GCF_000334495.1 Tupaia belangeri chinensis | reverse complement strand
GCTCCAGCCGCAAGGCCTGCAGTCGCCGCACCAGCTGCAGCAAGGCAGCCCCCAGTTCCCCCAGACCAGCTGCCCGTGCCCCTTCTTCATCCAGGACCAGGTCCTCCGCGAAGGCCAGCTCATCCTGCAGTGGCAGTGAGCGCTGGGCCACACCCAGCACCAGTACCTCCATCCATACGCTCTGCAGTACTGACATCTGGTCAGACAGTGACAGCGAGGAGAAGCCTGCAGGGCAGTGGGAAGCAGGCCCGGCTGAGCACATGTGATACAGCCAGCAGTGGCTGGCCAACTCAGGGGAGCCCTGGGTTACCCTTACCTGGGATGCTCTTGGCCCAGCTGATGGTGACCACAATCTCTCGGTCAAAGAGGTCACAGAGGGTAGCCACGGCTGGGAGGTGTCCGTCAGGGCCTGCCGGGTCAGGCATGGCATACAGCTTCTCAGGCTCAACCACCAGCAGGTGAGATACCAGTGCATTCACAGGGGCTGCAGTGACAGGTGGAGGGCTGGGGTCACGTGTACTCCGCTCATCAGGCCCGGTGGGCCCTAGGGGGTCGAGTGCCTCCCCAGAGTCGGTCCCTGGGACCTGCCTCAATAGCAGGTGGCTAGCCAGGCAGCCACATCTCTTCAGCGAAGGGCTATATCACCCATGGGAAAGCCAGTCTGGAAAGGCTGCGTGATAGAAAACGTTTCCCTGTTCGCAGCTATACTAGGTGGTGCCTAACAGCAAAGGGCATTTTCACAAATATTTCCTGGGGAAAATGACTAGATGATGAGGAAACTGGGGGGTCCAACACCCAAAGTAACAACTATACTGCCACCGAAGGCCTCCCACGTCCTGGCCCCAGCCCAGCCCAAGGGCACCAGGGACACCCTATGTTCTCACCTGTCTTCCGGGGACCTCCAGCTACTGCCAGGGGGCCGGCAGGGAAAGGGCCTGGGAAGGGCAGTGGGTCCACCTCTGGTCGCCGTTTATACTTCTGTCGCCCACCCCGGACACGATCCAGGCGCACCCCTTAAATTTAAGACAGAACTGTGTTTATGGGGCTGGTAGTGGCTTTGCTCCTCAGAGCTGTCCTCCCTCATCCATTCACCTAAACTTCCCAGGCCTTGCCCCACCCCTCCACATGCACCCAGCTCCGCCAGCTCTTGCCCAGGCCCCTGCCCAGTGCTCACCCTCCTTGAGCATGCCCACCCGCAGGCACTTGGTGAAGCGACAGGCCTGGCAGGCTTTGCGTCTCCGCTTGGTGATCTCGCACTCATTGGAGGCCGGACAGCTGTATTCGATGCTCCCTGGCAGGAAGAGGCAGGGCTCCAGTGGCCGCCTCCCAGGGCCCGGAGAGGGCCCAGCTGACAGGAGAGCCCTGACTCGCCCCGGGCAAGCACAGGTCTGGGGGTATGGGGAGGAAAGGGAGAGCAGGATGCCATGAGCGGGGCAGGGAGGAAGCAGCTGCTGGACAGGAACCCTGACTGGACAATCTCTGTCCCAAGCCTCTAGCTAAGCCATGTCTTGGAGCCACACTGCCCTCATCCAGGGACTGCAGTGACCTGTCCATTGCTAAGTCCAGTGGTCAATTCTCAGTCTTCATCCTACTTGGCCTAAAAGGAGCATCTTCCACCAAACACTTCCTACAACTAGAAACACCTAGACACTTTCTTCTTTTCCTCCCACCTCACTGGCCACTTTATGGCTCCTACGCATCTCTCTCTCTCGAGCTCCTTCCATTGAAGAAGCCTCGAGCTATCCTTGAACATCATCTCTATTTACTCACTCCCACGGTGGTTGGACCCAGACCCAGGGCTTTCAAATGTGTAGCTCTAGCCCAGACCCACCCCAAACCCTAAACTCATACTACAGCTGCCTCCTTGACAGACATCTGCCATGCCCACAGGCATCTCAACTTAAGGTATCCTACACAGAATTGATCAACGCTTCCGAAGCCTACAACTCCATCTGTCCAGTTGTCCGAAACCACGGGATCACCTTTGATTCTGCTCACAATCCACATCCAGTCCACTGACAAAGCCTGCTGGGCTTAACCGCCTCATCCTTCCAGGACCCAACTCCTGCCCCAGGCAAGTAATTCCATCCTCAGCCAGAGTCTCTGTCACCTCACCTCACTGGCCTCTTACTCTGTCCCTGACTCTTTCAATCTATTCTCAACATAGCAGCCAGTGAGATCCTATTGAAACTACACCACAGGGGCTAGCAGGCAACATGGCGAAGGCACTGGACTCCCACTGGGCCAACTGTGGTTTGAGTCACAAACCTGGTGGCTTGCTTTCTCACTTTCCCTTTTTCTGTTTCTCTCTCTCTCTGGTCAAATTAAAAAATAAATAGTAATGAATAAAATAAAATAAATAATTTTTAAAAAACTACACCACAGCACAGCCTCTGTGGCACAGCTGGTAGTGAAATGAACTGCAATGCTAGAAGCCACATGGCCAGCTATGGGTTCAGATCCCCAGCCACCAGGCACATGCCTGAGTGCCCAAGAGCCTGCCTAGCTGGAGAGCTAGAAGGGGATCACGGCATGACCAGATCTTGCTGAGGACGCTCCTCTCCCTTCCTGCGTCCCTTCCTCTCTCCCTCTCATCCATGTGTGTGTGCTAATGCACCTACCCTACCATCCTGCCCCTCCTCTGCTCAAAATCTTCCAATGATTTCCCTTCTCAAAGTATAAGCCAAAGTGAGTCCAAGGCCTTCAAGACCTACAACCCTGCTCCCTGGACCTTCTCCTGCTCCTCAAACAGGCTGTGCCTCAGAGTGGCCACCTGTTCCTAGCCTGGAACTCTGTTCTCTTACCTCCTTTAGATCTCTCCTCACTGTCAGTTGGGGAGGCTTCCTTGGGACTCTACGACAATGTGAAACTCCTCTCTGCAGGTCCCTCCTGACCTCTGAGCCCTATCTTGTAGATTCTCTTAGCACCATTTAATAGGCCACTTATGTACTTTTCTTTTTATAGACAGATAAAACTCTCTACTTCTGTGTCAGCTTCACTAGGCCCAGAACTTAGTAACAGGCCCGGATATTGGTAACAGAGTGCTGGTGGCCCTCCCAGCTTCATGGGGCTACCACAAGGACTGAATGACACAACCAGCCCACAAGCCACTAGCACGTTTATCCTTAAAAGTACGCTCCTCAGGCTTCTGCACTCAACTCAAGACACCTCTCCTCAGGGAAGCCGTCCAGAACATCAGACCCAGCCCAGTCTCTGGCACATGCCCTCTCCTTGTCTCCCAGCACGTACCACAGCAGGGATAGGACAATGCTGTGTAATTCATTATATTCCTCTCTCCCCCCCTAGCTAGAAGGTATACTGCCTGAGGGCAGGAGTGGTCCTGCCCCCCCCCCCCTCTCTGGCCACTTTATGGCTCCTACGCATCTCTCTCTCTCGAGCTCCTTCCATTGAAGAAGCCTCGAGCTATCCTTGAACATCATCTCTATTTACTCACTCCCACGGTGGTTGGACCCAGACCCAGGGCTTTCAAATGTGTAGCTCTAGCCCAGACCCACCCCAAACCCTAAACTCATACTACAGCTGCCTCCTTGACAGACATCTGCCATGCCCACAGGCATCTCAACTTAAGGTATCCTACACAGAATTGATCAACGCTTCCGAAGCCTACAACTCCATCTGTCCAGTTGTCCGAAACCACGGGATCACCTTTGATTCTGCTCACAATCCACATCCAGTCCACTGACAAAGCCTGCTGGGCTTAACCGCCTCATCCTTCCAGGACCCAACTCCTGCCCCAGGCAAGTAATTCCATCCTCAGCCAGAGTCTCTGTCACCTCACCTCACTGGCCTCTTACTCTGTCCCTGACTCTTTCAATCTATTCTCAACATAGCAGCCAGTGAGATCCTATTGAAACTACACCACAGGGGCTAGCAGGCAACATGGCGAAGGCACTGGACTCCCACTGGGCCAACTGTGGTTTGAGTCACAAACCTGGTGGCTTGCTTTCTCACTTTCCCTTTTTCTGTTTCTCTCTCTCTCTGGTCAAATTAAAAAATAAATAGTAATGAATAAAATAAAATAAATAATTTTTAAAAAACTACACCACAGCACAGCCTCTGTGGCACAGCTGGTAGTGAAATGAACTGCAATGCTAGAAGCCACATGGCCAGCTATGGGTTCAGATCCCCAGCCACCAGGCACATGCCTGAGTGCCCAAGAGCCTGCCTAGCTGGAGAGCTAGAAGGGGATCACGGCATGACCAGATCTTGCTGAGGACGCTCCTCTCCCTTCCTGCGTCCCTTCCTCTCTCCCTCTCATCCATGTGTGTGTGCTAATGCACCTACCCTACCATCCTGCCCCTCCTCTGCTCAAAATCTTCCAATGATTTCCCTTCTCAAAGTATAAGCCAAAGTGAGTCCAAGGCCTTCAAGACCTACAACCCTGCTCCCTGGACCTTCTCCTGCTCCTCAAACAGGCTGTGCCTCAGAGTGGCCACCTGTTCCTAGCCTGGAACTCTGTTCTCTTACCTCCTTTAGATCTCTCCTCACTGTCAGTTGGGGAGGCTTCCTTGGGACTCTACGACAATGTGAAACTCCTCTCTGCAGGTCCCTCCTGACCTCTGAGCCCTATCTTGTAGATTCTCTTAGCACCATTTAATAGGCCACTTATGTACTTTTCTTTTTATAGACAGATAAAACTCTCTACTTCTGTGTCAGCTTCACTAGGCCCAGAACTTAGTAACAGGCCCGGATATTGGTAACAGAGTGCTGGTGGCCCTCCCAGCTTCATGGGGCTACCACAAGGACTGAATGACACAACCAGCCAACAAGCCACTAGCACGTTTATCCTTAAAAGTACGCTCCTCAGGCTTCTGCACTCAACTCAAGACACCTCTCCTCAGGGAAGCCGTCCAGAACATCAGACCCAGCCCAGTCTCTGGCACATGCCCTCTCCTTGTCTCCCAGCACGTACCACAGCAGGGATAGGACAATGCTGTGTAATTCATTATATTCCTCTCTCCCCCCCTAGCTAGAAGGTATACTGCCTGAGGGCAGGAGTGGTCCTGCCACCATCCCAGCTGTGTCCTCAACCTCGAATGCTGGCTAGGGCAGCAAGGCACAGTTTGGGAAGAGCAAAGGGAGGTGGTGTCCGGATGGAGGCTGCCCAAGTCCATAATGACACTGCCACTTACTACCAACTGAGTGGCCCCTACCTAATCCCTGAGCCCTCAGTTTCCCAGCTATGAAACTAGGATGATAAAAAATGTACTTATTGGAACCAGAAGTTGGTGTAATGGCTGTGTCGCTGGACTCCCATGTAGTTGACTGTGGTTTGAGTCTCGGACCCAGTGGTTTAAACTCATGCCGGGCGTGTGTGCGTGCATGCCCAAGACCCCAAGAGGAGAATGGAGGAGAAGGGATTGCAGCGTGGCCATCCGCCCTGGGCGTGATTTCTTTTCTTTTCTTTTCTTTTCTTTTTTTTCTTTTGGAGAGGTTTTTGCTATAGGGCGCGTGCGCTCGCCAGACAGACAGAGAGACATAGAGACAGAAAGCGAGAAATCACCCCCCAGGGGGGATGGTCACGCCACAATCCCTTCTCCTCCATTCTCCTCTAGGGATCTTGGGCACACACGCACACGCGCCCGGTGTGAGTTTTAAGCCACTGGGTCCGGGACGCGAACCGCGGTCGACCACGTGGGAGTCCAGTGACACAGCCATTACGCTAACTGCTGGTTCCCTGATTTCTCACTTTCTGTCTCTCTGTCTCTCTCTGTCTTTTCAAGCAAGCGCATGAGCCCTATAGCAAAAACCTCTCAAAAAAAAAATGTACTTATTGCACAGGCAGGTTGTAAGAATTAAAGAGAATAATATAGGTAAGATGTTCAGCATGGTTCATAGCATGTAAGTGCTCAGTAAATGATTGCTATTGGGCCGGCAGGTGGCGTGGTGGTTGAGGGTGCTGGATTCCCACATGGCTGACCACGGTTCAAGTCCCGGACCTGGTGGCTTGCTTTCTCACTTTCCTTCTTTCTCTCTCTCTCACTCTGTCTCTCTCTGGACAAAATTAAAAAGAAAGAAAGAAAAAGAAATAAAGTTAAATATAGTAATTCTTTTTTAAAAAATGATTGCTATTTATAGCTGACCCTCAATAAATATTTGTCAGCAGTCAACAGAAAAAAGGGGTTCCAGGGTGGGTAGGAGACACCCGAACCTGTTGGCTTACTGGTTGGTAGAGCCAGAGAGCACAGAGGGTTTTTGGTCTGTGTTTTGGCCAAGCCAAAACTTGTTGGAATGTCACAATCAGTCATGAAGCATATGTCCAAAGTTCAGTTATTAGTAATAAGCAGAGCGAACAATCTAGCTTTTAAACTCAGCCCTGGCCATAAATCAAGTTCAAATCCTGGTTCTGCCATTTTCTAACTATAAGATTCAAAGCTGCAAAAACCTCTCTCAGCCTCAGTTAGAGTAGCTGACACCTTATAAGGTTGTTGTGGTGGGCTAGCTGAGATCATAAAGTAAGTACTCAATAAATTGTTTTTAAATTATATGTGTTACAGCCCCCAGATAACTAAAGCTCAGGTAAAACACAAATAACAAGCCCACCCAAGTAATGCTTAGCTCAGTACCCTGCTCACTCTCTCGAGGTTTTTTTTTTTTTTTTTTTTTTTTTTTTTTTTGGGTTTTTCTTAGCGGGCAGACGCCCGGAGGCCTTCCTACAGGGCATGCGCCAGAGAGACAGAGAGAGACAGAGAGACAGAAAGTGAGAAATCACCCCCAGGGGTGATGGCCACGCCGCAATCCCTCCTCCTCTATTCTCCCCTTGGGATCTTGGGCATGTACGCACACACGCCCGGTTTAAGTCACCAGGTCCAGGACTTTAACCGCGGTCGACTACATGAGAGTTCAGTGACATAGCCATTACGCTTACTGCTGGTCCCGCTCTCTCAAGTTTTGTTATGCTTTCCTGAGCAAGAAAAAAGTCAGTGACTTTTCAAAGCAGGAAAGCCAAATAGTCTTTTTAAAACTCGGTGCTAAAATTTGATGTTTTTACAGATAATCTGTAAAAAACTGCTTTGTGTTGGCACTGGTGCTGCTTTGGGGAAATGGAAAAAAGGGGGGCATATTCTGTGCTGGAGAGAAATCAGCCCCTGTCAGAAGCAAGAACAAAATTTAGGAACAGGCAGAGGCTGCCTTAGAATTCATCAGAGCTACTGATGAAAGCGCTGGGCCTACAGTACCCAGACACCCAGGAAGCAGCCTGAGTCCTCTCCCTAGCCCACTCCAACCCATCCACACATCCTGGTGGCTACATTAACTATAGGGAAAAGGTTCGAAAGCCTGGGAATACCCACTGTCAACTTTGAGCCCTGCCTTTGCAGTCTGGGGATCTTCTGCCATCCATCAGGGTACCAGTTGGGTGGAGTGGGGCTAGAGGGCAGAGGGCAAAGGGTACAGGAATGGGGTGGGGGCTCACCCTGGATGGTCCTCTTGAAGAAGGCTTTGCAGGCCTCACAGGACGCCACACCATAGTGGTAGCCGGAGGCCACATCTCCACAAACCAGGCAGAGGCGTTTGGGCAGGGAGCTGAGCACCAGCTTCCCACTTCCCTGCTCGCCAGGCCCAGCCCCCTCCCCATCCTCCTCTTCCTTGTGGCCTGGGAGGCAGCGGGTAGGAGCTGGACCAGGAGCCAGGGCCACAGGGGGCTCAGTCTCGGTCTCCGAGGAACCCTTTGGACTGTCGGGGCTGGCTGGCTCTGCCTTGATGTAGAGAGGCTCAATGCCCACCACCTGGCTGGACATGGCGCTGGTCACCTGCAGGAACAGACCCGTCAGGTCACATGGAGGTACTCCGATGGGGGATGGGAGACACACTGCCACATGGGTTGCCCAACCCTGGGCCTGGGGCCAGGTTTCTAGGTTCAGCCAGGGGGAGGGAGGGGGGACAGAGTCCAAGGAAGGGCTGCCTAGGAAGAGGTCCCCCCCAGCTGTTGCCATGGGAACAGAGTCTCCAGAGCCTCCAGGGCCAGTAACTGACAGCAGGTCTACACTTGGAATCGAGGGGAAGTTTAGAAAGCCCCTGTTCCCATCAGGCCAGGGAGCAGGGTAACCTTAGCCTCCAGGCAACTCTTAACCCCACCTGGAATCCCCAGCCAGAAACAGGACACCTCCCAATTTTCTCCAGATGCCGAGGTCCCCTGGGTGATATCCCCCTCATCTGAGTATTCTCCATTCAAGAGAGAACATTGAGGCATATGGATCCACGAGCGGTTGATACATTCACACATGTGTGCTCACACCCTCACACTCGCATGGATTCCTAGGTGTCTCCACATCCCCACACAGGCTCACTTTGCTGGGAACTTTCACACTCACATTTGGCTTTACCCAATCCCAGTCCTCATACTCACTTATCCTCACAAGCCCCTCCCAAAGCACATACCCCAGGATCACACTCACACTCACCAAGGCCCCACATTCTTTTTCTCTCACACACACACACTCAGACTCTTGTGAAAACACATCCAAAGCCTTTCACACCTGACACACCACCCCTCCTGCTCCAGCATGCCCCATCCCTGCCACACCAGTGGGCGCGGCTCCACCTCCTTGCACCCCTGACCGGCACATTCACTCTCACACTTGAGCTGCCGCAGAATCCTCCACTTCTGGGGCGCCCCGCCCCCCCCAACCTGCGCACACCTATGGGAAGTTACCTAAAGTTGTTACGTCTCCCCTCCCCCTCCACCCGCGGGAGACCTCTATCAGGTTATCAGGAAGTAAATGGGAGAGCCAAGGAGAAGGAAGTTCTCCCCAGTCGGTGCGATGACCTTTGACCCAGAGAGGAGGGTGGCCCAAGGCCCTTTCGGGCGCCCCCACGTGGTCTTCAAAGCCCCTTCTCCCACTGAAAACCCTCCCCATCTTTCACCCCGACCCGCCCCTGGGACTTCCGCACGCTCCAAGTGCCGAACTGAACTCTGCCCCTGGGCTTGATCCGAGGCCCAAGCCTGACCCAGGCCAGGACCCGCAGCCTAAGCTGGAGCCAGATCCTGACCCAGAACGGCCCACCAGGACCTGGACGCTGGATCCCGCCCAGACCCTGACCCCGGCTGGCTCTCGACCAGGTCTGGACAGTGACCCGGGCCGGCCCCCAAACTGGACCCCGCCTGGAGCCC
>NW_006159755.1:1047447-1053511 GCF_000334495.1 Tupaia belangeri chinensis | reverse complement strand
CAGCGCCTGCGTGCCTGGACAGGTCGGGGCGGAGCCGGCAAAGCCAATGGGCTGGTCTTCACGAAGGTCCCGCCCCGCCGCCGCGGAGACACAGCGGCACATGCGCATGCGGCCGCCGAGGGGTGGAGGCCAAAGAGGAGGATGCTCCGGGAATTAGAGCCGGGAGGGGGTGGGGCCAAGAGCTCGCCTTCGTAACGGAGGAGGCGGGGCGCGCTGTGCGCGAAAGAAGTGGGCGAGGTCGCTCAATGGCCGAAGCTGCGGGGCAGAGAGACATATGAAAATGAGAGGGTGGGGCGAGTGGAGAGGATAGAATATCTGCATACACTTGAGGGGCGGAGCCTAGCACACCCTTGCCAGCCGGGAGGTACTACCCCTCTCTCACCCTTTTCCCTTCCTCCAAGGTAATTCCAACCTGACCCTCGATCCGACACAGTATCTCTGCAAAGCTGGGGAACCTGGGCCGGGAGAAGCAGACCCAAAACATGCCAGAAGCCCTGCATGCGAGTCCCTGGAAGGCAGGGTCCATAGGGCCGGAACGGAGAAACCTCAAGGTCACTGCGGTGACCGAATGAAGGTCACAAGGGAGGGCGGGGCCACGTGCGTCCGCCTCACGCCGGCAACCACGCAGTGACTCACAGACCATACACAGTCTCTTTTATTTCTCTAGGACCCAAATTCCACGAGGACTGGGTTGGACTTGGGTCTGGGGACTGGGGGCTGGAGTCGGTGAACCCAAGACGGTGCTCTTAGTTCGCTGAGACGTGCAGCCTCTTGTTCCGGCGCTTCTTGAGTACCTCGATGTATCGCTGCAGCTCTTTGGTGAGGAAATGGTTCCTGCCGATGTCTGACCGGTAGCCTAAGAAGAGGGGAGAACTCAGCTCAGGACAGTGACCACCGGCAAGACCTCCCCTAGCGGCGGGGCACCGCTCATGTGATGCCAGTAACCAACTGCAGGTGATTTGGGGTGGCAATAGAGCTCGGCGCTAGTGTTAGTTTGGGGAACTTTGGATCTCCAGAATGCTGGGTGTTAACGTGGTGGATGGGTGAGAGCAAAGCTGGAAAAGATGTTGCAGTCCTCAACTCAGAGACCGGACCACCCACTCTAAGCCATCACTGACCCTTTCTCCCGCTGGACGTTCCTATCATAAACTGGAGACGTTTACCCCAATAATCCGCTGTCCAAAACCTCACAACAGAGTCACACAAATGCTATCATCCCCTTGGGCAGGTAGAGAAACAGCCTCAGAAAAGCCACATCAGCTAGACAGGAACTGCACAAAGACTACAGCCCAGGCTTCTGATGGTCACTTCATGCTGTCCCACTGTGTGCCTGGTCCCTCACTTAACTTTTGTGGGGTCCTTGGTGGTAAGGGCATCTGACAAGGCATACCCTTCTGAAACCCCACTCTTACGGGCCCAAGCCCTGCAGATATCCACCAGAATCTCTTGTGGAAATGGGGTAAGGGGGCTCACTCCGTAGGGCTTTGGTGAGGATTTCCAGAACCTCGTTCTCCATGAGTTCCATCAGGGGCAGCGGCAGCTGCGGAAGCAACAAGAGCACAGGCATCCACGGTTGAAATGCCTTATCTGTTCCCTGCAGCCTGATGCTCCCAACCAGCCTGCCTGCCCCTTAACCCTCCAAACCACCACCACCCTTTCACACCCACAGCCCCCAACTTGCCCACCCCACTAGAACTCCCAGTCTCCCTGTGTCCCTCCAACCCTGTTCTGCTGCTCTGCCCAATAGGCGCGATGGGGTGCGTGCTTCGAGATGCTGAGCGATGACAATGAGGACGCCTTCTCTGGGGGAAGAGAAAACAGGGTCAGTCATCTGTAGACTCCTAGGTCTTCCCCTGTGGGCAAGTTGTGGGAAGGAGTGGCCTTCCGAAACCAGCTCCAGGTGCTGCCTTAGCTGAGATAGTATAGGACCGTAGTTACAGCCCTGGGACTTAGAGTCCCGCCCACCCGGGTTCCAGTCCTGACTGCCCCAATGTGTGACTTAGGGCCAGGGCTGGGGACCAAAACTTTGTGACCTTCAAGTTCCTCCTCTCGGCCCCTTGTTGACCCTGCAATGCAGCTGTTAAGCATTGTATATGGAGGGAACCGGATCCCATATGACTGACCACAGTTTGAATCCTGGCCCTAGAGGTTTGAAAAACACACCTTGCACATGTGCATACATGCCCCGAATCTGACTGAATAGAGGAAAAGAGATGGTGGCATGACCACGCCCTCTTGGGGAGTACTCTCTCCAGTGTGCACACCCTCTGGCAATTGAAAAAAAGAAAAAGTGGCCCTTTTTGGAGGATGTCGAACTTTAAAGGTAACAATGAAAGAGAAGCCTGTGCCCGGCACGGCACGTAAAAAGTGTTCACAGTATGTGGCAATTGTGTTGGTTCCAGTTCCCTGATGAAGGGGAGGCAGGGTTGGGAGCAGGAAGGCAAATCCCAAACAGGGTCTGGCAGGTGGTAGGCACTTAAAAACTGTAACCAGCGGGGGTCAGCAGAGGACATAGTGGATGATGTAGTGGTTAGAGTCACTGGACTCCCACTTGGCTGAGTACAGTTGCAGTCCTGGTGGCTTGAAAATCACGCTGGGCGCATGTGCGTGCGTGCCCAAGATCCTGGGAGGAGACTGGATTAGAAGGGACAGTGGTGTGGCCATCCCCCTGAGGGGTGATTTCTCACTTTTCCTCTTAATGTATCTGCCTCCGCCACAGTGAGCACATACATCCTATGGCAAACACCTCTTTAAAAAAAAAAATGTAACCAGCAGGGGCCAGCAGGTGGCGTGGTGGTTAAGGCGCTGGACTTCCACACGGCCAACTGCTATTTTAGTCCAAAACTGGTGGCTTGCTTTCTTACTTTCTTGTTCTCTTTCTTTCTCTCTCTGATGAGTCCACATGCCCTGTAACAATTGTTTTTAATACTAATCATAATAAATAAAATTTTAAATAGGAGGACAGCAGGTGGTGTAGTGGTTAAGGCTCTGGACTCCCACATGGCCGACTGCAGTTTAAGTCCCAGACCCAGCAGCATGAAACTCACACTAGGCGTGCGTGTGTGTGTGTGTGTGTGTGTGTCCAAAATCCCAAGAGGAGACTGGAGAAGGGATTGTGACCTGGCCATCCCTCCTAGAGGATGATTTCTCACTTTCTATCTCTGTCTCTCTGGCAAGCACACATGCCCTATAGCAAAAATCTCTCAGAAAAAAAAAGAAAATAATAATAATTTAGGATCAGCAGATGGTGTGGCAGTTACGTTGCTGGACTCCCACATGGCAAATTGCAGTTGGAGTCCCAGACCCAGTAGTTTGAAACCTATGCTGGGTGCATGTGTGCGAGCCCAAGATCCAGAAGGAGAATGGAGGAGAAGGGATTGTGGTGTGGTCATATCTCCTGGGGAACGGGGGTGGTGATTTCTCTCTTTCTCTCTCTCTCTCTCTCTCAGGTGAGTACACACACCCTAAGGCAAAAACCTCTAAAAAATTTTTTAATAAAATAATTCAAAAAAATAAATAAATAAAAATTGTGAGACCAGCAGTTGGTGTAATGGCTATGTCGCAGGACTCCCATGCAGTCGACCACAGTTCAAGTCCTCTACCCGGTGGCTTAAACTCACATCCGGTATGTGTGCGTGCGTGCCCAAGATCCCGAGAGGTGAATGGAGGAGAAGGGATTGTGGCACGGCAATCCCTCCGGGGGGGCGATTTCTCACTTTCTGTCTCTCTGTCCCTCTCTGTCTTTCTAGTGAGTACACGTGCCCTATAGCAAAAACCTCTCAAAATAAATAAATGAAAATTGTGACTAAATGGAAGACAGACACTTCAGCCAAAGCAGTACTCAGCCAGGGAATTAATAGGCTGAAGATTCCATTATAAGCCCAGCAGGTGGTGTGGTGGTTAAGGTTCGGGACTCCCACGTGTCTACTACAGTTCGAGTCCCAGACCTGGCATCTTGCTTCCTCCCTCTCTCCCTCTTTCTCTCTCTCTGGTGAGCACATAAGCCCTATAGCAAATTATGGTACAGTGGACCCACGCAGGAAAAGGCCTGAGTTTGTGCCTGGGACCTCCCTGAGCACAGGGACAGCATGCAGGTGGCTAAGACTTGGTTAGGTCACAGTGTGAGGATTGTCTGTCTCTTTTTTTTACAGAAGAAATAAACTTTAAAAAGAAAAAGTATGGTCCTACCACACTGTCTTGCAGTTTCCTGCATCTCTCTCTTCACAATCTTGGCCACAGCCCAAAGCTCTGGTAGGATCCCTTCCGGTAGGGGGCGCTCCAAGAATGGTTCACTTAAAGCGAGAAAGTTTGACGCAGGCGCCCCTAGCTGGGAATCCTAGAAACTTGGGTCCCAGCAGCTTCCCCCATTTTACAACAATGGAAAGGGAGGCCCTGGCTATCCCTCTACCCTGCAGGTGCCCACAGCCTGGCAGGCCGCACTGACCAGCCTCGTTCTTGGATTCGACTCTCTCCTCCTCAAAATGGCTTCGCACGGTGCCACTGGAGCCGCCGCGGTGCAGTTCCAGTTCCAACAAGGTGTGCTCGTTCAGCTCCTCTGGATTCAGATTAGTCTTGTCCTCTTCACCTTCCCAGCTGCTCTTCTGGGTGTACCACCCACGAGTCTTGCCTATCTCTCTGCCCTCCTCGTCGAAGTTCTCGCAGACTTGGGACAGCTCGATGTTCAGTTGTGGCTGCGACAGCGTGGCTGTGGTCCATAGATTCCGAATGTCGCTGGACTGGCTCATCTTGCGTGAGCCACGGTGGCTCGAAGATGTGGGCAACACCTGTGGACCACATACAACGAGGGGAGCCAAAGGCCGCGGGGAGCTGGGGCTGGAAGGAGCAAGCTGGGGGCGGCTATTCTGAGCTAGGCGGGGTGAGACCCTAGCGTGGGATTGGTGGAAACTGCTAGGGCGCCAAGGCTGGGCGAAAACTTACTCCAGGGACCCGGGTCAGAACGAGGAGGAGCCTGGAGGCTGATAGGTTGAGGGGCCCTGGGAAGAGTTCTTACTTTGACCGTCTCTTCCTCCATAGCTCTGCCTCCAACGGACCGAGTCGCACAGCCCTCGGGACGAGGAGGAGGGGGTCACGTTCCAGGAGTGGAGGGGTAGGGTCGCTTTCCCAACGAACTGCGACCGAGGATCTCGCGGGAGCGTTCAAACTACGGCCCTCCACATTCGATGCTATGATCTCTCCCCCCCCCACCCCGTCCCTCCTCGCCCCTCACCCCAATATCTGCGCTAAAGACAGAGAAATATATCCCGCCTTAGCAGATTCCGATGCCGGACCCTACCCGGTGTCCTCCAGGCAGAGGTGCAGGCCTGAGCATAGCTGAGAGGGTTGAGACTTTGACCGACGTGGGAGCCATCAGCAGGGGGCTGGGGAAGGGGTTGGGTCACAGGAGGCCAGCCCTGCCCCCGCAGTGACGGGAGAAAAGCACCCCCACACCCACTCGCGTCCCCGGAGCGCGAACGCCCGCAGTGGTGCAGACTTTTTCATTTATTGATGCAGGCTTTGAGGCACAGTCGTGAGGTGTGGTGAGAGACAGGCCCAGCCAGGGCATCGAGACAGAAAGCCTTGGAGGTCTGGAAATGAATGGAAGTGAGGAAAGGGCCAGGGACGGGTGGGGTGGGGAGGGTGGCAGCCTGCAGACAACCTGCAGCCTCCTCCCCAGGCTTCAGTCGCATCGAAAGAGGGCTCTTTGGTCAAACAAGCCGAGCATGCCGGGGGAAAGAACAGGGACGAAGCCCTTTGAGAGTTTGAGGCCCGGGCGGAGGATCTTGCCCCTATACCGGCACGCCTTTTTCTCGGGGACGCACCGGGCCCCGGGGCCGCGCAGGCTTTCTGGAGGGGTTGGGGCGACGGCGACCCCGGGGCGGGCGGGGCAGCGCGCAGCCGCGCTCGCTCTGCGTGTCCGAAGACTCGTCGATGAAGGCCAGGTTCTCACTGGGGTAATCCAGGGCGGAGGCCGTGGGCGGGGATGGCGGCTCAGCCTTCTCAGGGGGCGGAGGGGATGGGGGGCTGCCGACCGGCTGGGCTGGGCCAGGGGGGGGGGGGCGGGAGG
>NW_006159755.1:1045831-1047367 GCF_000334495.1 Tupaia belangeri chinensis | reverse complement strand
CCTGCGCCGCGGTGCGGGGGGGGGGAGGCAGGAGTGGCCGCTCCTTCTCTGGCGCAGGTGCAGTGGGCCCGGTTCGCTGGGTCACCCGCGCGGTCACTGTGCCTGTCCAACTAGCAGCCTGCGCAGTGAGGCCGCCCATCTGCGTGGGGAGGAAAATCAGTCCTCAGCTAGGGGCCTTGATCGCATCCGCATCTGCAACCCTGGGGCCCTGCCCCTTCACCACTCAGTCATCCTTTTTTCTACTGGGTTTTCCAACCTCAGCTGACCGGAAGAAAGAAGGGCTCCTCACCTGGCTGCACGCTCTCCCCTCTCCATCCGCACTGAAACTCCCCCTTCTCCCGGAGCCTTTCTAGAAAGTGCCCGTTTTATCTCAGCTCTCCCTCTGGGTACCGGGAGACCTCTGCACCTCTGTCTGGCTCCTTAGCCGGGGGTTTTCCAGCAGGGTGGCAAATATCGGTTGTCCAGTTAAATGTGAATTTCAGATAAATAATGAATACGTTCTTGGTATAAGTATGTCCCGTTTTACTTGTTTATCTGAAATTCACATTTAATTAGACTGCATTTTTATTTGCTAAATTTGGCAACATTGTCCATGAGCGCAGAGGCTGTGGAGTCACTGGCAAACCTATCAGAGTATACCCCTCTGCTCCTGGAGAGACACGCACGGGGGCTCACTCAGTCCCTGACTCTAGGAGCCCAGATTTTGGAAGAGACACGCTGGTCCACAGCTGCTGCCCACAGACAGCGCATAAGCGCCACGGCGCAGGCGCAAGCGCGGCGCCAGCCCAGGGGCGCATACCTCTGCCCGAGTGCGGCGGGACACTACTCGAAGCCAGTTCCCAATGGTGGTGAGCACCGAGGCGAAGTAGGCCAGGCCGAGCAGGATCCAGAACCACACCAGCGGCTGGTAAACTGGAGAGTCCTGCTTGGGATCGGCGCCTGGGAAACCACCAGGGAAGGCAGAAAGAAGCTGATTATGGAGCAAGCCTGTGAGCCGCTGGTTCACTTGCCCCTCGTCCCAGCTGGTTGAGAGGATCCACCCTCCCTAGGGCAGTGGGTACGTACTAGAGTGCGTGAATGGATGCAGGACGATGAGTGTGCACGCGTTGAAGGTGTGCAAGATAAGAGCATACAAAAGGGGCACTCGTGCAATAATGGGACACATCGGGGGTGCACTTACTATGTGTGTGCATGCACGGGACACAGGCATGCAAGAATGTAAGTGTGCATGAGGCGTCGCATGCTTTCAAGTTGGTGCATTCCACGGTGAATACAAAGGTTGGAGAAATTGGGAGTGAGTGCACAAATGCCATGTGGGATTTGGAGGGGGGGAACTACTGAGCCCTTGGGCAAGAATTAAGTAGATAGGGGCGTGCAGCACAAGGAAGGTGGCCTCACCGGCCACATAGTCGCCAAAGCCCACAGTGGTGAGTGTCACTATGACAAAGTAGATGGCCTCCAGCTTGCTCCAGTCCTCCATGTAGCAGAACACGAACGTGGGGGCGAGGACAAAGAGCAGGCAGCCAATCAGCAGGC
>NW_006159755.1:1045246-1045800 GCF_000334495.1 Tupaia belangeri chinensis | reverse complement strand
CAGGAAGAGCATCGCCGATAGCACTCGCACCAGCTCTGGGGGCACGTGCCACTTCTGCAGGAGGGGCGGTAGGCAGGACCTAGGAGACTCCAACAACCTCCATTCCCACATTCCCACCCCACCTCTCCACCCACGGAGCCTGCGAAAAAGTCTCATGCGGTCTAGGCACACACTGATGTACCAGGGAAATAGGAAAGGGTATTGGGAGCCCAACTCAAGGGCCTGCAGGATATGGAGCAGCTCACCAGGAAGATGGCTTCGATGTGACCGATGCCCCGGCGCAGGGAGGAGCCCAGCCGATCCCCGACCCCTGCCAGCAGGATCCCGAACAGAGGGATGCCCACCAGCGCATAGAAGATGCAGAAGAGGCGCCCTGCATCTGTATGCAGGGCTGCATTGCCGTAGCCTGGGCAGAGGAGCAGTGCAGGACATCTAAGGGCCACCTGGAACCCCCTACCTCTCCCTGCACCTTCCCCCACAAGGAGGCTCCTAGTCCCTTGTCCCCCCCCCCACCTGCCCCCTCCCCCCCCCCCCCGACGGTCGGGATGATGGTC
>NW_006159755.1:1041599-1045191 GCF_000334495.1 Tupaia belangeri chinensis | reverse complement strand
AAAGAAGGCGCTGCCCAGGTCCCAGGCTGAGCTGCTGCGGTTACTGGTCGAGTTGCTTTCTGGGTCTGCACCCCCTCCCAGAGCATCAGCTACCTCCTGCAGGACAAGGTGCAGAAGGAGGGATCTCAGTCCTTCCCTCCTGTCCAGGCCAACTCCCTGCCCCTGCAGTCTCTGGGATGGCTCCCTTCCCACCCCTCCCAGCTTTCCTCTACCAACTGGCCTCCCTGAAGACAGTCCCTTAGAGAAGACAACTCAAGTTGGGTAGCCCAACCCACCTGCATGCAAGTTTGTTTGACCTCCATAATATCTGTGTTATGTACTCCCTAATTTCACAACATATTCCCAACTTCCAGTGGTAGGAGCACAGACTCTGGGACTAGATGGTCTGAGTTCTCCTCTTGGGGCTTTATGGCCTTGGATAAGTTAGCTCCCTGTGCCTCAGTCTGCCTCTAGCAAGTGGGGGTGATGATAACAGCACCTACCTCATATTGTAGATTTGTTGCCAGGAGTTAAAGCGCTTACAACAAAGTGAGCGCTATGTGTTTGTTAAAAAAAATTCTCACGTGGTGAACACGCATTGTGATTTTCAAATTTTCACAGACACTTGCCTTAGAAAATCTAATGACAACTTCCAGGAAGGTCCATCAACGTTTGTGTCCCATTTTAGGAAGTTCATGCACATGCACATTCATATACACACTACCCGGCTGAATCCAAACTCCCATAGCTGCTTAATAATTATGAAATACCCCTGTGCCTGCCCCTCTGTCCACCCTGAAGGTGGTGTTTTGTGGTGTTTGCCCTAAGTGCTAGCAGGTCAGAGCATAACAAAGAAGAGGATGAGAAAGTGTAGTGGAGCCCTTTCCCAAGGAGCACACAGCCAAGGCACCACAGCAGTGTCTATGGGGAAGGTCATAAGCCACGTCTTTCTCCCTAACTACAGTTGTCACTTGCAAGATCCATTCCAAATGAATTCCCCAAAGCCAGTGCTTGAACACATCTATGGCTCCCTGCAGTCTGCAGGATAGTATGTAAACTTCTCAGCCCAGCATTCAAGCCTTTTTCCAAACTGGCTCCAACCTCCTTTTCCCCAGTCTTCTCTCCTGGAATTCCAGTTTGGCAACTCAAATTACAGCAACCTTCCCTCCAGATCATCTAAGATGACTCCATTTCCCATAATAATCATTTTTAAAAATAAAGGCAAGAAGTGAAATATCTGGTTAAAAGTAATTTAATTTTTATTTTGCAACACTTTTCCAATAAATTCACAGGGAAAAAAGTCCTTCGTCATCCTGTGTGTTCTAATTTTTGCTTCAAATGACTAGGCATCTGCTAACTCCAGGTTGTGCAAAAACACTTCAGAGCTTTCCAGCTTCCACGCCTTTGCCCATGCTGTTCCTCTGCCTGGGAGTCTCTAGCCCCCAAACTCTAAGCTCTAGCCCTCTCTCCTGGCTCATTTCAATCACCAACTCTTCCCAAAGGCATCTGTCTGTACCTATCTTCTTGCCCCCAGTACCATGTAAGATCCAACACACACTAGTTGCTTAACAAAAAAGAAAGTAGCTCCCTTTCCACTGTACCCTACAGTGATCTGACTGTCCATGGATCTGTCCCCTTGCCTAGGTGTGACATATTCCAGGGTATAGGCTGTAGCAGTTTCACCCCAATATCCTTTTCCTTATTCACCTCCTACTGTATGTGGTGGGGACTTTTAAAAAGTTCATGAAATTAACAAGCTTATTTTGGTGGAAAAAATTGAAATTCAAAGCACAATTTTTTTCATAATATGCATTTCCATGAACTTTTTGAATCCCCCCCATATAGCATTACAGCATTTAGCACACAGTAGGTGCACCATGAATGCAAGCCAGTCTAATTCAGAGAGTGAATCTGACTGTGAAAGAGAAATAAAGCAGCTGTCACCCACCCTTTTAGGTCCTGCCCCTCCTTTTCTTCTTTCTTACCCAGGAAAAAAGCAATTCCATTGTGAAGATAAAATAGGTCAGATTCCCTCCCTCCCTCCCTCTGCCCTGTGGTCTGGCCAGACACTCTCCACCCAGGCCTCTTGGAGTCTTATCCAGCATTCTGAAAGTGTCAGGGACAGTGTCAGGTCGCCGTGTCCCAGCCCTGCCCCACTCTCATCTCAGCCCTGGGTCCTGTCAGCTGAGATGCTGAGACCTCCATGCCAAATGATCCATGGCCCCTCTTTCCACAAAGAACAGGCAGGAAACAAGATACTCTTCAGTAAAGCAATAAACATTAATTTATTAAAGTTAAATTTTAGTTTTCAATAGGACAATGGCTCAGAAATCAGAACAAGCAATAGAGGTGCTTGTCTCACTGTACCCCAGAAGGCTGTCATTCAGCACTTTCTCTAGTTAAAGTGCCGCAGGGAAGCCTGATCTGCCTGCCTTACCTCCCTGTGTGGTAGGTGTGTTCTGGGGGCGGGGGGGGGGCTCATCCAGCTTTAGGGTATCCTGGAACCCTCCAAAACCACTGGTACATGTTTATAGGTACACTTTGGGGGAAAGACATGTTTACAGTGTTCTTGGGTATCTGTGACCCCCCCAAAAAAAGTATAGAAACCAGTGTAGGTTGGGTTGCCAGCCTATTAAATTAAAACTTAGCAAATTAAAAGATTAAGGCGCTCGTTGTTTAAATGAAATTCCATTTAACTAGGCATCCTGGATTTTATCTGGCAAACTGAAGCAGTGAATTAGATCTATGCAAATGTAACATGTGCCATAGCCATTCATTCATTCATTTTTCCTCCACTCAACCCCCATCACATACTGTAGGAGACATTCTAGGAGCACCGTCCTATGCCAAGCACAGCAACAGAAAGGGATGACCCCCTCCCTCTGTGGGCTGCCATATTGAAAACACACGGACCTGGAGCCTAGCCTCTGTCCAGCACCCAGCAGCTGCACCCTGTCCTCAGGGTACCAGTCTGGAGGTCTAGAATTAGCACCCAGTACAGAGCCCCACTTGCATGCAGCTCATGCCAGGGGGTCACGGGTGACTGCTGAAGAGCCCTTGTCCCACCCACGCACCTTGATGAAGAGCCCCAGCTCCTGGTCGCTCACACAGGGATGGGCCTTCAGGAACTTCTCTCGGACCTCCCCCAGCTCCTTCTGGGCCTCCAGTTCATGAGGCTGTTCCAGGGCCTGGAACACCAGGGCCCCAGACACCAAGTAGAGCAGAACCAGCGCTAGCAGGGCCAGGAGCGTGGTACCCCGCATGGCGCTCCTGGAGGCGGGGCCAGCGCCGCTGCCTGCCTGTGGAGGCGGGGCTGGGGGCTCCTGGGGAGCTGTGGTCACTGCAGGCGAACCAGGGACGCTGGGATCAGTCAGCCGGCCTGACACCCCGCACCCTCCTTCTCCACCCCTACACACCCTTGCAGCCCCCAGCCCTGCTGACATGGATGTCACCCCTCCAACTTCTCTCTGGCTGGACACGAGGTATCAGGGCACACCCATTCCCCACCCACCTCCAGCCCCCCATTACCTCCATTGATTGGCCATCAGCCCTATGGGGGGGAGGGGCTCCAAGGAAGGAGAAGAGAAGAGGGCACAGTGAAGGGAAAGGAAGG
>NW_006159755.1:1040138-1040443 GCF_000334495.1 Tupaia belangeri chinensis | reverse complement strand
GCTGTGGGCTCCTGGGGAGCTGTGGTCACTGCAGGCGAACCAGGGACGCTGGGATCAGTCAGCCGGCCTGACACCCCGCACCCTCCTTCTCCACCCCTACACACCCTTGCAGCCCCCACCCCTGCTGACATGGATGTCACCCCTCCAACTTCTCTCTGGCTGGACACGAGGTATCAGGGCACACCCATTCCCCACCCACCTCCAGCCCCCCATTACCTCCATTGATTGGCCATCAGCCCTATGGGGGGGAGGGGCTCCAAGGAAGGAGAAGAGAAGAGGGCACAGTGAAGGGAAAGGAAGGCGAG
>NW_006159755.1:1039471-1039908 GCF_000334495.1 Tupaia belangeri chinensis | reverse complement strand
TTCTCCGCCCCTCCCGCCTCTCCCTGCTGGCCAAACCACGACCCGCTGGGTGAGAAGTCTCTAGGGTCCCCTGCGCCCCGCAGGGCTTTCGAGGAACCCAGGGGCGGGACCTGGCCGCTGCGCAGAGACAAGGTAGGGATAGAGGAAGGGAGGTCGCCCGGTTCCCGGAAGAAGCCGAGTGAGGGGCGGGAAGGGGTGGATCGTGCAGCAGCCCCCGGGACAGCTGTCAGCCCCTGGGACAGCGGGCAGTGACACCCACGCACACACAAGCCCTGACACGCTCTGCCACGCGCGGACACAAAGACCCGTGCGCCCACGCTCCACCCTGCGGCTCCAGCCCCCCGCGCTGCCCAGCCTGCACACCCGCACGTACTCCACCTGCACACTCCCGCAGACTTCCGGGCACGCCGGACCCCCATGGGCTTGCCGACCCTGCC
>NW_006159755.1:1039155-1039389 GCF_000334495.1 Tupaia belangeri chinensis | reverse complement strand
CCCCCCCCCCACACCCGCCGTTCGTTCCCACCGCCTCCCGGTGTCCTCACGCCGACGCCTTGGAGCGTGACGGGCGGCGGGAAGCGTGGACGCACCACTCCCGGAGGCTCCCACGCACCGGAGATGGGCGCCCCGACTCTCCTGCGTCCCCCTTACCCCGCCCTCATCCGGCAACCCTGTCCCAGAGTCCTGCCGCGTCTCTTTGCCAGCCCCGCACTTACTGTTCGCCGGCTG
>NW_006159755.1:1037404-1039141 GCF_000334495.1 Tupaia belangeri chinensis | reverse complement strand
CCCCTCCTCCCGCCAGAATCCCCCCTCCCTGCGCTTTTAACCCCTCCAGCGCCGCGCCTCCTTCCGCGCCGCGCCCTCACTGCCGCCAGCGCCGGCTCCAGAATTCCAGTCCTTTACCTGCAGCCGCTTGGCTATCCAATCCTGGCCGGCCCGGGCCGGTGGGTGGCAGAAGGGCTGCCGCTGGGTTCAACCTTCTAGTCTGAGACAGGAACCCAGTGTGGCCAACGCTGTGGCCTAAGCATCAGCTAGCCCAGCTCTCCGGACAGGCAGCACGCTAACCGCCCTGTATCTCCCAGGTCAATACAGGAATCGGGAAGAGCCCTCATCTCCCGGCCCCTGGGGATAGCCTGGCCCTTGGGCCCAGCACTGATGAGGGAGGGCCTCCTGAGGGACAAAAGGGGGAGATCTCAATGATGCCACTCTTGGAACTAGCCATGTGGGCATCCGGAGCCAGCTCTAGTAAGTCACTGCTGAGCACCATCCTGCTTCTCCCCTACCCCCAGCCTTTGATCCTGACACCCATGCTCAGGAGCTGCCCCCAGGGGCCTAGGCAGGAGCTGCCTGCCAATCCCAGCATGGAAGTGGTGCCAGCGTTCTTTTCCCTACTGACTGGATGGCCACAGCCCTGGCGGGTCCTGAAGCTGCCCCTCCCCACCCACTCTCATTCACTTCTGTACAACCTCTGTTCTCTCTGGAAATGCTCCTCTTGGCATCTCGGGGTCCTCAGCCCCCCATGGTTTTAAGGATGGGCTTTCAGGCCAAGTACCTCCTGCCAGCAGGGGGCCTGGACAGGTTACCAAACTCTCTGGGGTTTGCCTGTTCCCAATTACAGAAAAGAGGTGATTAACGATCACTTTGGAGTGCTGTTCTGTGTTGGAGATCAGTATTCATAAACGCTCCAAACAGAGTCTGGCACACACAATATGCGCTACACGTTAGCAATTTTCCTTTCCATGGAAAGTGACGGTCCAGCTTCAAGTGGATTCTGTGTCTCAGATGCCCTCTCTGGCTTCAAGCCGCACAGAATGGTCTCAAGTGAAGGGTTTCAAGGCAGAACTGGGCCAGGTATAGGAGAAGCAGACAGGTCCTCTGACAAATGACCCTAAGTCATAGGACAGACCTACCAGGGTCAGAGAAACAGAGGGCCATCCACTGCTTTAGGGCAACCAGAGAGGCCCCCGAGGCAACAGCCAGCCATGGCATGGGGGCAACCTATGCACGGGGCAAGCCACAGTGGGGGGGTAGAGGGATGGGGTTCAGTCACCATGATGCCACCTGAACTGGCAATTGAAGGCCAGGCTGGGGTAGTGACAAGAAAACAGGGGCTAGGATGTACACCAGCCACAGGATCACAGTGCCGTGAGACCCGGGAGATGGAAGGCTTCATTAAGGAAATGACATTCGGGGTCTTGAGGAAAAGAGCAAAACTTGCTCAAGTCTGGAAGGACCTTGAAGGAGAGTGGGGCTCTCCTGGGCCAGAACTTCCATGACAAAGGCCTACGTGGTCTTGGGAACCAGTAGTTAGCGTAATGGCTATGTCACTGGACTCCCATGTAGTCGACCGGGGTTCGCGTCCCGGACCCGTTGGCTTAAAACTCACGCCGGGTGCGTGTGCATGCGTGCCCAGGATCCCGAGAGGAGAATGGAGAAGGGATTGCAGCGTGGCCATCCCCCTGGGGGGTGATTTCTCGCTTTCTGTCTCTATGTCTCTCTCTGTCTGGCTGGCGAGCAAACACG
>NW_006159755.1:1033984-1037256 GCF_000334495.1 Tupaia belangeri chinensis | reverse complement strand
CTAAAAAAAAAAAAAAAAAAAGGCCTTCGTGGCCTCCTTTTCCTTTCACCCTATAGGCCCCTCCCTCCCTCCCTCTCTCCGACCACCAGCTCAGGGTGTGGCCCCTGTTGAGCCCAGCAGCCAGCTGCAAGGCCAGGCTCTAATCAGCCTGAGTCCAAACAGGCAAAGGGAGAGGAACACAAAGCAGACAACTGACAGGTGAACGGATGTGGGGCAGACACTGTTTATTGAGTGGCAGGCACAGGAGAGGTAGCTGGCTCCAGTGTGGAAGCAGAGGTGGCAGGTCATGCCAAGGTGCTATGGGCATCTGGCAGCCAGGGCCATGCCCCCTACCCGAGGGGGGTGGCACAAGCTCACTATGACAGGAGCAGTAAGGAGCCGGCCAGGGGAGAGGGCGGCCACTGCCCCTGGGATCCTGGGCAAGAAGCAGCAGACAAACTTGGCACAGGGGTCTGGGGTGAGGGGGGACTAGGGTCTGGGTATTCTGGGGGGGTGGAGGACCATCACGTCTGGGGGGTGGAGTAGAGACTGTGGTGGTGGCTGCCTGGTCCTGGCACCTGGGAGAAGAGCAGGGGAGTGGTCCTCGTCTGGCTGCCCCCGCACCAGCCCGGTTCACGCCCGATGGCGCCGTACCAGCTGCCAGAGCCTAGGCTGCCCGACATGCTGCAGGCAGAGAAATAGGATCAGTCCCAGGACAGTGACTAGGGCCAGGACAGGAGTTGGAGAGGAAGAGAGGCTCAGAACAGGGCCCTGGAACTTAGACACGCAGGCCCAGGGCTAACTGCATCTCAGGATAAGGAGTGGGAGCCTAGCAACAGGAGCCGAGAGAAGACCTTGCCTAGCACAGGTAGGGAGACGAGGCCATGGTGGGGATGGGGATGGGAAGAGAACCAGCTCGATGGAGGCAGGCAGGAGCCCAGGGGTCCTGATAGGCCCAAAGTTCCTACCTGGTGCTCTCGCCTCCGCTGTGCTCCCAGGAGCAGCCCTCGTCCTCACAGTGCCCAGCTCGGTCAAAGAAGTAGGAACGGGAGCCAAACACTTGGCCGTTGAGGATGCGGCTGGTGCTCTGGGGAAGGAGATGGCCATCGATGCTTGCGTCTGCTCCCTACCCCTCCTATAAATGTCCCCAGCCCAGGAGTCCCAGTGTTCACTCCTGTCCACTGGCCTCACCAGGTCCTGTGGAGGCCGGTGCACCCTGAAGAAGCCCACCAGCAGGGTGGTGGGCAGCAGCTCCCACACAAAGAGGATGAGGCCGAACACCAGGTAGCCTTTGTTCCCCAGGTCGTTCACCAGGTCCGCCTGGGGGAAAACGGGCTTGTGCCAATCTGCAGTTGTGCCACAGGGGCACTGAGCTAGCTCCCAGGCCAGCTGGGGGCCGGGCTAAGGAGGTGGCAGACATGCTGGATGCCCACCTGGTCAGAGACGTTGTACCAGTCATAATCAAAGGCGTCCAGCCGGCTCCGCGGGGCCAAGGCCAGGGCAGCCAGGTTGTAGCAGGCCCGGCTGGCATAGAGTAGAACCATGGCGCCACCCATTGCGGCCGCCTGGCACACACTGGTCCCCTGGCACAGATGACAACAGAGGACCCTCAGGGAAGGGAGACTCCCAACTTCCTCTATACCCTGCAGACTGCTGTTGACCAAAGATCCCAAAGGACACCTGGGTATCAGGGCTTGTGGCCCTACCTTGGCCTCCAAGTAGATGCTAGTAGAGGGTGCCCGCCGGGCGACCAGGCAGAGGCAGGCAGCAAGAGAGAGTGCGCAGATGACGAAGAGGGAGTCGCTCACCAGGACGCGCACCAGCAGCAGGGCCCAGGGCTGTGCCCGGCGCCGGCGGGACAGCACAGCACACAGCACATTCACCAGCAGAAAGAGCAGCGAGGCCCCCACGAAGGCCCCTCGGACGGCCAGCCTGCAGCCCACAGCACCGTCAGCCCCAGCCCACCCACTGTCCTTGGTACTCCCCAACCACCCTGCCTCCCCCAGGAGACCCGGTGTCAACCAGAACTCAGGTCATACTGGCTGAACCCTGCTCCTCCAGTCTTACAGATGGGGAAACTGAGGCCCAGAGGTCAGAAAGTGACTGACAGCTGTGGTACTATGGAAGGAGGACCAGTCAGCAATGTAGGTTTGAGCCCTGGTTCTGCCTCCTGCAAGCGCTATGACCTTGAACATGGTGCTTTACCTCGGACCTCAGTTTATTTCTCTCTCAAACGAGGGTAACATCGGCCTCTTTAGGGATGGAGAAAAAAAACGAAAGAATGTTTGTGAAAGCTCTTTATAAACTGTAAGACACGTATACAAGGCAGAGGGGTTGCCTCTTCAAGGTCACCCAGAAGTGTAAGTTGGCTTTGGCACCCCTAAGGCCTGGAGCCTCGAGCTCTTCCTCCATGGTGGGCAACCCCGGTGCCCTCGCCACACAATTACGACCGGTTCTGTTACTTTGGCCCTTCACACACACTGCCTCTGCTGAGCCATCTGCACCAGGTGCTTTCGCTTCTCCAAGCTCTTTCACAAACATTCCCGGGGGGGCCTGGTCTCAGCCCTACCAGGTAGGAAGGGGTCTACACTGGGCTGCTCCCTGCCCCATTTGGGGGCTGAACCCACAGTGTCCCGAGTACTTACAACCCTCGGCTCATCTCTGGCCGACGTTTTGCCTTGGCCTTGAACACCACCTGGGAGCAGAGATGCCCATCACTCCTTTGGACCCACAGATCGCCACCCTCACCCTCCCATCCGTTACCACGGTTACCTGGGCAAAGTAGAGGTTCATGAGCGTCAGTGTGAAGAACTGCAGGCAGACAGGGCAGCAGTAGAGAAGCCAAAAGGGCAAGGGCCCCAGGCGGTTGGCCCGGGGAGTATCTCGGAAGTAGAAGGAGAAGAGGGTGGTTCTCAAGGCGGCCCAGAGCAGACAGAGTGCCAGGAACACCGTCTGATAGCTGAGACGCTTGTGCCCATACAGAAGGACCAGCCAGAGCTGGGCATAGACGGAGAAGAAGAGCAGGGCGTACAAGGTGGTGTAGGCCGCTGTCAGCCCCAGGGTCACGGCAGGTGGCAGCGCAGGCACCAGCCCAGCGGCAGGCACCAGGCCAGACAGGTTACTCTCCATGTCAGAGAGGGAGGCCTGAATCCCGGAGACAGAGATGGAGGGGCTGGCTGGGGCCAAGGAAATAAATACGGGATTGTAGGGGATAGAGACGGAGACGGGGACAGGGAGCTCAGGAGGAAGGAAGTTATGGCTGTCCCGGTGTTCCTCCTTAACAGAGAGACCCT
>NW_006159755.1:1032065-1032751 GCF_000334495.1 Tupaia belangeri chinensis | reverse complement strand
CCGAGCGGCAGGCACCAGGCCAGACAGGTTACTCTCCATGTCAGAGAGGGAGGCCTGAATCCCGGAGACAGAGATGGAGGGGCTGGCTGGGGCCAAGGAAATAAATACGGGATTGTAGGGGATAGAGACGGAGACGGGGACAGGGAGCTCAGGAGGAAGGAAGTTATGGCTGTCCCGGTGTTCCTCCTTAACAGAGAGACCCTCGCCTTTGGGGGGGCGGGGCACAGGCACCCCAGGCCGGGAGCTTCTCACTCTGGGACGTGAGAGCGCAATTTCTTCTCTCCAGGGCAGGAGTGGGGGTTGGGGGCGTCTTCTCCCGGGGCCGGTCCCAGAGCCAGGGGTCGAGGATGCAAAGGAATCCCTGGCCTTGGTCGCTCGTGTACCGGCGGGAGGGGGAGAGCCGGCAGGGCAGCGGCCGCTGCGTGGGGCGCCCAACGCCCGGCTCTCCCCCTCCCCTGCTGGGGGACTTCTCCCCTGCAATAATCCGATGGGGCCCTCTGCCTTCTGTCCTCGGAATTCCAGACGGTGGCCCTATGACCCCGCACCGCTTCCACGCTCCAGCGGGGGCGGAAGGAGGCCGCTGCTGGGGAGCCGGCTCCGGTCGCGGGGACCCCGGGCTCAGGCTCCCCGGCTCCCGCTGCTCCGCCCCCTCCTGCGCCTGCGCGGGCGCCGGTCGCCACGGAAAT
>NW_006159755.1:1028130-1031989 GCF_000334495.1 Tupaia belangeri chinensis | reverse complement strand
CCGGGCCGGCAGTGCCCTGGACCGCCCGCCCTTGCTTGCTTGGAAAGCCGTCAGTTTCCACGCTTCTCTCCCCCAGCCCCAAATTGGGATCGCACCGCCCGGCCGGGGGCGGCAACGACTTCCCCTCGCGGGGTCTGTGAAGGAAACTTCCGCCCATAGCCAAGATGGCCTCTGGGCACCGCCCCCTGGGCCTTACCTCCGGGCCCAAGGTCCCCACGCAAGCCTGCCTGCCAGCCCCACGCCCTGGCACACCCCTGTTCCCGCTCACCTGGCCGCCGGCCCGCGCTGCCTGCCAGGCGCGAGGCACCCACGAGTCCTAGGGTTCACCCGCGCCGAGGGCCCTGTCTTTTCCGCGCCGGGGCAGTCATCCCGCCGGGGTGGAGGCGCTCTCTCTTATCTCGACTGTCCCCGAGACGGCGAGGGGAGGTGTCTCTGATGCGAGCAGCGCCAGGCAGGATAAGGAGGGAGCAGGTACCCGACCAGGTCACCCAGTCCACGCGGAGCAGTAACAACAGTGACAATAGTAATCGCATCCGATGGCTGAGCTTCAGTTACGGCTTTGCAAAGTGCTTTCACCCACAACAGTCACCATTCCCCGTACAAAGTTTTCACTGGCTTCCGAAGGAGGTGTCATTGTACCTGTTTTACGGGGCGGGGGCGGGGCGGGGGGAACTCCCGACCAGGTCACCCAGTCCACGCGGAGCAGTAACAACAGTGACAATAGTAATCGCATCCGATGGCTGAGCTTCAGTTACGGCTTTGCAAAGTGCTTTCACCCACAACAGTCACCATTCCCCGTACAAAGTTTTCACTGGCTTCCGAAGGAGGTGTCATTGTACCTGTTTTACGGGGCGGGGGCGGGGCGGGGGGAACTAAGGCCCAGAGCTGAAGGACTTGTCAGCAGAAGCGGGCCTCTAGGATTCCAGGATCCAAATGGGGACCCCGAGCACCCCTCACCTGCTCCCGCTCGCGCCCAAGGGGTAAGGAAGTAGGGAGCTGAGAATCTGAAGACCAGGGAGGCGGGGAGGAGGAAGGCGGAGGGCGAAGAGCCTGTGGCACAGCGCGGGCGGGTCCGGACCTGAGGTGGCCCCGCCCCCGGACCAACCCGGTGACATTTCGAGAGCTGATTGGACCGGATTGGTGACAGTTCCCATCGCCCAGGCAACTAGGGTTGGGCGCCTTCAGTACTGGAAGGAGGCGGCGGGCCCGGGTCAGGGGCCTCGAGATCGGGCTTGGGGTGAGATCTGTGTGCCGTCACCACGGGCAGGTTGGGGCAGGCGGGCGGGCCAGGGTCTGGGTAGGGGCCTGGGGCTGCCTTATATCACCAGGGCTTGAGGGGAGACTTAGATCCTGGGTGTACAGACCTAAGCTCCCGGTGGGGCTGAACTCAGGGAACAGATGAGGGCCTGGGAGGCCAGGTGGGCCTGGGGGCGCTAGAGTATGAGAGGAGTCCAGGAGCACCTGTCCCCTGCCCTCGACGGCCACCGTTTGCCTCGGCTGTGCCCTTAATACTCAAACATCTTGTCCCCACAGCCCAGAGCATGTTCCAGATCCCAGAGTTTGAGCCAAGTGAGCAGGAAGACTCCAGCTCTGCAGATAGGGGCCTGGGCCCCAACCCCGCAGGGGACCAGCCCCCAGCTCCTGGCAAACACCGCAAAAAGGCCCCAGGCCTCCCGGGAGACGCCAGTCACCGGCAGGAGCAGCCAACCAGCAGCAGCCACCATGAAGGTAGGTACCCCACCAGCACTACCTGCCTGTACATCTTGCCCCAGCCCATTAACTCCCTGCACCTCAGCTGCATCCCTACTCACCGAAGGCTTTGGGCAAGTTTCCAAAGTCTCTGAGCCTCAATTTGTCTTCTGTAAAGCAGAGCAAATTAATCACCACCTTTGTAGGACTGTTGGTTTAATTAGCAGGGCTATACATTAGCAGTTGATTACAGAACTGGTGCGTAGTGAATGCTCAAAACACGTAGCTGTTATTTTGATGCCGACAGAAATCAGTGAGAGGCAGGCAGTGATCCAGAAAGGGGAAGTGACTTGCCTAAGGTCACACTTGCCTGATGTTTTTTGTTCCTGAGGCGGCAGCGTTAGTGCCCTGCCCCTGGGTACATGCTTTCCCTGGGATTGGCCCTTCCAGCTCCTAGGTGTGTCCTTTCTCACCCTGTGGCGCACACCCACAGAAAGGCTATCCCTACACAGATGCCAGGGACAGGTGACCCCTAGAGGCGGACAGCCCTCCCAGGCTGCTAGACTATGTGAAGTTGGGATTGTAGGCATCAATGCCCACAAGGAGGAGGGGGGCTGGAAGGGGACTGTGGAGCAGAGATGAAATGTGACCCTCTGGGAGGCTGACCCACGTGGGAAGGTTCATGGTTAAAGTCCAGAGACACGTGTGCCTATAATTGGGGCTGGCTGAAGCTCGCACTGGATCATGGCATCAAGATGGGGGGTGAGGGAGACAGCAGGTGGCATAGTGGTTATGGTGCTGGACTCCCACATGGCTGACCACAGTTTGAGTCCTGGACCAGTGGCTTGAAAATCATACCAGGTGTGTGTACGTACATGCCCCAAATTCCAGAAGAATGGTGGAGAAGGGATTGAAGTGTGGCCATCCCCATGGGGGTTGCTTTCTCACTTTTCCCCTCTCTCTGTCTCTGTCTTTCTCTGGTGAATGCATATACCCTATGGCAAAAAATTAAAAAAGAAAAGAAGAGACGGGCACTAGAGGGCAACAGCCCACTTCTCAGTTATCTCCACCTCCCCAGTGCCCAGCATGTGCCTTGGCACCTGGAACTGCCGGGGATCTAAAAACAAAAGCCAGGACATGTCCTCATCCCTATTTCCAGGGATAAGAAGGAGTATCCCTGAGGCCTCCTTCCCTCTCTGACACACACCCCCTCTGAGGCTAGACTCCTTGGCTGCCTTTAACTTCCAGACATGGCACTTCCTCATGACCCCCCAGCTGCTCCCACCCATCCTCTTCGCCCTCTCCCTCTGCGTGGCGAGTGCCGTTGTTTGCCTCGTGCTGTCCAGCTGCTGGGACACCTC
Organism: Tupaia belangeri chinensis; assembly: GCF_000334495.1. Lineage (NCBI taxonomy): Eukaryota > Metazoa > Chordata > Mammalia > Scandentia > Tupaiidae > Tupaia > Tupaia belangeri. The sequence goes on along the minus strand of NW_006159755.1, from coordinate 1,028,939 downwards.
GTAAGCCGAAGTTAGAACTCCTTGCCCTTGTGGAGCTTGTATTCTCATAATGTAGTGGGGGCACTGCCCACAAACAGAAAAGTAAATAATAAAATGAGTTAAAAGTCGATGTGTGGGACCAACAGTTAACATAATGGCTATGTCACTGGACTCCCATGTAGTCGACCGCAGTTCAAGTCCCGGACCCGGAGACTTAAACTCACGCCGGGCGCATGTGCATGCGTGCCCAAGATTCCAAGAGGAGAACGGAGGAAAAGGGATTGCAGGGTGACCATCCTCCCTGGGGGGTTGATTTCTCGCTGTCTGTCTCTCTGTCTCTCTCTGTCTGTTCAAGTACCGTATATCAAAAACCTCTCCAAAAAAAGGAAAAAAAAAAAAAGTTGATGTGCAGTGGGCCCGCCAGTTGGCATGGTGGAGTAGGTGGCTGGATCCCACGTGGCCAACTGCAGGGCGTGAGTCCTGGACCCAACAGCTTAAAAAACAGACTGGTCACGTGCACGCGTGCCCAAAATCCCAAGAGGAGAATGAGGAAGAGATTGTGGTGTGGCCATTCCCCCTTGGGGGTGATTTCTCACTTTCTCTCTTTCTCTCTGTCTCTGTCTCTCTCTCTCCAGCAAATGCATGCACCCTATAACAAATTTTAAAAAAAAGTTGGTATGTGCTGGTGGGAGGAGTAGTGTGGTATGCAAACAGGAAAGAAGATCCAGAGTCCCGGGAGGGGATCGTTGTAACTGAGGTGGTCCGGGGTGAGAGGGAAATAGGCGTCAAGGACACCAGGGAATTGGCTTGAGTACCTGGAAGGATGAAGT
>NW_006159755.1:1011304-1026863 GCF_000334495.1 Tupaia belangeri chinensis | reverse complement strand
GGAAAGAGGCGTCAAGGACACCAGGGAATTGGCTTGAGTACCTGGAAGGATGAAGTGGCCCCTAATGGAGATGGAGCACCGAGGTGGGGGAGATCAGGAATCCAGGTTGGGGTGTGTGGCATCAATACCTATTTGGCATCAGGTGGATTGACAGGAGGGGACTGGGGGGTGCTGGTGGGGAGTTAGATGTGAGCAGAGCTGTGTCTGACTCAGCCCAGTGAGGGGGCAGGGGCTTGAGGGTATGTGCCAGGGAGAGCCTGGTGGGTAGGGGCTGAAGCTGGCTGAGCAGCAAGGTGAAGAGCCGGCCCTGGAGTCGCAGCATCGTTAGAATTGAGGTACTCAGGGAGCAATCCCGATAGGCAGCAGGTCGTGGTCCACTGATGGGAGCCTGGGGGTGAAATGATCTGATGGCAACAAGGTCTAGGTTATGCTCGTGAGAATGAGAGTCCGAGGGAAGGGTGGGACATGATCATGGGGGAAGGAGGAGGTGAGGGAAGGAAAGCCAGGAGGTTGGAGGCCCTAGGATCTAAGAACGACAGGTGCAGTGGCGGAGAGGGTAGTGGAGAATAGGAGTAACATGCTGCCTCCACAAGGACCATGACCTGGGGTGGAGGGGTCCAAGCCGTGCGGGGGAGGGCTGGCACACCCTGGGAAATGAGACTTAAGGAGGAGAAGGGCATGAGAATGGTCTGAGCAGCAGTAGGAGCAAGAGGATGCCCGCTCTGGCCCTGAGCAGGACAGCAAGGGATTTCTTTTTTCTTTCTTTTTTTTTTTTTTTTAAGAGAGAGATTTTGGCAGCCAGCAGTTAGCATAATGGCTATGTCACTGGACTCCCTCGTAGTTGACCGTGGTTCGCGTCCCGGACCTGGTGGCTTAAAACTCACGCCGGGCACGTGTGGGTGCATGCCCAAGATCCCAAGAGAAGAATGGAGGAGAAGGGATTGCGGCGTTACCATCCCCACTGGGGGGTGATTTCTCGCTTTCTGTCTCTCTGTCTCTCTCTGTCTGGCGAGCGCACGCGCCCTATAGCGAAAACCTCTAAAAAAAATAATAAAAAACAAAGAGAGATTTTTTTGCTAAAAGGTACATGTGCTTGCCAGAGAGACAGAAAGTGAGAAATCACTCACCAGGTGGGATGGCCATGCCGCAATCCCTTCTCTTCCAGTCTCCTCTCGGGATTTTGGGCACACACACACACCCCTGGCATGAGTTTTAAGCTGCCATATCTGACTCAAACACAATCGACTATGGGGCAGTCCAGCAACGTAACCATCACACCATCTGCTGGTCCCCAACACAGGATTTCTTAAACTATTGTTTTTTAAGAGATTTTTGCTATAGGGCATATGTGCTTGCTGGAGAGGGACAGAGAGAGACGGAAAGCAAGAAATCACCCCCCAAAGGGGATGGCCACGCTGCAATCCCTTCTCTTCTCAGAATTTTGGGCGCACACACACGCGTGCCCAGCATGAGTTGCAAGCTGCCAGGTCTGGGACTCAAACTGCAATTGACCATGTGGAGGTCCAGTGCCTTAACCATTACACCACCTGCTGGCCCAGATTTCTTAAACTTTTAATTTAGTTTCTGATGTCTAAAAAGAGATTTCCCCCGCAAAGGTTCACAAGTACAAATGGTTTGCCAGAGCCACAATGGCACCTGACACTCGTCCACTCACTCTTCATAGTCCCTGCCACCTGGCCCCTGCTGATGTGTTCCCTGGGCAGGGACGGCAACCACCTGAAGCTGTGACAGCCCACAGTCCCGTGCCTGGGAGTGGCATGGGAAGGAAGAGGGAGGCAATGCCATGTGCGATGGGAGCAGCAGTCCAGCATCGTCTCTGACCAGACTGCAGGGCCCAGATGCAGTGCTGCCCTGTATGAGAGTATAGACTCACTCTGCCTTAGTCTTGTCTTTTTTATTTTTAAATGGTTATTTATTGGGACCAGCAGTTGGCGTAATGGCTATGTCACTGGACTCCCATGTAGTCAACCACAGTTCGAGTCCCAGACCCAGTGACTTAAACTCACACCGGACGCGTATGCGTGCGTGCCCAACCAACATCCTGAGAAGAGAATGGAGGAGAAGGGATTGCGGAGTGGCGCTCCGGGGGGATGATTTCTGGCTTTCCATCTTTCTGTCTCTCTGTCTTTCTGGCAAGCACATGCACCCTATAGCAAAAACCTCTCCAAAAAAAAGAAAAGATTATTTATTTATCATTATTATTTAATTTGCTGCAGGACACGTATTCTCACCTGAGAGAAGGAGAAAGAGAGAGGGAGAGAGAGAGAGAAAGCAAGCAACCAGGTCTGTACTAATCAACCAAGTGGGAGTCCAGCACTTTAACCACCATACCATCTGCTGGCCCCTGCCTTAATTTCTTTACCTGTGAAACGAGACTAGAAATAGGCCCGCCCCCAGGGTACTAGTGGGCACCTGAGGAGTTGGTAGGAGAAGTGCTTAGGAGCAGTGTCTGGCACAGGGGAAAGACCACATGAGTGTTTGCTATTGTTTGTTTTTACTAGGATGTTTCTGCTTGCTGGAGAGAGACAGAGAGAGAGAGGGAGCGAGAGTGAGAAATCACCCCTGGGGGGATGGTCACACTGCAATCCTTTCTTCATTCTCCTCTCAGGATTTTGGGCATGCACGCAAATGCGCCTGGTGTATTTTTCAAGCTGCCAGGTCTGAACTTGAACTGTGCAGCCAGCCATGTGGGATACAGCCACATTAACCTCTGTGCCATCTGCTGGCCCATTATTAATATTGTCGTATGAGTCTGGCCAGGCTCTGAGCAGCTGGAGGGTGCTTCTGCCCATGCGTTCAGTGGGATAGAGACCTACATATCCTATTCTCTCCTGATGGCAGACAATTGATATATAGGTTAGAATCAAAACATAAGGGCCTTGGGGCTGGCAAATGGCACTGCAGTTGGGGCGCTGGACTCCCACATGCTGACCATGGTTCAAGTCCTGGACCTGGCAACTTGCATTCTCACTTTTGCTTTCTCTCTCTCCATTTCTGTCTCTCTCTGGTCAAATTTAAAATAATAAATATAAATAAATAAATAAATTAATTTAAAAAAGGGGCCTTGAAGGCCACACCAAGGAGTTTGGACTTTATAGGGGACCCTTGAAGGCTCAAGACAGAAGATGGATATGGTTGGGCTTTAAAACAGAGGTTGGCAGGGGACTAGCAGATGGTGTAATGATTACATCACTGGACTCCCACATAGTCGACCATGGTTTGAGTCCCAGACATGGTGACTTAAACTCAAGCGATGTGCATGTGTGCCCAAAATTCTGAGAGTAGAATGGAGGAGAAGGGATTGCAGCATGGCCAAACCCCCTGGGGGGTGATTTCTCACTTTCTGTCTCTCTATCTCTCAGATGAGCACATGTGCCTTATAGCAATAATCTCTTTTTTAAAAAAGGAGGTTGGCAAACCATAGACATAGGCTTAATCCCCCTATTTTTTAGAGAGAAAGAGATTTTTGCAATAGGGCACATGCACTCCTCAGAGAGACAAAGAGACAGAAAGCGGCCACACTATAATCCCTTCTCCTCCAGTCTCCTCTTGGGATTTTGAGCACACACACACAGGCATACACACACACACACACACACACACACACACACACACACCTGGTGTGCGTTTCAAGCCACCAGGTCTGTGACTTGAACCACGGTTAACTACATGGGAGTCCAGTACTTTAACCACTACACAACCTGCTGGTGCCTTTTTCATTTTTCTTTATTCATGATGGAACACATGCACACACACATGAGGGTGAGAGAGAGATGAAAACCCTCCACTGCATCTGGTCATACTATAATTTTTTTTGAATAATTCTTAATTTTAGGGTCAGCAGGTGGCAGGTGGTTAAGGTGCTGGACACTCCCACATGGCTGACCATAGTTCAAGTCCTGGACCTGGTGGCTTTATTTCTCGCTTTCCCTCTCTCTCTCTCTCTCTCTCTGGTCAAATTAAAATAAATGAATGAATAAATAAAATTAAATAAATAATTCTTTTTTTAAAAAAATTCTTAATTTTATTCATCATCATCATTATTACTTTTTAAATTTGACCTGTCAGCCTCCTCATCTGTAAATATGTAGTTTCAATGTCCCTATGAGTCCCTGTGAGGACTTTTCCTACTCAAATATTTGCAATTTTTAAAAATTGGAGGGCCAGCAGGTTGTGTGGTAGTTAAGGCACTATATTCCACATGGTCATCTGTGTGATTTGAGTTCTGGTCCCAGGGGCTTAAAAAACATGCCGGGCACATGTATGTTCATACCCAAAATCCTGAGACAAGAATGGAGGAGAGAGGATTGTGGCATGGCCATCCCCCTTGAGGAGGAGATATTTCTCACTTTCCCTCTCTCTGGCAAACACATGCACCTTATAGCAAAATAAATAAATAAAATAAAAATAAAAAATTTGACCCAGTGTAGAGAGGGAAAGTGAGAAAGCAAGCCACCAAATCTGAAACTCGAACTGTGGCCGGCCATGTGAGAGTCCAGCACTTTAACCACCACACCATCTGCCGGTCCTACCACAATGTCTTTCCTTCAGTCCTCCAGTCTATCAGAATATGAGCACAAGCACATATACCTGGTATGTTTCTTTTTTTAAAAAAAATTATTTATTTATTTTTAAATTTGACCAGAGAGATACACACATAGAGAGAGAGGGAAAGTGAGAAAGCCACCAGGTCTGGGACTCGAACCGTGGTCGGCCATGTGGGAGTGTCCAGCGCCTTAACCACCACGCCACTTGCTGGTCCCTACCCGGTATGTTTCAGGGTGACAAGGCCAGGGATTGGAACCACGGTTGGCGTGTGGGATCTGGTGTTTCTTGAGCATCACATTACCACTTCATCACACAGAGCCAGCTCTAAAGTTGTTCATGTCCTCCATGACTGAGATAGAAGAAACCGGGTACTCCCAGCAAAGTCCCCAAGCCCCAATCCCAGTCACAACCAGCCTGGATCACAAGTGCCCATGTACTCTGTGTGCTTGGGGTGGGGAGGTCCTGTGTCACAAACCTAGGACCTCTCCCATGTATTAATAGAGCCACCTCCATGATGCTGTACCACTGTCTGGTCCCAGTCCCTCTGTTTTCGTACACCCCATGAGCTAAGAGTTTTTCTTTTAATGTTCATTTTCTGTGAACTATTTTTTAATAATTAATTTTATTCATTTATTCTTTAAAATTTTATTTTATTATTATTTTTCATTTGACAAGAGAGAGAAAGAGAAAATGAGAAAGCAAGCCACAAAGTCCGGGATTCAAACCACAGTCAGCCATGTGTGAGTCCAGCACCTTAACCACCACCTGCCGGCCCTCATTTATTTATTTTAATTTGATCAGAAAGGGAGCGCGAGAGAAAGTCGTCAGGTCCGGGACTCAAACTGTGGTCATCCATGTGGGAGTGTCCAATGCCTTAACCACCACACCACCTGCTGGTCCCACAATTTTTTTTCTTGAGAGATTTTTCCTATAGGGCACATGAACTTGCCAGAGAGACAGAAAGGTAGAAATCATCCTCCCATCCCCCAGGGGGGATGGCCACACCACAATCCCTTCTCCTCCATTCTCCTCTCAGGATCTTGGGCACACACACACATGCCCAGTGTAAGTTTCAAGACGCCAGGTCTGGGATTCTAACTGCTGTTGACCATGTGGGAGTTTAGTACCTTGACCACTATGCCACCTGATGGCCCCCACAATGTTTTTTCTTTCAATTATTTTATTTAACTTTATTTATCCATGTATTTATTTATTTTAATTTGACCAGAGAGAGACAGAATGTGACAAAGAGAAACTGAGAAAGCAAGCCACCAGGTCTAGGATTCAAACCACAGTTGGCCATATGGGAGTCCAGCACCCTTAACCAATACGCCACCTGCCAGCCCCCCAAAAATGGTTTTTCTTTTTTTTTTCTTTTTCTGTTTTACTTTTTGCTATAGGGCACATACACTTACTGGAGAAAGACAAGAGAGAGAAAGAGGGAAAATAGAAAGCCCCCTCCAGGGGGGTTGACACGCCACCATCCCCTTTCCTCCATTCTCCCCTCAGGATTTCTGCCAAAAGAAAGTATTTTGGGGCCAGCAGGTGGCATGGTAGTTAAGGTGCTGGACACTCCCATGTGACCAACCATGGTTTGAGTCTTGGACCTGGTGGCTTGCTTTCTCACTTTTTCTCTCTCTCTCTCTCTCTGGTCAAATTAAAATAAATTAACAAAATTAAATTTAAACAAACAGTATTTTTGTAATACATGAAAAATAACGTGAAATTCTCGTTTCAGTGTCCCTACAGAAAGTATTAGAGGCCAGCCATCGGCATGGTGGTTAAGGCAGCTAGATCCCACATGACCACTTCACAGTTTGAATCCTAGACCAGCTCGAAAAACATGCTAGGTGTGTGTGCGCACAAACCCAAAATCCAGAGAAGAGAATGGAGAAGGGATTGTGGCATGGCCATCCTCCCTGAGGGTGATTTCTCACTTTCCTTCTCTGTCTCTCTCTAGCAAGTAGACACACCCTATAGCAAATTTAAAAGGAAAAAAGTATCAGTAGGACACAGCAATGTACATTAATATTTTCATTGTTTATGGCTCTTTTTTAAAGAATTATTTCATTGGTTATTTTTAATTTGACCAGAGAGAGAGAGCAAGAAAGGGAAGGTGAGAAAGGAAGCCACCAGGTTCAGGACTCAAACCGCAGTCAACTCTGTGAGAGTCCACGCCTTAACCACCACGCCACCTACCGGCCCATTTATGGCTTCTTTCAAACCTTGACCACAAAGTTGAGTCGTTGTCACAGACATTATGTGGCCTGCTACACCTAAAATATTAACTACCTGGCCCTTTATAAAAAAATATCCACTGGCCAGTGGCATAGTAATAAGGCAGCTAGATCCCACATGGCCAATCACATGGTTCAATCCCAGACCCAGTGGCTTGAAAAACACTCTAGGTGTGCATGTGTCCCCAATAGAGAATGGAGAAGGGATTGCAGCATGACCATTCCTCATGGGGTTGCTTTCTCCTCTCCCTCTCTTCCTGGTGAGTGCACATATCCTCAAACATAAAAAAGTAAAAAAAGAAAACATTTGCCAACCCGTTTTAGAGTGTTTTCTGCTTCAAAACAGGCCGAAACACCCTTTCAATAAGTGTGCAGGGATACTCAGGGAAGCATGAACGAGACATGTTCAGCCCCACCCACTTACACAGAAGCCCAGCTGGTAAAGAACTAAGTAAGGCTGGAAGCATGCCTCTGGGCTTGGAGGCTTCCAGCCCCTTGCGAGGGCAGCATGAGTGGCAGGTCTGGGCACCCAGCCATGCCCACACCCAGAGAACAGCCTCACCTCTTCCCGTACCCAGGAGAGCCTGGCCCAGACTCCACCCCACCTGCCCCCTTCCCTCAGAAACTTCACAGGAAATCCCCCAGGTTTTTTCCAGTAAATAGGATACTTTTAAAAATTCAGTTAACGGGACCAGCAGATAGCATAATGGTTTTGTTGCTGGACTCCCTTGTAATCAACTGTGGTTCAAGTCCTGGACCTAGTGGCTTAAAACTCATGCCAGGCATGTGTGTGCGTGCCCCCAAATCCCAAGAGGAGTGGAGCAGGAAGGATTGGAGTTTGACCATCTCCCCTGGGGAGTGATTTCTTGCTTTCTGTCTATCTCTGTCTCTCTGATGAGTGCATGTGCTCTGTAGCAAAAATCTAACAAATAAATGAATAATTAAACGTTCAGTTTACATTAATGAGTGTCATTTTAATGGCTAGCTTGGCATTGCTAAATCCTTGGCTTTAGTGAAAATCTCCACCCCAAAGGATAGGCTGCTAGCAGAGCTGATGCTAGCAAAAGACCCTGTGGGGGGAACCAGCAGATGGTGTAATGGTTACATCACTGAACTCCCATGTAGTCGACTGCAGTTCAAGTCCCAGGTCTGTTGGCTTAAAACTCACACCAGGGGGAACCAGCAGTTAGTGTAATGGCTATGTCACTGGACTCCCATGTAGTCAACCAGTTCGCATCCCGTACCCGGTGGCTTAAAACTGACGCCGGGCGCGTGTGCATGCGTGCCCAAGATCCCAAGAGGAGAATGGAGGAGAAGGGATTGCCGGCATGGCCATCCCTGCTGGGGGGTGATTTCTCGCTTTCTGTCTCTATGTCTCTCTCTGTCTGGCAAGCGCACGCGCCCTATAATGAAAAAACCTCTCAAAAAAAACCCAAAAAACAAAAAAACTCACACCAGGCATGTATGCATGTGTGCCCAGAATCCTAGAAGGAGAATAGAAATGGGATTGCAGAGTGGCCAACCTCCCTGGGAGGTGATTTCTCAATTTTCTGTCTCTCCAGTGATTGCATGCATCCTACAATAAAAATCTCTTTAAAAAAAAAGGGGGGGAGGGGAGAGGCAGGAGGGCCAGAAGGTGGCATGGTGGTTAAGGGCACTAGATTCCCACATGGCCGACCACGGTTCATGTCCCAGACGTGGCAGCTTGCTTTCTGTCTCTATCACTCTGTCCTTCTCTGGTCAAATTAAAAGAAAAATAAATAAATAAATAAATAAAGTTAAAATAAAATAATTCTTAAAAACAGAACAAAAAGCCCTGAAGGCCCACCTGCCCCAGCCTGGCCCTCAAGGCAGCCCAGGGTAAAGCTGGCGAGTGTGGAGCGCGGGAGTTCACACACAGCCCTGGAGCCGGGCTGGTTGGATGGCTCACTTTCTTGCTGTGTGACCTTAGGCAAATTTTTTACCTTCTGTGTTTAGGTCCTTTCTCCATGAAACAGGGACTATGCAGAATCTCATTGATAGAGAGGACGAAATGAGTTAATACAGGGAAAGTGCTTCTAACCTGACCCAGCCAGTGCTCTCGTATGTGTTCTGATCCCTGGGCAAGGGGCAGTCTGCAGACCAAGTGCCCAAGTCCTCATTCACCATCTGACTGTGGGCCCTGGATCTCCCAGAGCTAGTAAAGAAGATTTTTGCTCTATAGTAAAACCCTAGGTTCCTCTGAGGGAGGAGGAGACATCCTCCATCTCCCCCTTACTCAAAACCTGGCCTAGGGCTGGCAGGTGATGTAGTGGTTGAAGGTGCTGGAGTCTCACATGGCTAACCGTGGTTCGAGTCCTGGACCTGGCGGCTCGCTTTCTCACTTCCCTTTTCTCTGTTTCTTTCTGGTCAAATTACAAAATAACAAATAGAATTAAATGATTCTTAAAAAAAAAAAAAAAAAAAAAAAAAAAAACATCCTAAATCTTACCTCCTCCAGAAGCCTTCCCTGATAGACACACCTGGCTGTGAACACTGAGTGTGCTTCACGGCCTCTCTCTGTTACTTAGCTCTGAGCTTTTTGCTCCTGGGAGTAGTTCTAGGTCTTTGTTGGTCTGGGTAGAGGGGTGCATTGGCAGGAGCCAGGAGATGGCAATGCAGCACACAGATCAGACAAAGGCAGGAGGGTGCTCTGAATAAGGACCCACACACAGTATATAGCACCCTGGCAGCTTAAGAAGCACTTTCACTCTTCCTCTCAGGTGACCTTTACACCCCACCAGGAGCAGGATATCCCTTCCTAAGTGAGAAGGCAGGCTGAGCCAAAGGGTGGCTGGACAAGGAGCCGGACACAGAATCACTGCACCCAGGATTCCACCGGCCCTGTAGGGGCTTCCAGCCTCAGGATCCCACAGCTCTGGGACCTAGGCCAGTCTTAATCTCTCTAGGCTCTGTCTTCTCATCTGTAAAATGTATACGACATTAGGACTCAGTCTCTGGCGAGGTTGGAGGGGGGTAATGAGGGAATGCCCAAAGCAAACTCACACTAGCAAGTACTCCATAAATGTTACTGAAAAGTCAAAGGTAGTTGGGCTGGGGCCAGCAGATGGCGTAGTGTTCCATCAAGGGATTCACACATGGCTGACCATGGTTCCAGTACCTGGTTTCAGTGACCTGAAACTCATGCCAAGCATGTGTGCATGTACACTCAAAATCCCAAGAGGAGAACGGAGAAGGGATTGCAGTGTGGCCATCACCACTGGGGAATGACTTCTTGCTCTCTCTCTCTCTTTCTCTGGCAAGTGCATTGCCCTATAGCAAAAATCTCTCTCAAAAAAAAAAAAATTGGGGTCAACAGATGTGGGATTAAGGCAGCTGGATCCCACAGAGCCAACTGCATAGTTGAGCCCCAGACCTGGCAGCTTGAAAATCTCTCCAGGCGTGTGTGCCTGCATGCTCAAAATCCTGAGAATGAAACATGGCCATCCCCCCTAAGGGGTGACTTTTCATTTTCTCTTTCTGATGGGAGAAAAAAAAAAAAAAAGCAACAGACATTTTCTTCAAAGCTTGGTGCTATTAGACCAGCAGATAGCATAATGGTTATGTCGCTGAACTCCCATGTAGCCCACCATGGTTTGAGTCCCAGACCCGGTGGCTTAAACTCAAGCCGGGCGCGTGTGCATGTGTGCCCAAGATCCCGAGAGGAGAATGGAGGAGAAGGGATTGTGGTGTGGCCATCTCCCCTCCCCCCACCCGGGGGTGAGTTCTCGCTGTCTTTCTGGCAAGCCTATAAAAAACCCCTCCAGTTAGTGCTGAGAGTTGCTGACAAGTTCTTGTCCTCCAGGGGCCCCTCCAGGTCACCTGCAGAGGCGGAGTTCAGTTTTGAGACCTGAGGAAAGTAACTTCCTTGTCCAAGGGACTAGTCTCCTCTGCTGTGGAATGGAGATAATGAAAAAACTCCCAACCCAGGGGTTGCTGAGAGGTCCTATAAAGGTCTGTAGTAACTTAACTACTTATTTTTTTAATAATTATTTTATTTAACTTTATTTATCTACTTATTTCAATTTGACCAGAGAGGGGCAGAGTGAGAGCGAGAGAAAGAGGAAAGTGAGAAAGTAAGCTGCCAGGTCCAGGACTCGAACTGTGGTCAGATGTGTGGGAGTCTAGCGTCTCCAACCATCATGCCACCTGCTGACCCCAGTTACTTATTTTTTTAAGAGAGATTTTTTTGCTATAGGGCACAGCATACTCCCTGGAGAGACAGAAAGCCAAAAATCACCCTCCATGGGGATGGCCACGCTTTTATCCCTTCTCCTTCAGTCTCCTCTCAGGATATTGGGCACACAGGCACACAGGCCTGGTGTGTTTTAAACAGCCAGGTCTGGGACTCGAACCACACTCAGCCACATGGGAGTCCAGTGACGCAACCACTACACTATCGGCTGGTCCCACTTTTTTTTTAAGGTACATGTGCTCACCACAGAGAAATCACCCCCTGGGGGGATGGCCATACCACCATCCCTTCTCCAGTCTCCTCAAGATTTGAGCACAGAGGCACAAGAACCTGGTATGATTTCCAAGCCACTGGGTCTAGGACTTTTTTGGGGAGAGGTTTTTGCTATGGTGCGCGTGCGCTTGTCAGATGGACAGAGAGAGACAGAGAGACAGAAAGCGAGAAATCACCCCCCAGGGGGGGATGACCATGCTGCAATCCCTTCTCCTCCATTACCCTCTCAGGATCTTGGGCACGCACGCACACGCGCCCGGCATGAGATTTAAGCCACCAGTCCAGGACGCGAACCGCGGTAGACTATGGGAGTCCAGCGACATAGCCATTATGCTAACTGCTGGTCCCTGGTCTAGGGCTCTTGACTGTGAAGTCAGTCATGTGGGATCCAGCCACCTTAATTTCCAAGCCATCTGCTGGCCCTTTAAGTATTATTTCTCGGGCTCTTATTTTGTGCCAGACACAGTGGAAAGTCACTAAGATCGTCCTCCATTGTTGGCACGCAGTAAGGATTTGTGGGGTTAGTAAGTCCACTCTTCACAAAGGCTTCCAGAAGCGCCCCTCGATTTACAGGCGGAAACTACAATGGACTCCTACACGTGGGCTGGTGTGCGGTGGTAAGGTGGAAGTTTCAGCAGGGCTGGCTGTAGAAGAGCTGAGCTTCACGTTGCCCCACCTCCCCTGCAGGCGCCGTGGCTGCGGAGACGCGGAGTCGCCACAGTTCATACCCCGCAGGGAACGAGGAGGATGAGGGGTTGGAGGAGGAACCCAGCCCCTTCCGGGGCCGCTCGCGCTCGGCGCCCCCCAACCTCTGGGCTGCACAGCGCTATGGCCGCGAGCTCCGGAGGATGAGCGACGAGTTCGAGGACTCCTTCAAGGTGAGTGCCGGGACCTGTAATACCAGCCCGCCTCCCACTGGTCTGACCCTTCGGTGTTCCGGGGCTTGCCCAGATCTGTAGCCGGGGACCTTTCCCCTCCCGCTAGCCTGTCTCTTCCGAGTCCCAGAGCATGTCGGCAGCTGTAGTTCCAGGACCACTTCTCTCCCACCGGACTGCCCCCTCCGTGTCCCAGGGCCCCTCTCCTCCCATAGGCCGGTCCTTCCGAGTCTCAGCGCATGTCGGTTTCTGTAGTTCCAGGACCAGCCCCACGCCCCGCCATCAATCTGCTCCTTCCAAGTCTCAGGACATGCCGAGATCTGGAGTCCGGACCCTCCTCCAGGTCGGAGCCACTAGGTTCCTCAAATCCAGGCATGGGGGCGTCTGTTTTTCCGGCCGGTCCGGTCCCTTTCGGTCATGGGGGTTAGGCAGCCCTAACTTTGGAGCTTCTTCTCTTCATTCTTGAATTGCGGTCCCATCTTCTGCAGATCTCGGACTCTGGCGCTTCCATGGAGTTCTCTTATCTTACCCCGCCCTCCACACCAGCCTTCTGGGAGCCAACCGCCACCCAGCTCCCTGACCACCGAGTTTAGGAGTGCCCGGCCCTGGTCTTTTATCTTCTCTCCCCGGATCTCAGGGGCGGGAGTCCGGAAGTGGAGGGGCGTGGCTCGAGCCGCCAGGCTGCGCTAACTGGTTTAACCCTTTCCTCCCCCAACCCAAAGGGACTTCCTCGCCCGAAGAGCGCGGGCACAGCGACGCAGATGCGGCAGAGCTCGAGCTGGACGCGCATCTTCCAGTCCTGGTGGGATCGAAATTTGGGGAGAGGAGGCTCCGTTCCCTCCCAGTGACCTCTCGTCCCACATTCCCGAGACCCCACCCGCTCCCGCCGCCGTTGGCGGCCATCTTGGGTGTGGGCGGAAGTCTTTTCCGCAGTCCTGTGCAAAAAGGGTCTGTTCTGTCCCTTTCGGAGAAAGGCGGTCTGACCTAGAACCCGATTCCCTTCCGGCGCGAGCGAGAGCCACAGAGGGTTCGACCCCATCGGAAGTTCGGAAGTTTTTCTGGCCCTAGCCGCCGGAAGTGGCTCGGTCTCCCCTCCTTGCGGATGCGCCGAGTTGCGATCCGGGATTAACCATTATTTCACCAGAACCCCCTGCCCCGCTGTGACGCTGCGGGCCGACGCTCGCGACCAGATATGCTAATAAAGCCCGTGTCTGTGCCGCCGAGTGTCCTCTGCCCGTCGCTTGGGGCTAGCGTTTGGCTTATGCACAAGGGAAACCGAGGCTCTTGAGTGACATCGGGGAGGGAGACCTGGAAGGGGCCAGGGTGGCAGGCGGAGCCAGAGCGGCTCGGCCTCGGGGGCGGAGTGCAGCTGGCTGCGGGACCGCCAAGTCCTTATCTCTAATGTGTTAATTGGGCGCCGCGGCCCAGCCGGCCGCCCGCGAGGGGCCCGGCCGGGGGGGGGGAGTCCAGCGGGCTGCGGGCCCGCCAAGTCCTTATCTCTAATGTGTTAATTGGGAGCCGCGGCCCAGCCGGCCGCCGGCATTCCGCGTCCTGCAAACCGTGCCGCTGTTCCCCAGGGAGGGTCATTTGTTCCTATTTGGGTCAGTCCTTCCGAACAGCTACTGTGTGGCCGGCCCGGGGCCAGCATTGCTCCGGGACTGGCTGGACGCACAGGGAGGGGGAAGGAGCAGCGTGATCACTAGGGAACCAAGACGCTTCACACAAGGTCTGGGAGCAAGCTCCGGCCTCAGTTCAAAGAGATTTATTAGCGCCCCCTATAGCCCAGGCCAGTGCTTTGTGCTGGATAGAGATGAATTTCGCCTCAGCCCCTGCTTGGTGAAGCCTCCTGGTGGCAATCGCCTGCCACTCAGGATGGGATGCTGCAACAGAGGGGCCAGAGCCAGGGTGAGGGCGGCTCTCTCCGCAGAGGAGTTAGGGAGGGCTGCAGGGAGGAGGCAGGTTAGAGCTGAGACTTGAAGGTGGGGGGAGCTCTCCTTCCTGGGATGGGGTAGTGGACCTAAGGCAAGTTGGGGGAGCAGTAGAAGCCAGGCTTTGAATGCCACACCCAGAGTTTAGAGTGGGCTGACTGAGGACGCATGGCAGGGACGTGTAGTGTTTCTGTTTCAGGGCCAGGGGTCAGGAAGATGAGAGTTGGACTGGCCAGGGAATACAGGAGAGTGGCAGACTAGGGGATAGGCCGGGAGCAGCATACTGACCCTGAGGGAGGAAGGCCAGGACAGAGGTCTCCCCAACCCCAGGAAGGCCCTACTCCACTTCCCCACCCCATCTGCCTGAGGCTGCAACAAAAACAAAGCAAAGCAAACACTCAATTGGCAGGAGATAAGCTCAGATAAGAGGCTGCCTTCCTCCAGAGGAGGGAGGCAACTGCAGGGAAGGGCCAGGAAGCTGGAAGAGGCCTTGAAGAGATGCCAGCCTAACCCTGCTGCACAGCCCAGCTACACGCTCCCTGCCGGCCCCGAGGCAGGGAGCAGGTCCACTAGGCTGGCCGGAGAGTCTGCCACAGAGGGTCCAGGCCGCCCTGCTCCAGGCCAGGACGTCTTGGCTTAGCTGTGACCTGGTGCACGTGACTTCCGCTCTGAGCCTCAGTTTCTTCGTCTGTAAAACAGGCATAACATCTCCCTCACAGGGATGAGGGTGCTGGGTGTCCCAGCCTGTGACTGACAGCTTGCCTTCCCCCAGGGGTCACTGGCACGTCCACTCCTCACCTGTTGCTGCAAGCCTGGGGCCCCTGATGTTGGAAGGGTCCATGCTGCCCAGCTCCACCCCAGCCCCGACAGCCTGTCCCCTGATACTGTCAGCTGCCTGAGCAGCGCCAGAGTCGGCCTGGCGGAAGATGCTGGGTGCTCGGGTCGTATCAGACAACAGGAAGGGGGGGCAGGGAAGGCTTCCTGAGGCAGAGGCCTGAGCCTGTGTTGGGGGGAGTAGGGAGGGGACAGAGAGAGGCTAGGAAGGGGAAAGTAATGTGAGGGGGAGTCGGGCAGAGGACACAGAGGCAAGGAAAGCCAAGTCTCCTGTGTGGGTGAGGACGGTTGTCCCCAGAGAGAGCTGTGGGCCTGGGCACAGTTAGATCCAGGAGCTCTTCCAAGAGGCCCAGCCTCAGCCCCACCAAACTCCCATAGTCTGTTTTCTAGATGAGGAACTGACACTCCAGAGCCAGACTGTGGCCCCGTCCTCTCACCCCAAACCACACTGCACACAGGCTCCCTAAAATCCACTTTTATTCATGTAAAAAAAAAAAAAATCCCCACAGATCAGAGAAAGAAGGTGCCCCCTGTTTCCCACAGCGCCAGTCTCCCCCCAGTGCTCCCTGGGAGGTGGAGACAACAGCCACTCTGAGGTGTGGGCACTGGGGAGTGAGGCGCCGACCCAGA
>NW_006159755.1:996060-1011087 GCF_000334495.1 Tupaia belangeri chinensis | reverse complement strand
TAAAAAAAAAAAAAGTCCCCACAGATCAGAGAAAGAAGGTGCCCCTTGTTTCCCACAGCGCCAGTCTCCCCCCAGTGCTCCCTGGGAGGTGGAGACAACAGCCACTCTGAGGTGTGGGCACTGGGGAGTGAGGCCCCGACCCAGACCCTTCCCTAGGACTGAGGACAGGAAGAGGGGCTGTGGACTGCTGGGGCCCCAGGAGGATAAAGGATGGGAGTTAGCGTGGGGTACTTGCCCCAAGTTTAAAAAAATAAAATTTCTAAAGAAATTAAAAAAAAAAAAAGCATTAGTGTCTTGGCCTGCTGCCCTCCGCCTAGTGCCCACCCTGGCCCTGCGGCCACCTCTCGCTCAGCCAGTTCAGAGCTGCGTGTTCTCCTCCTGGCTCTCGGAGTCTGCACTGGACAGGTGCCCACCGCTCCCAGGCGCGTGACCGTTGCTGGCACAGACCACGAGGGCCCTGTCCCCAAGCCCCTCTGGCGTCTCGCCCAGCAGGCTCCGGCGGATCTCCTGCCCCCCCGGCCACTCCTGACACTCCTGGGCCAGCTGGGCCAGCAGCTGCAAGAGGAGCATGGTCACCGGGAGGCCAGGCCACCCTGCCCCTGCCCACCTCACCATGGCCTCACCTTGGGCTCTTCTTCCGCCAGCTGCTGGAGGACCTGCTGCTGCCCAGACGCGAGGCGATCATGCCGCTGCCTCTGGGCCTCCTCCAGCTGTGAAGTGGACAGGGACTCAGCCGAGGGACCTTGGTGGGGGGGGACCCTGGGGCTCTAGCTGGGCACTGCTGCAGACAGCTGGCTTTGGACATGGTGGGTATCAGGGGCTGTCGGGCCCAGGGGAAAGGCTTCAGATGCCCCTGGGGGCAACCTGGCACCAGGCTAAGCACCAGGCTGGGCTGTGATGAAGGAAGGAAAGGGGTGGGGTGAGGGTGGGCTGGGCGCCTCACTCACCCGACGGATGGAGTTGACCGACTCGGTGATGTGCCGACGGTTAATCTCTGTCAGTTCCCTGCGCAGGAGAAAGGCAGGTTGGGCTCAGCGTCCAGGTACTCCGCCCTGCTGCCGCGCACCCAAGAGGCTCTGTGCCCTGACACCCTTACGCCTCCTTCTTGTGTTTCTCCCTCGTCTTGGCCTCTGAGATACTGTTGTGGCGTTTCCTGTCCAGGATCTTCTGCAGCTCTTTCTTTTCCCTAGAGAAGCCGGGAGGAGAGAGGAGGGGTCAACAGCAGGGCCAGGGCTCCACCCTGCCTCTGGTACCTCACTGCCAGGACCCTCTGCCTCACCTCTCGTTCATCTCCTTCAGCCTCTTGAACTGAGCCACATGAGCATCCAGGACGACCTCCCTGAGCCGCTGCTGGGCCTGTGGACACAGGACGCCTGTGGGTAACAGGGCTGCCCACAGGTCTGCTAGGGGTAGGTCTGCTAGGGGTAGGTCTGCTCTGGCTGCTGTAGGACCCTCACCTGTCTCAGGTGCTCCCGCCTCCGCTCGGCCTCTGCATCTGCCTGGGCCTCCCTCAACTCCAGCAGACTCTGCACCTGTCTGTTCTGGAACTCCTGATACCGCTTCACTTCTTCCTCCTCCTCCTTTGTGTCCTCCATATCAGCAGCCCCGCCTCTGTGGGGAGAACCCTTCTGGGGGATGCTCGGGTCCATCACAGGGAATTAGGCAAGGCAGGGGAGGGCAGGGCACATCCCAGCTGGCAACGGCAGACACCACCCTGGGGGCGAGGTCTGTTAGGCAAACCAAGAGGTCCATTAGCTCCAACCAAATGATGGGAGCCTGTTTTGGTAATGTGCTCTTCAAGGGGGACCTCAAAAAAGGTGTCAACCCCTGGGGGGAAGAGGGTGGGAGTGTGGAAGCCTCTCCTTTCTTCTTTGCACCTAACCCTCTTCTCTGGGGGGCCAGGGGCAGCCCCCGGCCATCTCGCCTAGCACAGAGACCCACACACGCCAAGGCGCACAGCACGCGTAGCTGCAGGCAGGCTGGACACTCACTGGACTCCTGGCCGGGGCCGGCCCCTGCTCTCGGCCCGGGCCTGGGCCAGGTTGTCAAGCAGACGGCGAGTGAGGGCCACCGCCTTCCGCTGGTGCTTCTTGTGCAGCTCCCGTAGCTCCCGCTCCTGCCGGCTGCGGAGCTTCACTAGCGCCTTGTGCCCTCGCAGCTCGTCCAATGGAGCTGGGGCCACCTCTGTGAGCAGCAAAGCACAAGCCTGGGTGGCAGGTGGGCCAGGCAGGCAGGCCACCCTGCCAGAGCACCCCCCCCAAACAGGCCCCAGCCCTACCTGAGAGGAGGCTAGCAATGAGATCCTCCCGCTGCCCTGGAGAGCAGAAGGGGCTTATGAGGAGCTGGATGGGGGCAGGGCTCAGCCCACCCCTAAACCAGCGAATTCTTACCTGGGCTGCTGACAGAGGTGTTGGTGGGAGAGGCAGCAGGGCCTGGGGGCCGGCGGGAGGAGGTGTCCAGTGGGCTAGGGGTGGGGTTTGGGGATAACTGGGACCCCAGCTGCTGAGACTGGGTCTCCTGGCATGTCTCTGGGCCAGCCTGGGCCTGCGGGGGAGAAAGCAGAATGCTCTTTCCAGAAATGCTGTTCTCTGTAGGCTTCTCTCCCTCACAATCTTCTGGGGCTTCCCAGTGCCCCTGGACAGCTTCCCTCTGCCTGCTTAGCTGCTAAACTCCTCTTTGGCAACACTGACTATTTGGACATCTGCAGGAGAAATAAGGTCATAAAAAAATGTTTGGGCCAACCAGGTTGTGTGGTGGTTAAGGCAGATGGATCCTACATGGCCAAATGCATGGTTCAAGGCCTGGACCCAGTGGCTTGAAAAACATGCTGGGATGGGACAGCAGATGGTATAATGGTTACACTGGACGCTCACATGGCCAACTGTGATTCGAGTCCTGGAACAGCCAGCTGTGATTCGAGTCCCGGACTCCATAGTTGAAACTCATGCTAGGCGCAGGTGTGTACATGTCCACAATCCTGAGGGGAGACTGGAGGAGAAGGGATTGTGGCATGGCCATCCCCCCTGGGGGGTGGTTTTTTACTTTCTGTCTCTTTGTCTCTCCAGTAAGCACAACACACACCCAATAGCAAAAACCTCTCTTTTTTTTTGAGAAGTTTTTTCTATAGGGTCTGTGCGCTCGCCAGAAAGATAGACAGAGAGAGATAGAAAGCGAGAAATCACCCCCCAGGGGGGATGGCCATGCCGCAATCCCTTCTCCATTCTCCTCTCGGGATCTTGGGCACGCACGTACACGCGCCTGGTGTGAGTTTAAGCCACCGGGTCCGGGACTCGAACTGCGGTCGACTACATGGGAGTCCAGTGACATAGCCATTATGCCAACTGCTGGTCCCGCAAAAACCTCTCTAAAAAATAAAAAAAGAAAACTTTTTTAAAAAAGAAAAGGAAGAAAGAAAAACATGCTGGGCATGTGTGCATACATGTTCAAAACTCTGAGAAGAAGAGATTATGGCATGGCAATTCCCCATGGGGAATGCTTTCTTTCTTTCTCTCTCTGTCTCTCTCTCTCTGGCGAGTGCATACACTATAGCAAAGAAAAAGGAAAACAAAACAAAACAAGAAAACTTAGAAAAAAACAAGCATTTGAGACCAGCTGGTGGTGTGCTGGTTAAGGCAGCTGGATCCCACATGCCCAACTACGGTGAGTCTCAGGCCCGGCCCCCCCAAGAAACACCCCCGGTACGCTGTGCGCATGCCCCAAATCCTAACTAAAAGGAGGGAGAAATGGAGAAAGGATTGCCATGGGACCATTTCCCATGGGGAGTGCTTTCACACTCTCCCTCTTTCTCTCTCTCTGGCAAGTATGCATGTCCTCTGGCAAAAAAGAAACCCCAAACTAAATAAAACAAAAACAAGCATTTCTAGACCCCCTCCCCGCAAGGGGTGCGGGGAAGGTCAGGAGATGCCAGGCCCGTGGCACATGCTCAGGAACGCTCAGACTGCTCTGGAAGAAGCCCAGCCAGCCCTAGTCTCCTCCCGGCTCCATGTCCTCCCCCCGCCTTGTCCACAGTTGCTCATCTTCCTCGTCGCTTAGCTCCTGATTAAATCAACGAAGGAAGTAACCGCGGAGCGGGCACCAGCTCTCCCGCTAACAGTTCCAAGCTCCCTGCCTGCCGCAGGCCCCCAGGGACCGGGTCTGGATGTGTAGGTAAACCTCTGCTCCCGACCCCTCCCCGTGGAAGCACCGCCCAGCTCGTGGCTCCCAGGACCCCACATTTTAAAAGCTTCTGTGGCTTCAAACTGCCCTGATGATATGACTGGGAACCCTGTACTGCCACTGTGACCCTGCTTGAAGCTGGAGGAATCCCAGCCTGATCTAAAGGCCTCTTGAATACAAAGGGTTGGCTCTCATCTTAAAACCCCCAAGGCTGCCAAGCCTACCAAGCGAGACCAGAGGCTCCTGTACCATGCAGTTACTGACAGCCCCGCTACGGAGGCAGAAATGAGGGTAAAAGAGCGAGGCCAGGCTGTTTGAGCTGAGAGGTCTTGGTAACTTGGGGCCTCTGTGTCCCCATCTCTAAACTGAGGATGTCAGTACCACTCAGATGGGTGGGAGGGTTACGTGTGCAAGGTGAAAAGCGCTCACGCCAGGCCTGCCAGAGCTGGCACACAGCATTCACTTGCCTTTATTCTCTGGTTTGGGTGAGACAGAAGGACCCAGAAAGAGGAACAGGGTGAAAAACGCATACATACAGCTGGAGTCTGCAGAAAGGCACTGAAAAGCCCGGTTTGGGGAGAGGGGCTGGATGGAGCAGTGCAGGGGGTGGAGAGCAGGGAGGGCTGTGGGGCCTGCTCCACAAGGGCCGGCCCAGAGGTCAGCCTTACCGCCCTACCCACACCCACTCTCCCCATGACCCCTGGATCCCAGAGTCCAGGCAGGCCTGAGTCCTGCCCCCCTCTAAGTCTGTCCCCCACAGCTACCCTGGCTCACCTCACTCTCCCCAATGAGGGCAGCCAGCTGCTTGGCCCTCTGGTCCATCAGGCTGACATGTTTAATAGGGTTGATTAGAGCCTCCGCATAGTCTGGGCAGGAGACAGAAGGTCAGAGTCTCAGACACAGAAACGCCCCCGGGGCCACACCCTCCCTGCCAGCTCTGGTCTCCAGGAGGGACTACAGAACCTGCCCTCAGGGCCATTTGCCACCCTGGATCAGGGCCACCAGGCTCAGTCCTGACGGCAGCCTGTCCCCCTCACTCCCCAGCCCAGCCCTACAGTGCCCACCCCCAGCTCACCCTGGTGGTCGTCAGGGATATAGTCGGAGGCCTCAGTGTAGATGAGCAGGGCTGGCAGGCACAGCGGCTGGTTGGCCTCGTTCCGCAGGCAGACGTAGTGGTACCCTGGCGGGCAGGAGGACGAGGTCAGCTGGGCCCGGCTGGGCCCCACACACAGTCCCAGTGCTGCCCAGAGCCCACCCCCACCTCACCTGAGCGGATGGCTGACACGGGCAGGATCCGGTGCCCTACGAATTTGCCGCCCTCCTCAAAGGCCGCAATGCGAAGGGAAGCCAGCGTGGGCAGCACCACCTGTGGGCCCAGGCACGCTGAGCCACGAGGCTGACCCACAGCCACCACGGCCCCCATGCCACAGCTGACCACAGCTGCCGAGTCCTAACACTGGGAGTGGGCCCTCAGACAAGGCCATCGGTCACCATGGCCACTGAGCTGCTGGCTGCTCTACACCCCTGTAGCCTGGCCCAGCGGATGACCAGGGCCACTCAGGACAAGGTCCTGTCCCTGAGACAAGAGGACAGGCAGATGGAGGCCTCAGGGCTTCCATGGGACAGGTCTGGTCATCACCAGCTTAGAAACTTCAGTGAGCTGTGAGTCTGGAACTGAGGCACCGCCCAGCCCAGGCAGGGAGCAGAGGTGCTGCACATGAGACCGTGGGCAGAAGGGAAGGGCCAATGTGAGTGGGGCTGTGCCCTTCCTGCCCTGGAGAGTGGGCAGGCTGCGTTCGCTCCTGCTGACACCCTGTCCTGACCCTGGGACACACACGCCTGGGAAGTCTTGGCAGCCCTCACTTTCCAACCCCCAATCACCTCAGTGTGCCTGGCTCCCACTGAGTGCCCGGGCAGGTGTGTGCCAGTTTGGTGCAGGGGCTGGGCTCACCTTGGGGAAGTCGAAGGGCTCCTCGTCCCACACAGGGTTGAACGAGTTCCCCTGTGAGGTCCGTGTGCGGTACTTGCGCCGTGTATCAACGGGGAGGCCAAACATGTCCACCTCCACGTAGATGCCCACCTTCCTGTCAGACAGGAACTGCCCCGAGATCACCTGGGGTGTGCCAAGGAGGGTGAGGCAGCTGCAGAGTTCCATCCCGACACACCCCCCAGGGCACCCCCAGCCCGAGCCCTCTTGGGTCTCACCTTGACTCGCAAGGCATTGGCTACAATGCCGTCCACGATGACCTCAGTGAAGGGGTCAAAGGACTTGTCTGGACGCCGCATGAACTCAGGCTTGAGCAGGTACCCGCTGCGCCCATTGTACTCAAATACGCCCGCGTTCAGCTGCATTGGCAAGTCTGGATGAAGACACGGGGAGGGCGAGGTCAGCAGGCAGGAGGGGACCTGGAGTCAGGCAGGACAATGCCAGGCAGGGGACCCAGGGATCATCAGGGGTAAGGTGGAATTCAGGGCCCAGGGTCACGGTGGGATGGAATGACCTCAGAGGTCAGGATTTAGGAAAGACCAGACCAAACCAGGCAAGGAATTTAGAGTTGGCCCAGGTCAGGAACTGAGGATTTTTTTTTTAAGAGAGATTTTTGCTATAGGGCCTGTGTACTTGCCAGAGAGAGAGACAGAAAGCAAGAAGTCACCCCCAGGGGAGATGGCTATGACGCATTCTCTTCTCCATTCTCGGGATCTTGGGCACACATGCGCAAGCACCCAGCATGAGTTTTAAGCTGTCCGATCAGGGACTTGAACCCTGGTAGTCTATGTGGGAATCTGGCAACGTAACCATTATGCCATCTGCTAGTCACAGGAACTGGGGTTCTTTTTTTTTTTTTGAGAGGTTTTCGCTATAGGGCGTGTGCGCTCACCAGACAGAGATATAGAGACAGAAAGCGAGAAATCACCCCCAGGGGGGATGGTCACGCCACAATCCCTTCTCCTCCATTCTCCTCTCGGGATCTTGGGCATGCACCCACACACGCCTGGCATGAGTTCTAAGCCACAGGGTCTGAGACGCGAACCGCGGTCGACTACGTGGGAGTCCAGCGACATAGCCATTACGCTAACTGCTGGTTCCCAGGAACTGGGGTTCTTAATCAAGATCTGAATTTAAACCAGGTCAGAGATCCATTCAGGTAAGACAAACAGGATTACAGGTCAGGGTCAGTGAAGCTGAGAGTCAAGGGTCAAGGCCAAGGTGGGCCAGGGCTCACCCAGGGTCTGGAAGTTGAGCGCCACAAGCTGGCAGCCTACGTTCCAGAAGAGCTGGGGCATGTAGTTGGAAGAGTCCACACGGGTGCCCTTGGGGTAGATGCGGCTAAGCTGCTGCTTGTTGTATCTGAGGGTGGCAGTCAGGGGCCACTCGGGACACAATGCACACCCCTCTGTTGGCATCCACCCCTGTGATTCCCAGTCGCTGGCAATTCTGCCCAGCCAGGTCCCCAAGACTGTCCAGCCCTGCCCAAACCCCAGACTAGGGTGCCGAGAGCCAAGCCCCTGTGTAGGTGGCCTAAGGGGTAGAATGTCCGAGCCACCTGTGAGTTCCCCAGCCATGGCTGCCAACCCACAGCACCCTGGGAGGATACTCCACAAACTCCATGGGGCTCTTCGTCAGCTGCTCCATGGCCTTGGTCTCCACGAAGGACGACATCTCAAAGCACTTGTTCCTCTCTGGAGGGCAGGCAGTGAGAGGGCGTCAGGCCCAGCAGCAGGGCCGGGCAGGGTGGCTCTCACCACCCCACACCCCCCACTCACTTCGAGCTGCCTCAAAGGACTTGAACTTGACGGGCTCAATATAGTTGACAAGCGTTGACATCTCCTCAGTGGCGTTGACCTCACTGCTCGCCGTGCCCTATGGCCCCAGACCCAGGGTCAGTGCTGCTCCACTCTCACCAGACCCCTACTTCCCACCACTGCAGGCACAGTGCCCAGTGTGAGGGCCCCTGCCCACACAGCCCCATCTCCTGGTCTGACAGCCTGGTCCCACCTGCCCCAACAGCCTTCCACCTGACAATGTGCCTGGACTCCTCCCCTCCCAGCTGGCCTCTTGCCTCCCTGGCTACTCCTGGTCTTCCTACCCTCAGAAGCTGGAGGCCCTCTCCCCAGCTCACATGCACATGAGCCCTAACTTTCTATCCCTAGCCATCCTATCCAATCACCACCTTGCCATCCCCTTACAGAGCCCTAAACTCAGCCTCTGTGAGGAGGAGCTCTGGCCCCTCTCAAGAATGACCTCATGAGACAGTCAGATCAACCTTTTCTTTTTCTTTCTTTCTTTCTTTTTTTTTTTTTAGAGAGATTTTCCTATAGGGTGCATGCACTTGTCGGAGAGACAGAGGATACAAAAAGACAGAAAGCAAAAAAAACACCCCCTGGGGGGATGGCCACACCGCACGCAATCCCTTTTCCTCCATTCTCCTCTCGGGATCTTGGGCACGCACACGTGCCTGGCATTCAGCCACTGGGTCTGGGACTCAAACCATGGTTGACTACATGGGAGTCCAGCAACATAACTATTACACCATCTGCTGGTCCCCAGAATGACCTTTTCCGTCACCTCCACTTCTCATAACTGTGTTCCCTGTGATGACACCCCTTTATCTCACACTGTCCTGCTGCTCCTGCTCTGTCCAGCTTTGCACGTGTGGTACCACTTCAAGTGAACCCACCAACCTGCCTGCGCAGGTCAGGCTCCTGGTCTTCCCATCCTGAACCCTAGCTCACCCCTCCCAGCCCATATCAGGAGCCTAATTTTACACTTGCCTCCGGGCCTGTGTACTCACTCACACACACACACACCCACTCACCCACTCACACACACACCCAGGAGGGCAGAGACGAGGCTGACTTGTTCACGGTCAGCACCCAGTACCTGACACACAGGACGTGCTCTGCGAAGTCCTGGGAAACAAGCTGGTCACCCCTGCCCCTGTGCCACCTTCCGCCTGGGAGCCTAACCTCATCTGTGGTGGGCTTTTTGGGGTCAGTCTGTTCCTCCTCTTCCTCGTCTTCCTCTTCTTCCTCACGGTCTGCAGGTCCAAGGGTGTCAGGGCCCCGGTTCAGGTTCTCCTCACCTAGAGACTTCCGAGGCTCTAGGCTGGGCTTCTCGAGCCCCACCTCCTCCCCATTGCTCAGGCCTGGGCAGCTGTCGGAGCTGGGGGACCCTGCAGAGGCGAGGTCACAGGGTGTCAGGACCACACACAGAGTTTGGGAAGCCTAGAGGGGCTGTGTCCACTGGGTGTGGCGGCAACTTGGATGGGAGCCAAGGGGTATTGTCAGGGCAGTGTGGCCCGACGAGAGGGCAGAGGTCAGGGTCGAATGGCATTAAACTCAGTGGTAGCTCAGGGTCACAGGTCAAAGGTGAAGGGCTGGAGTTACACAGAGCAGGGAGGCAGGCAGGGCAGCTCAGAATGAGAAGTCAGGAACAGGGGACACAGCCTGAACAGTGGACAGTGGAGGTAACGAGTGACACGGTGGAGTTACACGTCAGAGGTCAAATGCAAGAGGGACATAGTAAGAGGTCAAAGGTTAGCTAAAATTAAAACCAACTGGGTAGAGTCAGTGGGGTCAGAGGACATTCCTGAGGGTAGCACCCAAAGTGTGTGGCTGCGGCTCACTGAGGTCAGCGGTCAGGATTCGGGTTGTAAGCTGGCTGGGGGAAGGAGGCCAAGGCGGAGGGGCCGGGAGCTGCACAGAACCGCCTCTCCTCGGGGTGCAGCTCAGCGAGTGAGCACTGGGCCCAGGTCAGAGTGGGGTGACAAGTGGCTGACGGGGAGGAGTGTGCCGGGACAGGCTCAGGGCAGTAAGAGGACAGACTGGGGGTTTGGGGACGGCGTGCCAGGCCTAGGAAGGGGGTTAAGGTGCAAGGCCGGGGTCAGGAGGGGGCTGAGGCTGGGCCAGGGCCTACCGAGCTGGGGAGAGGAGGGCTGGGTGGGGGCTGAGCTCTCACTCAGGGCCGAGTTGCTCTGCTCCAACGGCCGCTTGCGCCCCGAGCTGTCGGGGATGCCCGTGCTAGGCCGGTGCCGCTTCTTGTTCTTCACCAGGATGCGTCCCATCAGGTCCTGGGGGCTGGGCAGGGCGACGCCCGGAGCCAGCTATGGGCCACAGCAGGCAGGTCAGAGCCCACTGAGGTGCCCCTGGCCCCCACACCCTGCCCAGCCTCCAGCCCATACCGGGTACTTGTCCAGTGGGTCGATGAGCAGCGCATCCCCAAAGATGGAGCGGCAGTACTCAGCCATCTTGGCCTGCTGCTTCGCCCTGCAGGGAGAGGTCAGAGATCGCTGGGGACTTGAGGACTACAGGGCAGACCAGAGGCCCGCAGGGCCCATGCAAGTTCCCAGGGTTGGAGGTCACCGGAGCAAGACAATGGTGCCATGGTGGGAAGCTGTCTCTGAGGCAGAGCCCCCCTGCAAGTGTTTCCCAGGACAGGCACTTCGGATCGGAGGGCCTAGCGTGGGGTCCCCAGGTCAGGGCCCACTCACGAGTCCACATGGTTCTCAAAGGAGAGGATGACGGGATAGGGGGAGGTCTTGAAGGCGGTCTCAGCGATGGCCTCTAGCACATCACGCAGTGGCACCTCCGTGGTCATAGTGAAGCCATGGGTGATGAAAGGCTCCTCCTCGGGTGGCCGCCCCTTCCATACATCCAGCTCCACACAGCGGCACCCCCACAGCAGTGCTTGGCGGTACATCTCCACCGACGAGGTCCCAGCCAACTGCCCCGCTGGGGACAAGGCTGGGTCATCACAGCTGCCCGCCAGCCCAGCTCCACACTGAGCTGGGTCATGCTGGGGACATAGGGGCCCCTGTGGTAGCCCAGTCCGGCCCAGGCACATTCCAGCCACCCCAAGCCAGCACTCCTTAATTCACGTGGAACCAGCACCACTGCCCCCAAGGCCCCCAGAGCAGGGTCTGTGTCCTGCAGAGTGGCACAGAGCAGGCTCCTGCCAGGGCTTCCTCCTCCAGGGCTTCTCAGAAAAACACCTACCACGCCTCACTCCAGTCTGAATGGTGGGACACATCCTGACACCCCCCACAGCTCCCAGAGATCTTAACAATCCCTCCTTCTCTCCACTCCCTCCACCAGCCTCTGCCTTGAAACAGCCTCTCTCTCGACCACCTCCCACCTGGGGGACAGCAGGCCCTCCCAGCCCCATATCCAATCTCTCCACAGTGCCTGACATCATCCTTCCAAAAGCATACCAGGTCACATCAACCTCCCCTGCCTCGCCGCTTCCAAAAAGCCTCTCCCTCCCACTCGAGAGAAGTCCACAGGCCCTCCATGACCCAGGGCCTAGTCTGCCTCTCTCTCCAGCCCCTCTCACCATGCACCTGCCCCCCACCCACTCCTCACCCTTCAAAGCACCATGGGATCCCCTACTCCAGGCCTTCACACAGGTGGTTCCAGGCCACGGCCCTTCCCCAGGGAAGCCTTCCTGAACACCTAGGAGGCAGACCATGCAGGAAGCCCCGCTCCCCAGGCAGGCTGGCTGTTCCTGCCTCCATCCCTGGCACTGGCTGAGAAATGAGCCCGTGCTGAAAGAACTGAGGCCAAGACGCAGGAGAAAGAGCGGGCAGAGGGCAGAGGGTGGAGGGCGGAGGGCAGCGGTCCCAGCCCGCGCTCCCTGCTGCTCACCCGTGAGATAGGTGTTGTGTGAGGAGTTGATGAAGTAGGCACTCAGCGGCTGGCTCATGTCTGCACTCAGGTCCAGGGCTTCCAGGGGCAGGATGCCGTTCTCCTCACCTCCCAGGTAGCGGCTGAAGCCCTCCATGGACATCTGGTCTGAGGTGGGGGTGGGCGGGGTCAGCTGGGGCCCCTCATGCTGACCCCCACCCACACCTCGGTGGCTCACCTCGCTCCAGGAACTGCTGGTTGGGCTCATACTTCTCGATGAGCAGCCGGGCCTGGGAGGGCCGCAGCGGCGGGTACAGCACTTCATTGAGTCTTGGGTCCCGTTGCTTCTGGTTGATGAAGTCCATGAGCTGTTCCAGCGTCAGGTACGGCTTGCCCTTGGCGCCTCTGGAGGGGCCAGAAGCCTGGTTAGGCTGCAGCTTCCCAAGTCCCCCAACCCCCATGCCAAGTCTTCACCCTGGGAGGGAGACCTACAGCCTGTGCTGGCTCTAGCCCCACTGAAGGGAATCATGGGGCCTTGGTTTCCCCATTTGCTCTCTGACCAAGCGATGTGTTGAGGAGCAGCTGAGCTACCACTGAACACCCTGTGTTTCCAGACCCTGGGTGGAATCTCAGCTCCACCCCTCACTTGCTGCGTTGGCTCAGGTAGGTCCCCGCCACTCGGTCCTCATCAGCAGAGTGGGCTGCTTAAACCAACCCTGGCAGAGGGGCGGCTCAGACCTATCCACAACGGAGCTGCAGGAATGACGGCTCTGAGCACAACCCGCGGGCGCCAGGTTCCCCACCCAGCCCACTAGCCCCGCTTCTCCTCACTGGGCTAGGCAGTAACTGAGCAGGGGCCAGGCATGGGGCGCAGGGCCCAGGGAGGCAGACCAGCCCCGCTCACATCTCCAGCAGGATCTTGTCAATGTCTGGCCGCAGACATAGCTTGTTGAGGAACCGCTCAAAGATTTCCAAGGAAAACTCATCTGGCCGGATGGACTCACTCTGGGGACCAGAAGGTGTGGTGAGAACCTGCCGAAGCCAGCCGCAGATGCGCGGGTGCCCACCACAGCAACGCACCCTGCCCTGACCCCACACACCCGGTTGAAGTTGAGGCCACAGGACTCCAGTGCAGTCTCCACGCGCTTCTTGTCCGCAGAGAACATCTTAAGGATGCTGGTGCAGGTGGGAGGGGTTGGGGTCAGCTAGAGGGCAAAGGTCACCAAGGCTGGGCAGGAGACAAGGTAAAGGGGAAGGGGGTACTCACTTCTTGACTGGAATCCGTCCATCCTGGTTCACCTGCAGCTTCAGCTTCGTGTATCTGGAGAGGCAGGTGAGGGGGTCATATGCCGGGAATGGCCTCCAGAACCCCCCATGACCCCCCAGAGCCACCCGGGCTCACGCTTTGTGCAGGAAGGTGTTCCGGGAAGCATTCTGGGCCAGGATGTTCATAGCCAGCTTGAATAGCTCCTCGGACCAGACCTGGGGAGTCAGCATCAGGGGAGGGGGTGAGTGGGAACAGAGGCCCAGCCACGGTCCATGCCAAAGACTGGCTCTGGGGCAGGTTAGTCAAAGAACAGCCTAGCACACAGCAGGTGCTCAGTGAGTGAGACCAACTCAGCGATTGCCCCAGCTGTCCCCTCGACCCCAGCCCACCTTGGCTGTGTCATCCTGCACGGCCATGAAGTTCAAGAACGTTGTGTTCACCGGGTCTGGCCCAGCTACTACCGTCATCAGCTTCTCTTCCAGTCGGGCATTGGGGCCCCCAAAGCCCAGAACTTCTCGGATCTTGGGGTCCTGAGTAGGCAAAAGCCAAGAGCGAGGCAGGGTGTCCCAGGACCTACCCCGTGGCTTTGTTCTGATCCTTAGTCCAGGGCCCCACCACTCACCTTGGGCAGGCGGGCATAACGGCCCGTCCTCGTGTCCCTGATGGAACTGATGTCCAGTGTGTCCACCTCCTGGGGAAGCCAGATGCGTAGGTGGGTCTGAGGCTGCAGGGTGAGAGCCGGGAGTCCCCAGGCTCCCCACCCAAGCCAGGGAGTGGCCACCTCCTGGCTGTGGCCCTAGCCTCAGCCCCCACCCTCAGCACTTCCTGTCTGTGGGGCCGTGGGAGAGGCCAGCAGGCAGCTGGGCCCCACCCCCTGGGTGGGTACGGGGGTGTGCAGAGTACTGGGCAGGGTCTCTAGGTCTGAGCAAACTGTGCCAGCACCCGCCCTCACCATGTTGGGTCCCGTCCAGTACAAGAAGAAGCCATTTGGGTCCACGCGCAGAGTCACCAGGTTCCGACTGGAGGCCTCCTGGGGACAGTACACGGCAGCAGGGGTCAGGGAGAACGGCTTCCAGCCCTGGCTTGGTCCTTAGGCCCATCCAGCCGTCCACCCCACTCTTACTGCCAATAAGCTACAATGAAGCTCGTCTAGCCATGGGCCTTTGTGGCTGCCCCAGCCTCAGAACAGAGCCAAGGTCCTGAATGTGACATTCGGTGTCCTGAGTTCTAGGCCTGACACCACCCCTAGCCACAGCTTCCCCTCGCCCAGGATTCTGATATGTGGGCCACTAACTACCTTTTCCTCCTTCCCAGGCTCTGTGCCACTGTGCCCTCTGTTAGGATTGCCCTCCTTCTCCACCCACGGGATCTGGCCCACCTGCCGGGCAGGCCTCTCCTGACCCTCACCCTGGGCTTGGTTTCCCCAGAGGCCTGGCAGCACTGTGATGGTTGGAATCCCCCACCTCCTGCCCTCTTAGACCAGCCACTACGGGATATTCATAGGAGGTAAGCGGAGGGTTCGGAAGCCCGATCCCCCAAGTTCTTCCATGGCCCCTCTATGCCCCTGGGGGCCACACAGTGACCCACCACTCCTTTTAAGTCTGCCTCAAAGCCCAATATCCGCCACTCCTAGGATATTTACAGTCTCAGGGTATATCCCATCTTTTTAATTTTATTTATTTATTTTTTTTTGAGAGGTTTTTGCTATAGGGCGCATATGCTCGCCAGAAAGACCGAGAGAGACAGAGAGACAGAAAGCGAGAAATCACCCCCCAGGGGAGATGGCCACACCCAGCGTGAGTTTTAAGCCACCAGGTCCAGGACTCAAACCGCGGTCAACTACATGGGAGTCCAGCGACATAGCCATTGCACTAACTGCTGGTCCCATCTTTTTAAAGAATTATTAATTTATTTATTACTATGATTATTTTAAAAATTCGATCAGAGAGACAGAGGGAAAG
>NW_006159755.1:993868-996048 GCF_000334495.1 Tupaia belangeri chinensis | reverse complement strand
AAGCAAGCCACCAGGTCCCGGACTTGAACCTTGGTTGACCATGTGGGAGTCCAGCGCCTTAACTGCCATGCCACCTGCCAAGCCTGGTGCTTACCATCTTATAGTCTTCCCAGAAGGGGATTCACCCTGCCCTCTGGACCCAGCAGTGAGCTCTGTCTTCCCTCAAACAGCCCCATGTTCTGAGGACAGCATAGTCCCTGGCACAACTCCCAGGGTCACCCCGTGTGACTCAGGACCAGTAGCCAGAGGGGGTGTCACCAAGGGTTTAGACTGGGCTAGGGCCTGACTGGTAGAACTCTCTGTCCCCAAGATCCTCCAGCCAGAAGAGGACACCACCTCACCTTGGGTGCCACCCCAAACTGCTGCTCAGCGTACGGTGCACAAGGCTACTGTCATCGACGTGAGCGTTCTTGCTCCCCTGCCCCTACAGCATGCAGGGTACAGTACCAAAAGCATCTCTGGGGGTCCCTTAGGCTGCCTAACAACCCCCTGAGTATATGCGATTGTCAGTGCCATTTTGCAGATAAGAAAACAAAACGGAGCCCCAGACAGGCTAGCAGCTTGCCCAAAGTCAAGAAAGAGGCCAGGATTTGCATGCAGGCAGTATGGCTCCAGCATCCTGGGACCTAGAAGTTAGGAAACCAAGACCCTGGCTCCGCAGCACCCAGCTTCAGCCACAGCCGCAGTGTGGCGCCTGGAATAATCCTCCACTTTCAGACCTCAGTTTCCTCTTCTGGAGAATGGGGATTATACCAGCCCCACCCATTGCAGGTTTATTTTTTTTTTTACAAAGAATGAAGTTGATCTGGGACAGAGGGGACAGGAAGCTGGGAACTTTTTGGTCTCATGAGCCTCCCCACCTCAGTGTGCTGACATCCAGGCCCAGCCCCTCTGGGGATTCCCACCCCTGGGCTGAGGCCCCCCAACGCGGTGAAACAGGTGGGGAGTCCTCTGGGTACTGCCCCCAAGGCCTCCCCTGGCCCTCCCTAAGGGCAAGGACTTCAAAGACAACCCAGGCCCCTTGCTCTCCAGCCCCAAGCCCGGTTGCCACCCCGCACCCCAGCCCCAGGGCCCTCTCCCTGTTCCTACTTCCTTATTTGGGTTTATCACACTGGAAGGAAAAGGAGAAACTTTTCCCTCAGGCTGGCCAGAGGGGAGGGGGGTCTCCTCCGCCCCTAGGGCGCACAGGCACCCCTGGTCAGCACACCTGCCGCCCCAGGCCACGCCCCAGCCCCTCCCCCAGCTACCACGCCTACCCGCCCCACCCAGCCGGAAAGGAGCCCAGACTCTTCCAGGCCTGTGGCCTGACTGGGAAGGAACCGCGAGGAAGCTCGGGCAGGCCGGGTGGAGGCCCCGGGGAAGGAGGGGCCCAGGGGGCAGGGGAGGGGCGGTGTGAAAAGGTGGGTGGAGCGCAAGATGGGGATGGGGAGCCGCAGGTGGGCAGGTGGGGGGCCCTGCCTTCTGGAGAGCAGAGGGAGCAGGGCCGGTAGAAAGGGGGGACAGATTTACTGGGGTTCAAAGTCCCGAGGCTAAGGAGTGGGGATCAAAGTTCCCAAGGATGGTAGAACTTGGGGGGGCAAAGTTTCCACTAGGGGTCGAGTTAGAGCTCGTACCTGAGCAGGGAGCCAGGCTGGGATCCAGAGGGGTGCCAGCCAGGGTAGAGTGAGAAAGTGATGAATGAAGAGGGCTGTTCAGGAGAGGGAACGGGTAGGGCAGGGACCCAGCGGCACCCACCCGGAATGCGGATGCCCTGAGCCAGATCGGGGATCGGGGTTCCCACCCACGGGGTCCCGTGAGGACTGGGGACCAGGACAGAACTGAGAATCAGAATTAGTCTGGCAAGGAGGAGTGTGAAGGGAGAGTAAAAAAGGGCAGTCAGGATTTATTGGGGTTCGAAGTCTACCGCCAAGGAGTTGGAAAGCCAAACTGTCCAGAGCTGAGGGACTGGGTGGTGGGGACAAAGTCTTCATTATGGGGACAACTGGGAACTCAAGTTTCCGGAGCGCAGCCAGGCTGGGACGGAGGGGTGGGGGGGTGCGCGGTGTTCAGGCGAGGGTCTCCTGGGTCTGGCCGAGCTGGAGTGAAGGCGTCCCCGGATCTGGGCGGAGCAGGGGGCCTCCGCGCTTACCTCGTCCCATTTGATGAACTTACTCCCGCGCCGCAGGGTCTCCACTACAGTG
>NW_006159755.1:988010-992725 GCF_000334495.1 Tupaia belangeri chinensis | reverse complement strand
GCTCCCCCTGGCGGCTGGGGTGACGACTGCAGCCAGCGAAGGGATTGGGGAAGGGACCTTCCTGAAGAGTGCGGGGCTTTGCTAAAGGGTTCGGCCCAGATTCTTTGGGCCTGAGTGGGGAGAGAGCGTTCAAGGCCAAGAGGAGATGTTGGGGTGCAGCTCGCGGGACTAAGTGTAGAGGGCGTTGCTTAAGACAGGCCGGAGTCAGCCCGCTTAGGTTTCTGAGCGGCAGAATCTGGGGTACTGGTAAAGGGCAAGATTTGGACTAGGGGGGACAGAGTCCGGTCCCT
The DNA here is from genome assembly GCF_000334495.1 of Tupaia belangeri chinensis. NCBI lineage: Eukaryota > Metazoa > Chordata > Mammalia > Scandentia > Tupaiidae > Tupaia > Tupaia belangeri. The sequence continues at coordinate 992,435 of NW_006159755.1, read as the reverse complement.
CACTCCGCGCCAGCTTCACTTAGCTGAGTGCAGGAAAAGCTATTCCCACCCCACCCTCCCTCTGTCCTGGCTTCGCCTCACCCCCTTCTGCAGCAGTGTGTCCCCCCTCCCTGGGAGCACTTAGCCGGCTAATGGGCCTCCCGCAGGCAGGCGCCCCTCCCTCCCGCGTTCTGAGCCCCGGGAGGCTGGGCGCCTGCTACCTCCTTTGAGGACCCAGGCATCCCGGCCTTCCAGAACAGGCCTGGAACAGCCCCCTGCTTGTGCCACAGATCTCCGTGACCTTGTCTCTGTGGGCCTTTTGGCTGAAAACTGTGGAGGGAAAGCTGGTTGTTAGCCCAGAGGGGTCCGAAGCCCCGTGGATTGTCCCCAAAGGAGAGGGACTGAGCAGGGGCTGTGCAGTGCTTGACCCACAGCAGGTGCCCTGAAATCTGTGTTCCAGGGATGGAGGAAGGGAAAGTACACAGGGCACAGGGGTGGGTGGGGCTGCAGCCCCTCCCGCAGGGCTTGACTGGGGGGGCTCCTGCCTGGGGGCCCCTGTGGGAGCCCCCCAATATAGAGGCAGTAGCAGCAGCAGGTTTAAAGTAGAACTCATCCAGAGGGGCCAGCCAAGTCACCTAGAAACCCAGAAAGAGATGCGGCTGGTTCTGGGGGAGGAGGGTCAGCTAGGGAGGAGCGCCCTGCAGGCCCTTATGCCCCAGGCTCTCAGACCCCCAAGAAGACCCTGCCAGGCGCTGGCATTCCTCCAAATCCCCACCATATTGGCCGGTAACTCTAACCTAGTGAATCTCTTCACCTTTAACCATGGCCCTGTGGGGTGTGATTATTATCTCTCCTTGAGGCCCAGAAAGGGGAAGGGACTTGCCCAAGGTCACACAGCCTCACAGGAAGATTTCAGCCCTCTGATTTCTTGCCTCCACTTTCTGCCCTTAAGGAGACAAAGAAATGGGGACCTGACCCATGATCCTCATCCTCTCTCACCAGGGTTGCAAAGTCATACCCCTCAGATAAGTAGGAACCATCAGACATCTTTTGGAGACCCGAGCTGTGAAGAGTGGAGATTGGCTTCTGCTTCCACAGGCCTGGGTTCAGTCTGGCTCCTACTAGAAGCCTCTTGATAACAGCAAAACCTGTGCCTCAGTTCCCTTGGCCAGAAGCTGGAAAAAACAGCAAATAGGTGGGAGATGTCTCCCAGCTACAAGCGGTTTGAGTGGGTAGGAGGCTGCAGGGCCATTAGGCAGGAAGGAAGACAGGGCATGGGTCACCACCAAGACAGGGGAGGTGCCAGGGCCTGAGCTTACTGGGTCTGCGCTGATGGCCCCAGGCGTTGGACAGGGCTATGCCATGGCATTGGGCAGCAGCTCCTTGGAAAACAGGATGGGAGCCTGCCTCCTGAGCCCGAGCCTCTTCTGCTGCCCTGTGTCTCCGGAGGCCAGCACAGCCCCCATTAGAGGGCTCCTTCCTCCTCGGACACTCTCCTCCAGCCTTGGTAATGGAATGGGGTTTCTCGGCAGGCAGTAATGGTGGAAGGAAGGCAGCCTTTCCGGCCTCTACCCTTGATTAAGGGAGCGGTCTTGGCAGTCTCGGAGGGTCTCGGGACCCTCCCCAGGGCCTTAGCTTTAGGGAGGTGCTGGAAGTAGCCTTAGCTGCACCCTGCCCAAGGTGGGCTGGGACCCTGGGAGGGGTGGAGCTGGGGAGGCCACTGCTAAGGGACACACACCAGTCTCAGGAAGGCTCAGGTCAGAGAGCAAGGGCTGGGATGTAGACCCTGGAGCTCTGAGCTGTCAGCCTCCAAGGACCAGGAGGTCAAGATCTTTTCCTAGAAAAGGCTCAGGGCAGGTAAGTAACTTGCCCACAGCCTCTCGGCCTACTGGGCAGAGTCCAGATGTGAACCCAGCCCTTCTGTTTTGAAGCTGCGGTCTTGCACAGGGCAGCCCTGCCTCGAGAAGGCTGCAGGCCTGCGTGCCCCTCTGCACCGACTGTTCTCGGGGTGGGGAGCCACGGGAAGGAGCTGCAGACAGGAATCTGGGTGTGCCTGGGATGGCCCAGGAGGTGGAGAGAGGGAGTCAGGAATCTTCAGAGGGGTATCCTGAGAGTTGGACCTGATCAGAGACCTTCATCCCAACTCTGAGGGAAGGAGGGACAGGAAGGCCAGCTCAGGGTCACAGTATCTTGGGGTGGGGGGACACTGGGACTGGAAGGTTTTACTACTGCAGCAGCTGTTAGGCATTAGGAGTCTTTCAAATGCATTCCTCTTCTAATCCCAGGCCCAAATCAATGCTCAGGTTCAGAAAAAGCTGACCCACTGGGCGGTGGGAGAATTTGGAGTCCGGTAAACTGATGCTCCCTCCTGGCAGGCCAGGCTTGGAGCAGGAGGCCAGGTCAGCTCTAAGGTTCCCAGTGGAGAGGGTGGGTCCTGCTAATCAGCGAGAGCAATGGTCAGCCTTTCCCTGGCCCCCCACATTGACTGAAGGGAAACTAAAGCTGCAGGAGGAGCTAGGGAGGGAGGGGAGCATCAGTTCACCCTATCCTTCCCCTGGACTGAGTCCAGCGAACCTGTCCCCCGTCCGATCCCCTTGGGGAGAAGCCCACCTCAGCCTGGACACCATTTCCAGCCTCGGTCTTCTCTCTCTCTTCTCTCCAACTACAGGTAAAGCATGAGCCTGAAGTCATGGGCTCAAGTTTGGCTGCTGGGCAGTAACTATGTGACCAGGGGGTCATTCTCAACCCCTTTCTGAGCCTTGCCTACTGCAGAGGGCTTCTTCCTCCAGCATTCAGAGAGAGAGAGTGTGTGTGCAGGGGGGTGGCAGGAGGCTGGCAGCGGAACACTGCCTTTCAGACCCTGAGCCCCTGTTTGGGATGGTGGAAAGAAAGCCTGATGTCCATGGAAACCTCCCAGGGTGAATTGCATGACTTTTCTGGGCAGTGTCCAAGACAGGGGGGATGAGTATAGCAACTTCGCATGGGGGTTTTGAAGCTACATAACCTGAGATCAAATGCTCAGGTCCCCCTTTATCTAGCCATTTGGCTTAATTGACCTCAGCGGTACAGTACATGGACATGGCAGTCAACGCCTTGCTACAGCCTTCTGAGAAAACAGAGGCACAGAGGAAGCCATTTATTCTTTCACTCGTCATATGTTCAACTAATGGTATCAAGTCACCTGCTATGAATCTGCCATAGCTGCAGGCACTGGGGTTCAGCACTGCCAGGTAAATTGCCCAGTACTAATACATGTGGGCTTGGAGACAAGCAGGTAGACTCAGGCCTGGGCATTAGCAGGGAAGGAGGTCTGCAGAGTCCCATGGAGCTCAGGATCTTGAAGTGAAAAGACAGACAATAAGAGAATGAATGAGACCATTCTGAAATGCAGAGGATCAACCAGGAGGAAGGAATGGGATGCGCGGTCTGGTTGAGAGCTGGGTCAGTGAGATCTGAGGGACAGACAGGGTGAGGATCTGCGGGAGAGCGAGTACGACGCCCTCACCGCGGACCCCCCCGGGCGGGGGCGGGGGTTCCCGTTAAACACTCCTCGTGGGTCAGTTGTTACATGACTTTCATTGTCATGTCCCGGCTCCCCCACTTCCCAGCTCTTTGCACTGAGTGTCCTCATTTGTACACACACAAGTTGGGGCGCGGCGCCCCAGACGAGTTTGTGCTTCCCGGCTCGCGCTCGGCGGAGGCGGAGGCGGAGGCGGAGGGGCGACCATGCCGGGCCGGACCCACGAACTACATCTCCCATCAGCCCGCTCTGGCCGCCATCTTGGCAGGGGGGGGGGGGGCGCCACGACTTCTGGCCCTGCACGCCGGCTGGCCGGCGGTTCTCACCTCCCACGACGGCCTTCTCGTGGGGAGCTTAGGACCCCGCCAAGTAGGGCGTCCGAGGACCTGAGCCGCCCCTCCTCACCTTTTCCACTTTCCATCCCCGGGAGCCCCGTCCACGTGTCGGTTCGCGCAGAGAAGCCCGTTCGCCCCTCGCTGGTCAAGGGCTGGAACACCTAGACACGGGGGGTGGGCTCGTTTCCTCACCGGCCCCTCGCCCTGCACAGTGCCGCCTCTCCTCCATCCCCAGATGGCCCCTGGTCCTGCCTGAATGAGGACAGAATAAGACATGGTCCAATGAGCACTGGGGTTCTGACGGGAGCGCAATTCCTGGTACTGGACGCTTAATACGCCTGCGTTTGGCGCTGGAAATTAGGGGGTACAGACAGCCAGACCTAAACCCCTGCAGACCAGACCCTCCCACAGCTCCAGCCCGGAGGCGGGGTGGGGATAAGGGGCCCGTAGTGGGGCTGGCCCTTTAAGGGGGTGTGGTCGAGGGGCGGAGGAAGAGAGCGAGACAGAGAAAGCGGCTTCGGCGGCGGCTGCTCGGGCGGCGGCCGCGGGGGACAAAGGGCGGGCGGATCGGCGGGGAGGGGGCGGGGCGCG
>NW_006159755.1:984704-987916 GCF_000334495.1 Tupaia belangeri chinensis | reverse complement strand
AGGGACCCCAGGGAACCTGGCATTGGCACCCCAGCCTGGGCCAGACAGTGCTGGCCCATGGCTCCGCATCAACTTTCAGAGCCCCCCTGGGGCTGCAGGCGAGGGCCCAGGCGGCGCGGACGACGACGGCCCAGTGAGGCGCCAAGGGAAGGTCACCGTCAAGTACGACCGCAAGGAGCTGCGGAAGCGCCTGAACCTGGAGGAGTGGATCCTGGAGCAACTTACGTGCCTGTACGACTGCCAGGTGTGTTCCCCACCCCGGGCCAGCACCCGAATCGGTCCCAGGTCGCCCACCTGGAATCCCCACCGTGAGCCCGTCTGTCACCAGAGTCAATGGGCGCTCCCCTGCACCGTGCGTCCCTTCTCTCCCCTTCCCGCCCCCCCACCCCGTGTATGCGCTTTCTTGTCTGACCTAAGTCACTCCTATTTTCTCCGCCGCCTCAGACCCTGCCTTCCTCCTGTCACTCCCCGGGTCAACTTGGTGTCCTCCAGAAACTGCCGGGGATAGCCCAAGCCTTAGGCAGGAGACAGGGAGCTAGTCTGGGCCGTCAGTGAGAGGTCTAACCTGCCTAGTGCCAGCTATGCTAGATCGCGGTTAAAAGGCGTTAGCCTGGTTGATGGGAGGCTGTAAAGGGTCAGGGCTGTTAAAATAGGCTAGCCTGGAGCTCCATCTTGGCATGTGGACAGACTAGCCTGCTCCTGGGCTCTGGTTCCCCACCCCATGACTCCCGGGTTGTTCAGATGGTGACTCAGGCCCCGGGGGGCAGGGTGGAGGAGTGGGTTTGCCCAGTGCTGCCTACCCTAGCCCAGCCCTGGAATGCAGCTGGCTTCAAACGGGATAGCTGCTTCCTGGGGGGGAGGGGTGGTGGGCACCCCCCTGCCTTCTCCAAAGCATGGGCTCTTTGTTTCCCCTTTATCAGGCTTGGGTCCTTCCCACTGACCCCTCACCCTTCACTTCCTCCTTACTCCTGGGAAGCTGTGACAGGTGTTTGGGGGAATGGAGGGGGGCTGTGATGAGCTGGAACAGCTGGCCCCACTGGTGCGCTAGTGACATGGGGGGCCCGGATGCCGGGGAGACACATCTGCTAGGTTCCCAGTGCAAGGTCTCCAGCTCTGGCTGTCTGGCACCCCTGTGCCCACTGGCAAGGACAGGAAGCTCCCCCCCAAACTGGGCAGTTTGCCTTGGCACGGGTCTGATCTGTTTTCCTCCTCAGAGCAGCTGCCTGTCTGCTGGGCAAGAGGGCTGTGCTTGTCCCAAGGTAGGCAGGGCCCTCAACCCAAGAGCTCCTCTCACACCTTCTCTCCCAACTCAGGCCCTTGTGTCTCCCCTCCCCCACCCCACCCCAGGAAGAGGAGATCCCAGAGCTGGAGATCGACGTGGATGAGCTCCTAGACATGGAGAGTGATGATACCCGGGCTGCCAGGGTCAAGGTGAGAGAAGGGCCAGGGAGATGGGTGGACAGCTGCCTGGAGGCACTGCCCCTTGGAGCAGCCAGCTCTGTGACCTTGGCCCTCTGCTTCTGCTTCTGGCAAATGGTACTTGCGTAGCTGTGATGGACTGTAGCCTCTCCTGGCCTTGGGGTGGTCCCAGTCCCTTAGAAGTGGGTGTGGGCGAACTCCAGGCCTCCATTCCGGACTGTGCACTTATTCCTGCTCCCTCTACCCCCTGCTAGGAGCTGCTGGTTGACTGTTACAAACCCACTGAGGTAAGTGGTTTCCCCAGAGGGTGGCATCGGGGGGAGCTCGGGCACCTGCCATCTTGGTGTCTCATCCCCCTAATATCCACTCTCCTGCTCAGGCCTTCATCTCTGGCCTGCTGGACAAGATCCGGGGCATGCAGAAGCTGAGCACACCCCAGAAGAAGTAAGGGTCCTGACTCAAGTGATCGGTGGCTCCCACAGGACAATCGCTGCCCCCAGACCTCGTAGCAACAGCAATACCAGGGGACCCTGCGGCCAGGCCTGGTGCCATGAGCAGGGCTCCTCTGCCCCTGGCCTAGGGGCTTCTTCCCCTGCCCCTTCAGTTTTCCATTTTTGGGGTTTTTTATTGTTATTAAACTGATGGGACTTTTTGTGTTTTTATATTGACTGCGGCGCGGGCCCTTTAATAAAGTTAGGATATGCCTTTGGTGCAGCTAACAGACTCGGCTGGTCTCTTCTGAGGGGCACACACTGCTTTATAACTGCTGCCAGCTCAGCTTCTCCCCAGGTGACCGCGGGCCTTCCTGAGGGCCATGTAGCCATGGCGATCGCCCAGTGCTGGCTCCCAGACCAGGAGTTGGAAGTAGCTAGGGAGCTGGGGAAGGGGTTGCTACTGGCAGGCATGAATATGCCTCTTCCTTCTGTGCAAGGCCCACCATGTCTCGGAGTGTAGACCCCAAGACTTTGCAGCAGGGAGAGAGAGTGAGGGGTGAGGAGGCTATGGAGGAGGAGAGGAGGTTGCAGCTGTGGTCTCTAAGTCTCAGGGCCCACAAACAAACACAGGCTCACTCCTTGAGCTTTTAAGGATTTTTTTGTTTTTTAACAGTCTGGTCCCTGATGGGGGTCTCTCCCCCTACGCCTCCCCAGTCGGGCTACAGTTCTGAACGTCGCTCGATTTTAAGCAGCTCCACCTCGAACACCAGGGTTGCGCCACCTGTAGGGGAGAAGTGGGGTGAGGATACAAACTAAAGCCATGAGGAGATAGGACGGCTGTAGGAATTGGGGGTTATGAAGGTATATTACCTGGAATCTTTGGGGGAGCTCCCCGTTCTCCATACCCTGTTGAAGATGCACAAAGAAACAAAGTGAGCTATGGCCAGGCCCCCTTCTAGTTCAGGAAAACAGGCTGGGTGTCTGCAGACAGCCAGGACTCTGCCCCTCTCAGCAAGAAGGCTAGAAATGGAGAAGATGGAATGGATATGGGAGGGTATGCCAAAGACCTGGTAGAGGACGGGCAGAGGGTGGGCATTACAGTCCCAAGAGCCTTGCCCTGTCCTTGATGCCACAAGCCAATCTTTATGATGAATGGATAGGGTGGAGATCAATCAGAAGCTGAAGCGGCCTTTACCTTCCCCACACACACCCCGAGCCTGCCCTGCCCCATCAGGAAGGGCCTCTTACCCAGCTCTGATGGGATCACCAGCTTCCTCTTTTCCCCCTCACACATCCTGCAAGATAACACGTGCTCAGCACATGCAGCGCTCAGCTCCCTGCCCCACGGCCCAGGCTTGG
>NW_006159755.1:972952-980734 GCF_000334495.1 Tupaia belangeri chinensis | reverse complement strand
CGGAAGGGGCACGGATGATGAATGGATAGGGTGGAGATCAATCAGAAGCTGAAGCGGCCTTTACCTTCCCCACACACACCCCGAGCCTGCCCTGCCCCATCAGGAAGGGCCTCTTACCCAGCTCTGATGGGATCACCAGCTTCCTCTTTTCCCCCTCACACATCCTGCAAGATAACACGTGCTCAGCACATGCAGCGCTCAGCTCCCTGCCCCACGGCCCAGGCTTGGGCTTGCCTGCCATGGCTCACCGCCTGGACCACACCACACACACCCCATCCCACTCCCACACCCTAACTCACCCCAGCAGCCCCTGGTCCCAGCCCTTGATGACCTGGCCTGTTCCGAGGGAGAAGACAAAGGGCTGGTTTTGAGGCAGGCTGCTGTCAAACTCCGTCCCATCTTCCAGCTTCCCCTATGGGACCATGTAAAGGCCAGTGAGGAGAGGAACCCACTCTTGTCAGTTACTCTCCCCATCAAGTGGCCCCCCACATTATCAGTGGCCGCAGTCCTTGGAGGGGATAGAGCCTTGGGCAACTCACAGTCCACTGTCACTGCCTGCTAGTGCCCACCTGGGGAGTAGACAGTGAAGGGCAAGGTAAAACCATGGAAGCTGGCTTAGAAGGGAGAGGGGACTTGCCCGAGGTCACCCACCTGGAGGAGTAAAGAGATTCAATTCCTTTCTGCTGCCCAGAAGCCACACCCACCCCAGAGCTCCGCCCCTCTCACCCACCGTGTAGTGCATGTGTAGGACATCCCCCTTGCGGGACTTGATGGGACAGTGGTCCACTCGCTTCTTGACCCCGATCTGCAGCTTCCGTTTGCCCTCGGCCCCCGTGGCCGTGGCCAGGGCACTCAGGCAGATGGACAGTACTGTCAGGACCCAGCTCAGCCTCATGTCTCTGTGGGAACAGAACCCCGACCGGCCGACCGGGAGGAGGGCAGGAGAGAGACTATGGAACTAGGGCAGATACCGAGGGAATTCCACCCCCACCGTACCTTGCTTGCCCCTGTCCCGGGTCACCGCCCTCACCCCCGGACTCCGCGGCCACACTTACCAGTCCAGTGAGAAGGGGGCTTGGCCGAGGACCCCAGCAGCGGGGGGAGGGGGTCAGGGGAGGCCACAGCAGCCAGGGACCCGCCCCCTCGCTCACCCACAGACTTTCCCTCCCTCCCGGTCCCCATCTCCGCTCTTCAGTTCCCACCGGTCCCTTTACGCAAAGTCCAGACCCTCTCTGGCTGAACAGCAGTTGCACCAACTACGCGGCCCCACTCCCGCCACACCCAGCTGCCCCCGGCCCAGCACACCCACACCTCCGCAGCCGCTGCCGGCGGTCGGCCCCGAGGCACCCACACATCTCCGCTAGGTGGCTCCGAGGAACCCCGGTCCTCCGGAGGTACCCCCCATCCCGGGCCTGTGCTTCCGCCCGAGGCACCGCCCCAGCTCTGAGCCCTCGGGGGTCTCCGGGGCACCCAGATTGGCCCTGTTTCGTCAGGTCGCCGAGCCCGCTCCACCCACACCACCTCTCCAGGGGGAGTTCTCGGCCTACCACGTCCCCAGGCCCTGCCACCCCGGAGACCGCCCCCGCGTGGACGCCCTGGGCCATTACTCGGGCCTGGACCTTCGTTCGGTTCCTTGGCCCCGCCCTTTACAGGGTGTAGTTCCGCCCCCGGCCCTGCAGACCCGCCCTCGCCAGTACTAGACCCCTTTTCTTGAACCGCAGTCACGCCACTCACCGCCTGAAGCTCCGCCCCCAGCGCCTGGGCTCCGTCCCCCTCTGCCTCCAACCCCCGGGCTCCGCCTTCAACCTGTTCCAACTCCTCCTCCAAAAGCCAGGCTCCGCCCCCCGTCCGTCTTCGCTCCGCCCCCAGGCGCCGAGCTCCGCCTGCCACTGGCACCAGCTCGGAAGTCCCACCAGTCTCTGTTCCACGTCCCGCCCCGAGTCCCAGGGCTCCGCCCCGTGCGGCGTGAGAACCCTCCCCCTGCGGCATCTCCAGACAGCTCCGACCCCAACCCCCAGTTTCCTCGTCGCCTATCCTTCGTTGGCACTCGGAGCCCCGGCCCGCTTCTGCCCGGCCTGATCCAGCCTGCCCTCTTGCACCCCGGCTCCCCCCAGCCCGGGCTGTGGCCCCCGCTCACCTCCTCGCCGCGCCCCCGGAGTCAACCCCGGTCGTGCTGCCGCCTTTGCGCAGGCGCGTCCTGGTCGCTACCAGACCGGGCCACGCCGCCCTCCCTCATTGGGCAGTGCGAAACCCGCTGCCACACGCCCGCCAGCTCGGCTCCTCCCCTAGCCCAGCTTCCCGCGCCACCACGTGACCTCTACGTCACTTCCGGCGGGCGGGCGGTTAGGTGAAAGTGACTTCCCAAAGGGTGAAGGCACTTCCGGCCGAAGTGACTTTAAGGTCAGGTGGGCCTGGGCCCCCGGAGGGGGGTCTTGAGACGCCATTTTATGTCGCCCCCAGCCTCTCCCCCTGCACTCCTGCTTGTTCTTGTCCTATGACCACATTTCTGAGTTAGATGCAGTGAAGAGAACCTTGAATTGGAATAACAGTCGGCTTTGAGCTCTGGGTCTGCTGCTCATCAACTGGCTGTGTGACCTTGAGTGTGTGTTCTTATGCCCGGTAGAATTTGGCATTCAACATGGGCGTGTAGCAAGGGCTGGGTAACAGCCATCCCATGGGGCTGCTGTGGGACCAAGGTGGCACAGTGAAGGCCCTGACCTACAGGGGATGGGGAGTGCGTGTTCCTCCTCTGTCTCCGGCACCTAGCTTCCAGTTATCACTGGCACCCAAGCCTAGTAAACAGCTGCCAACCATAACAAAGCTGCACTTGAGGAGTAGCTAAACCTAGGCGGTGTTACAGACACCAACCTGGGGGGCCAGGGTGGCGTAGTGGCTAAGATGCTGAGCTCCTGCATGGTTAAACCATGATTCAAGTCCCAGACCCAGCAACTTGAAACTCACATCGTGCATGTGGTATGTGCCCGAAGTCCCAAGAGAAGACCCAAAGGGACTGCAGTGGGGCCATCCCCCGTGGGGGGTAGTTTTTCACTTTCTGACTCTCTGGTGAGCACACGCACACTATAGCAAAAATCTCTCAAAAGAAGCTGACCTGAGGTCAAATTCCCAGGCCAACTGACCTGAAGAGACTTCCTCTGTTCTGCCATTGAAAGAGAAGGACCACGATGCTGACCTCAGAACTGATGGAGGAGGTGCATGGGAAGCACTATGTGCCTGGTGGAGCTAAGTGGGCTCCGGTAGTGGCTCTGCTTTCAGCCTTCTCACTCTTACTGGCCTTGGGCAGGATCAGTGACACTGGGACTGGAAAACTATTTGAGAGTTGTAATCTCTGTTAGGAATTGTCTCTACTGGTTTAACCAGCCTTGGGCCAAGATCATGACCACGTACCCTCCAATACAACACCTGAGAGCCTCCATTAGGGTAGCTGTGTGGGGTTAACTGCCCTAGAATGTCCTGCCTCAGCAAAGCAAAGCACTGATACCCAAGGTTGTCCCTGGGTTCACCGTCTTACAGCTCAGCCCTGCAGAACTGGAGGCTACAGGCAGAAGGGTGAGCACAGAGCTTGGGCTGGTTCAACCATGTCAGGAGGGCCTCAAGCAACAGCTGATGACAGAAACCTGAGGATGCAAGGGAGGTGAAAGCGGAGGAAGTATGTAGAAAAGGTAGCCTGTCTCCCAAACCAAGCCCATCAGCCACAGACCTTCGGTGTTACCCTTTAGGGAGGTTGCAAAGGGATGGGAACAGGGTAGGTGCATGGCTTTTGAGTGAAATTACGGGGAGCAAAAGGCAGCAAACGCTGAAAGTGCTGTCCTGCAGGGGGACATGGGAATTTTTTTCTGTCATGTGAAGACAGACTCAAATGACCCAGGAGCCCGAGGGTCTGACCACAGCAATCATCTGGTCCCTCCATGCACACATGTGGAAACAGAGGCTCAGAATGACAAGGGCAGTGAGAACCAAGGCCACTTTGCAGATGGGTCCCTCCCACAGCAGGCCATCTTCCTCCAGAAAGGAACCCTTACAATAAGGAGGGAGGTGGGGAAGCTGTATCGACTGGGCTCTCCCTGCTCCCCAGTGCCTGGCAGCAACAGCATGAATGTGAATACGTGGTTCTGGCTGAATACTTGTCTGGATCTGCTGTGGCCTTAGGCCACGTTCCCTGCATCTGCAGCGAGGGAGCAAGACAAGCTCCAGGTCTAAGAGGCACGGATGCAGCCCTTCATGCCCAAAGCAGCCAGCCTGGGCGGTGACAAGCAAGTGACACATGGGACCAGCAGATGGTGTAATGGCTACATTGCTGGACTCCCACGTAGTTGCCCGCAGTTTAAGTCCCAGACCCGGTGGCTTAAACTCACGCCAGTCGCGTGTGTGTGCGTGCCCACCATCCCAAGAGGAGAATGGAGGAGAAGGGATTGTGGCGTGGCCATCCGCGCTGGGGGGTGATTTCTCGCTTTCTGTCTCTCTGTCTCTGTCTTTCTGGTGAACGCACACCCCCTATAGCAAAAACCTCTCCAAAACCCCCCCCACCTAAAAAGTGACACCAGCAGGGATAGCTCCTTCCATCTCTTTTATCAGCGTAGGGTGAGGTGGGGGGTCACAGTTTTCACACCAAAGCTCAAATTCCATTATTTGCAGAAGTCCGGAGTCTTCATGGTAAGGAAAAAGAGACACAAGTTGTAGGATGCTCTCTTGCACAAGTGGTTAAAAACAGACAAAGTGCCGTTCTCCTCTACACTGGTACATGGCCCCTCCTGTGCCTCCAAGTTTCCTTGTCTACCTCTGTCCACCCTGTTAGGTGGCAGCCTTGGGGAGACAAGGGATGGCAGGAAAGCCCCTTTGAGAGGCCCAGGTCCTGGAGCAGCTTCCACCCAGGCTGAGGTCTTGGGGGGCTGAGCTGTTCTCACCAGGCTCTTCTCTCTGCCCCCTTTGGGGTGTGGCCTGTGGGGCAAGTGGCCTCACGGAGTCTGAAAAGCAGTGTGTCACCTTCGCAGCTTCCGGCACCTGATGAGAGGGGAGGAAGGAACCTCTGTTCATACTGGCTGGAGCTTACCCAGCTCTTCTCGACTCTCTTCCTTGTGTTTTGTCCCCCTTCTCTCTGGACACTCCTGAGAAGCACTGGTCTGGCCATGAGATGTCAGCCAGCCTTACATGAAGGGCTAAAAAGCACCACAGACAAGAGCCAACAGAGGCTCCACAATGTCCCTACAATGTCCCCTGGCTGCTTGAAGCCCATTGGTGGAACCAATGTCTCAGCCAGGGGATCCAGGGATGGCTCAGCTTTGCAAGTCAGAACGCTGCCTCCCTCATTTCTAATCCAGGCAGATGTCACTTCTTCCAGGAGAGTCAGGCCTCTGCAAGAATGACGTCAGGTACCCCTCACCGCAGCCCTGACGTCCCCTGCCGGCACTGCTGCTCCTCTGACCCGCGTTAGAATACCAGCCCGCTGCACTGATGGTGCCAGCAGATGCTCGGTAAATATTTGCTCAACACATCGAACAGCTTCGGCTTCCTTGGCCCTTCTCCTACTGGCAGGCTCACCCTGGATCTGATCCATGACAGGACCTTGATGTGTTCCCAAACAAATACCACCCCACGAACTCCTCACCTGCAGGTGTCTGGGTTGAGCTCTAAGCCCCGCCCTTGGCAACGGAGGAAGCTGCGGCGTCGGCAGTGGCAGCGGCAGGTCCGGGGGTCAGGGCGCTGGCGGCGCTGGGTGCAGCGTGGGCAGTGGGGCCTGGGGCTGGAGTGGGATGGGTGATGTCAGCTGGGGAGGGTGCTCCGGGGACAGAGTCCCAGCCCGGAACAGAGCGGGGCTGGGGGCGGTGGTGGGGAGTGGCAGCCCTAGGAGGAGAAGCAACCATGTCTGGGGTGGGAAGATAGAGTCTTCCCAGGAGCTGGGGTCAGGGCAGAGCACACAGACTTGGGGAGCAGAGGGATAGGTAGAAGAGAGAAGGGAAGGAAGCATAGCTTCCTGACTCACTTGTACACACCCCCTTCCTACCCACATCTTACATCCTGGGCGCCAGGCTAGGGCTCTAACCCCACGGCGACAGGAATCCAGAGAGCTCACCTGTCCAGCTTCACAGCACTCTGTGCTTGTTTTGGTCTGAAAAGTAAGACAGAGACAAAGAGGAGGAGGATCAGGAAATCTAAGCATCCTATTCTCTTGTCCCAGTTTCCAGGCCTACCCCTGGCTCTACGCTTTGAGACCTGGTCCCCACTGTGGGCTACCATGCCTGACATCCCCAAGCCTAGCCTCGGGGAGCTGGGAAGTTGGGTCTGGCTGGCACCTGCATTCACATTGGCTGTGTTCTTCCAGGGACATCTCCCCCAACTGACTGCTCGGGTATCGGATCATGAGGATCTGTGCTCGGGAGAACAAGGAGAGACAGAGAAAGAGAGATGGAGAGAGAGGGAGGAAAGGGGGACATTCTATGGGCTGGAGGTAGAAAAGCTCAACCAACAGCCAGGACCCTGGTCACCAACCCACCAGCCTCCTGCACCCCAGTCTGTGGGCTGCCACCCCTGCACCCAGTGCCAGTGTCCACCCCGGCCTGCTCCCCCTGCCTGTCCCAGTACCTGCATTCGGACTTGGTGCTGCCCGGTGGGTACGCACTCCAGGCCGTCGTCAGGGCAACAGCCACCACAGCGCTGCACAGTCACGCAGCTGGGCACCAGCTGCTTGGCCACACTGCCCATGAGCTCCACAGTGAGAGGCACCACCACCTCCCGAGGCTGGCAGGTGGCACGAGCATACACATCTATCCATGACACCACTGGGGGCAGATGGTAAGGGTTAAGTCCCCACCGGGCTTCCTATAGCTATTCCCAGCAGCTGTCCTCTCCAGGCTCCTTGTCACCCCTCAGGAGCCCTCCCCCTCCCACCCTCCCAAGCTGTCTAACTCTAACCCACTGCCCAGTGTCGCTGTGTCCTCATCTGAGAAGTAGGCAGGCCAATACTTTGTATCCTACGGGGGAGCTGTGATTACACAAGATGACAGACACAGCTCTGGGATCAGGGCATGTGGTAGACTCTGAACACCGGCTAGTGCAGCTACCGTGACTATTACCTTTCTTCTGGTGGCCAGGGGCATCGGTCTGGGTGACAGAGGCCTGTGGGAGAGAAGAGACCTGGACCCAAGGTGCAATCTAGAAGACGCTAGCACTGTAGCGACCCAGGGGCTCTGCCCTTGGCACAAGGCTTCCTTTAGGCTCTGACATCTTTACAGATTGCTGTTCCTGAGGCCACCGTTCTAGCTTTACCTGTCCTTTCCTGGCCAGCTGGGACTTGCCTTGGCCTGAGACCCACCTGTCTGTGGTGTCAAGTCTCCAAGACTTGGGTTCGGGTTGGTCCTGGGGGCTGTAGGTCAGGAGCAGGGCACAGTGGGCACCGAACCAGGTCTTGCAGGCCCTGGACAGCTCCACCCCTGGAGGCACCCAGGGGACAGGGTGGGACGGGGTGGGGCGGGGGTGGGACGGGGTGGGTGGGGGGAGTGGCCCTTGGGCTGGGCTGGCGGGCCCATGGAGAGGGGCGCCTCCCCAGGGATGCCTGGTCTGTGCCCCCACAATGCCCGTGTCTGAGGCCAGACCCTGCGAATCCCCTCGGTCGAGGCCACTCGGTGCCTCCCCACTTCCGCCAACCTTGAGAGGGCACCGCGGGCGGCGAGATGTCGGGACTCACGTACCTGGGCGGGGGCCAGCTGCAGGAGAGCGGCGAGCAGCAGACGGCAGAGCAGGGGGCTCATGGGGCCCGCGGGGGCCGCG
>NW_006159755.1:959914-972703 GCF_000334495.1 Tupaia belangeri chinensis | reverse complement strand
CCCCTCCCGCCACGGCAGGGGAAAGGGGACGCACCGCCCAGGGGGCCGGGCTCTCAGGTCGCCGCCACCAGAACCCGGAGGGCGGGGCGCTGCCCGGTGGCGAGGCCCGGGCAGGGGGCGCTGAGCCTGAAGAAGGGAACCTGACACGAGCTCTGAGAATCACTTTATTGCACGTGTTTGGGGGAGTGGGTGGTCCTGGTAAGGAACCAAGGAAAGAACACACTGCTGACCGCATCCAGGTGAGCCCCTCAGGGGCTGGTATCCAGGGGCACAATCCCTGTGCTTTAAGGAGAACTGGGTGATGATGGAGGCTGCTTCTGCCTCTGCCGGCGCTCCTGCTGGAGCCTGGCTCTGTTGGCCCTGGAGGAGAGAGAACCTGGGTGTCTGGGTCAGGATCTTGGAGAATGGTACCAGGAGCAGGGGGCAGGGGGCAGGATGGAGCAGACAGACCTGGCCCGTGCCCGTGTGTCGTTGTAGATGGCTGTGATGATCCGATCCTTTTCATCCATGAAGCTGCGGTGTACCTGCTCCAACTTTCTGCAAGGGGGTTACAGTTGACCCTAGGACGCCAATACTTGCTGTCACCCCAGCCTTGCCCCCTTCCACCCCACTCGGGGATTGCACAGCTGTATACCCGTGCGGACCTCAGCCTAACCCTCTCTATGATAGGTGGGGGGCCGGGGGCAGAGTGGATTGTCCAGAGTCCAGTGACGTCCCAGGTCCCTGGTACTCCCGCTGAAGGTAGTAACAATGTTTCTGAGTGCTCTTCTCGCTCTAGCGCTGTTCCTGACCTGGGCAGGCTGCTAGCAGTGGGCACTGGCCCATAGGTATCTTTGCTGCCGAAAATGTGTGTCATGACATGCGTGAAAGTGGTTAGGGAGCCAACCAACTGCCAAAGGAATGGGGACAATTGCTGGTGAGGCCCAGGTTCAATGCATGTTTTTTGTGCATGACTTTGTCTGGCTCCAGCCCTCCCTGACAGCCAGCACCAAAGAATTACACTCACATTACAGGACATTGAAAATGATAACACTAGCCCTCTACTAAGTAAGGAAACGTTCCAGAGACAGATTTCATGCAACTTCTAACTTGAGGGACACAGTCTGCAGGCCACTGAGTGCTGTGGATGGCTGGCTGACCCTGACCACACTGGGATTCACCCACCTCCTGCCTCTGCCCATCACCCTGGGGAAGGCAGGGATGCACCTGAAGGCCACGTAGTGCAGGCCCATGCCTGCCAGCATGAGCAGAAGGCAGTACCCCAGCACACGCTGGTTGTGCTTGTGCTGCTGCTGCCTTGCCCAGGCCCCCTGTGGCCTCACATCATGAAACTGGGCCCAGTAATGTGCATTGGGATGTGTCCAGGAGCTGCTGTGAGACAGAGAAGGGATAGTTTAGAGATGGTGTTCCCCAGAAGATCTGGAGATGGGGCATGCTAGGGACAGGACTGCTGTACCTGTGTGTCTGTTTGGCAGAGTTGGGGTGGGCTGTGGTTCCTGGAGGCCTTGGGGGACTGGCTGAGCGGAGCTGGTGGTCATAGCTACGGCGGCTCTGCTCACGGCTGAGCACGTGGTATGCCTCATTCAGCTCCACAAAGCGGCTGTGCAGGGCTGGGTTCCCAGGGTCCCGGTCAGGATGCAGCTGGGGCGGGACAGGACTCTCCTTATCTCCCTTGCCATGTCCCTTCCCAAGACCCTTTCAGATGATGTCCACCCACAGGGGCTCACATCACTCCCAGAGACCCCATCTGAGCAGTGACCCTCACTCTCAGGCCTGTCCTCCTCTCTAAAAGGCCAGGGGATCAGGAAGCAGACTCCTGCCCCCCCCCCCCCTCCCTTCAAGCCCTCCCCACCTGCCAGCCCTCCCATTCTCACCACCGTATGCCCAGGTCTAGGTTTCTCAAGAGCAGTGAGGCAGGTGAAGAAAACCAAGCCCAGCCCATCAGATAGGCTCCTGCCTCCCACCTTTCCTCTGACCTGGCCAGACCTCTGCCCCTTGAGCACCTCCTACTCCTTGCAGGCTGGAGGACTGGGGTACCAGCCAGAGATACAAGTCTCTTCCTGAGAATGTGGAGGGCACCCCCCCATCTGGTTCCTATTTCCTCTTCCCACCTCCCCACCATAGGGGCACGGGTACCTCTTTGGACTTGGTGAAGAAAGCTCGCTTAACTTCTTCAGGACTGGCACCAGGATGTACCCCCAACAGTTCATAATAATTACTGGGGCCAGACCTGTGAAAAGAGGCCCAAGCCTGCAAAGGTGGAGAGAGCCCAGAGGATGCTACTGCCCTGTCCCTCCCAGCTTCCTTAGGCTGCACACTTCAGCTCCGTGACCAAGAGCTGAGGGTGCTGAGGCAGGTCCCAAGACAAATCTATTCTTCAGATCACCCCTCCATTTGGAGTGTTTTCAGCACAGTGCAGACCAGGACTTCTCAAAGTGTAGTGCTCAGGTCCCTTGTATCAGAAAGATCTGAAAAGCTTGTTTAATAAACAGATTCCTTGGGGCTGGCAGATAGAGTGGTGGTTAAGGGTGCTGGACTCTCACATGGCCGACTGTGGTTCGAGTCTCAGATCTTTCTGGTGGCTTTCTCTCTCTCTTTTTCTCTCTCACTCTGTCCCTCTCTGGTTAAATTAAAATAAATAAAGAAAGTGAAATAAAATAATTCTTAAAAAAAGGAGAATAAGGGAAAGAAAAAAAAAAAAGATTCCTGAGCCCCATCTCATTCCTTCAGGTCAGAATCTCCAGAGAAAGGCCCACAAATCTGCTTTTTTTTTTTGTACCCAACACTGTGTGTACCCCTCAGTGTGATATGCACAAGGATGCTCTGCAACCATTAGAATTGTGGGATGAGCACTGAGTTTGCCCTGAGCTCAAATTCTTGGTCTGCCACTTAACTGATTGTGACCTTAGAGGTGAGCTCTTAATCTCTGATTTTCAGTGTCCTCAGCAGTGAAGGTGAGCATTACCTGAGACAAGCCTGCAAGGCACCTGCCACGGAGTAGCGAGATCACAACTACCTGGCACATAAGACAGGGCTTAGATAGAGCTGGGCATGCCCTCAACGGAATCCCTACACACACACAAACACACACACACACACACACACACACACACACAGCAGCCGGGCCCAGGCTCCCAATGCCCAACTCACCGCTGCCCGGCCGGCTCCGAGGAGCCGTGTAGGGGGGCTGCGGAGCCACAGCCGGCACAGGTGCAGGGACAACAGGGGTGGCATGGCGGAGGGCGGGCAGCTGGGGAAAGGAAGCAACCAAAAAGAGTGCAGTGGGGGCAGACTGCAAGCTCCCCAGGTGGCAGAGGGAAGGGCTTGACCCCGTTTTCTCACGAAGAAAGACAAGCAGGCCCTGGGAGAGGAGAACCTCCTTGCTCAGAACCAGGACCCGGTGTCCTGGACCTGCCTCCGCCTCTGAGCTGGACGTCAGGGACCCTCCCCTGCACTGGTCTACTCTCCGAACAGACTAGGACACAGAGACCCTTCCCCACCCAGGGACCTTGGCGGTCCCTGGAAGGGCCACAACCAAGCTCCGCCCCCGTCGTACTCACTGACTCCGCGACTGCCATTTCCTGCGCCCACTCAGCCCCGCCCCACGCTCTGATTGGCTTTTACACCAGGGCCACGCCTACCAAGCCCGTGCGGAGGAGCTGTGACAGTCCCGCCCCCGTACGCCTATTGGTTACGCACGGCCCCTCCCACCGAAGCTGAGGCCAGCGGACTGGCTGAACTGCGCGGGCGCCCACCGCAAAGCTGGCAGGACAGAGGCTGACCCTGTGAGGCTTCTGGCCCAGCCGTGGTCCCTCTATTCCGTCACTGTTGTTCCGCTCTGCACAGAGGGACGTTCCACAGGGTTGTTTCCATCATCCCATAGTCATCCCAGAACCCGCAATAGAGGTACAACCCTCGCCCCAGCTTGCGGAGGGGAAAACTGAGGCCGATCTGTTGTTTTGTTTTGTTTCCAAATCACTTGTCCTGTCTCATCACCCAGGACGCTCCCAGAGGTCCCTTTCTGTCTTAGGAAAACAGCCAATGCCAACGGAATCCAAGAATAAAGTCCTTTATTGTTTTCAGAGCTGAGGTGATAGGTTGGGGACCTTAAGGTGACTCAGGTGGACTTCCCCAGACACGGTTGTAAAGGAGGATGGCACCTTTGGCGGAGGGGCAGAGCTCAGCCCACATCTCGGTCTCCTGCAGTATGGGCAGGTTCTGTGGGGAGACAGTGAGGCCCAGATATACAGCCCTTACTACCTCTGCCAGGATCGTGCACAGAATTCCTGAGTCTCAGAGCCCTCTGACTGCTCTATCCTGGGAAGACCTGATAAGGATACTGAGGAGGGGGACCAGCAGAAGGCGTAATGGTTATGTCGTTGGACTCCCACGTGGTCAACCATGGTTTGAGTCCCAGACCCAGCAGCTTTAAACTCATGGAGGGCACATGTGCGTGTGTGCCCAAAATCCCGAGAGGAAAATAGAGAAGGGATTGTGGTGTGGTCCTCCCCCCTGGGGGTGACTTCTTGCTTTCTGTCTCTCCAGAGAGCACATACGCCCTATAACAAAAACAAACAAACAAACAAACAAAAAACCCACCTCTCTCTCTTAAAAAATAAAAGAGTACTGAAGAGGTCCCTGACCTCTCCCTTGGGTTGAGGCCAAGCCTTGTGATCCAGAAACGTGTGGGAGTTCCCCATCCAACCAAGCCAACATCCCCTCCCACACACAAGACGTGTACCAGGCCGCTTTGTGGGTCCCAACCCTGGCATTGAACAAAGTAGCAGTTTGTCACCCCACACCTGTGTCTCCACAAAGATAATTCCTGTAGACTCGTGGGCCTCAGGGCCCCCGTGCAGGTAGTGCTCCTTCACCTGCTCAGAAGTCAAGCTGCACCTAGACAAGGACATGAGGGTGGCTTGTTCCTACAGAGTCCCCATGAAGTCACAGCTGCTTCAGCCCCTCCCATCACCACCCACCTACCCCAGAACCAGCATCCTATGTCCCCAAGTTCACTCACTGAACGTAGAACTCGGCACTGGCACGGCCGGCACTGGTCTCATTGCATGCAATGCCCAACAGCAGCGGCTGGCTCAGGGTGGACAGTGGCAGGTTCACCTGGGGGGAGGGCGGGGAGGTCCTACCTATCAGGGCCCACTGCCCTCATTCCTGCCCATCAATAGAACACAGCCTGTTACCCTTGTACATTTTACAGTTTGGAGCTCAAGTGCCCAGCATCACAGATCGTCAGGTTTGGGGCATGTTTGTTTTACATATAGCAAAATTAAGACAGAAAGTTTTGAACAAGTTCCCCAAGGTCTCCCAGGAAAGTCAATTTAATAACCAGAATTCCCATTTACTCCTCTTTCAACAAATCTGGGGAATAGGCAACACTTGTACACCGTGTCCACTGTAAAGAGGAAAACCCTGAAGCTCAGGGACTTGAGGCTAGAATGCCTCAGTTCCATGTACGCCTCGCTGCAAAGCCAAGTTCTTCCTTCCAGACAGTCAGCTGCCTGCAGGCCCTCCTGCCAGCCCAGGCCTATGGAATTCTGGCAAGTTCTACCCCTCTCTTCATGCCCACCACCCTGTATAACCCACCTCTCACTCACCTCATCACAGATTTCCTGCAGGATACTGGAGAAGAGCTCACGTACCACCAGCTCCCCAGGGAGGTCCTTGTGCTGGGGTCTGCCACCAGGGCACAGGGTCTGTAAGAGATCTGGCTCAGCTCCTGCTCTCCACCTCTTTCCTGCCCTGTCCGTCCCCAGATTTGCTGGCCCTGAGGGCCCGGTGTGGGCACAGGGTAAGAATCCTGGTGCCCCACTAACCCAGACCTTCCTTTTCCAGATGGACAACAAGAGGTCTAGCTATGATGGGGTCACCACGGGGTTGGAGATGAGGTAGGGCAGCTGCCTCTTCTGCCCATTCTCCCCGTTTCTACAGGTCTGGGCAGGGGTCAGGAGGGAAGCTGCACAGCTGCCCTGAGCAGACTTTCAGAGAAACACCAGGCCAATTTTCACTTTAAATTATGACAAAACCAAAGCTAGGAGGGTTTGGAAATCCAGCTCCTGGGCCAGCCTGGATCCCACGTGGCTAACTGCTATTTAAGCTCCAGACCCTACAGTTGAGAAACACACTGGGCACGAGTGTGTGCTTGCCCGGGGAGCTAGAGAAAGGATTGCAGTGTGAACGTACTCCACGGTGGAAGGGTAGAGAGTGATTTCTCACTTCCCCTCTCTCTGTGTCTCTAGCGAGTGCATGTACACTCTGGCAAATTGAAAAAAAAAAAAAAGCTTAAGGCCAGGCATGGAGGTTAAGGTGCTAGATTCCCACATGGCTAACTCCAATTCTCAGTTCCCAACACAATGGCTAAAAAAAAAATCATGCTGGGGGAACCAGCAGTTAGCGTAATGGCTATGTTGCTGGATTCCCACATAGTCGACTGCGGTTCGCATCCTGGACCCGGTGGCTTAGAACTCACGCCGGGTGCATGTGCGTGCGTGCCCGAGATCCCAAGAGGAGAATGGAGGAGAAGGGCTTGTGGTGTGACTATCCCCCCAGGGGGGTGATTTCTCGCTTTCTGTCTCTATGTCTCTGTCTGTCTGTCCAGTGAGCGCAGGTGCCCTATAGCGAAAACCTCTCAAAAAAAAAAAAAAAAAAAAGAAAAACTGCTGGGATGGGACCCGGGGATGTGACCAGCAGTTGGCATAATGGCTGTGGCTGGACTCCCATGTAGTGGACTGCAATTCGAGTCCCGGACCCGGTGGCTTAAATGACAGGTGCGTGTGCATGCGTGAGAGGAGAATGGAGGAGAAGGGACTGTGGTGTGACCATATCCCCTGGGGGGTGATTTCTCACTTTCTGTCTCTCTGTGTCTTTCTGGTGAGTGCATGTGCCCTGTAGCAAAAAATCTCTCAAAAAAAAAAAAATTCATGCTGGGAGAAGAG
Source organism: Tupaia belangeri chinensis (assembly GCF_000334495.1). Lineage (NCBI taxonomy): Eukaryota > Metazoa > Chordata > Mammalia > Scandentia > Tupaiidae > Tupaia > Tupaia belangeri. The sequence continues at coordinate 965,753 of NW_006159755.1, read as the reverse complement.
GGGGTTGTGGCATGGCTATCCCCTGCTGGGGGTGACTTCTCACTTTTCCTATCTCTGTCTCTCTCCAGGGAGGACTTGATCCCTATGGCAAAAACCGGGGGGAGGGGAAGATGTAGGGCCAACGCACGGTGTGGCAGTTAAAGTGGCTGGCCACATGGTCAACCTCCTGGTTCAATCTTGCAGAACTTGAGAAACATACCAGGTACCTGCACAAGGGTGCCCAAAATTGAGAAAGGAGGGAGAGGTGGAGAAGAAAGGATTGTAAAGTGACTATTTCCCACGGAGGGATGCTTTCTCATTTTCTCTGTCTCTCTGGCAAGTGTATGCACTCTCTGGCAATTAAAAAAATTAGCTTCCCTGAACTGTCTGCGGTTTCGTGCCTTTGTGCCAAGACTGGCATCTCACCTGCGGCTCAGGGTGCCCACCAGGCACATCCACCAGTCCGGGGGCCTCAGCAACCCGCAGAGAGCGGCGCAGGAAGACAAGGAAGTTATCACTGGTGGCTAGTGCTGCACCCACTCCCAGCGGGTCCGCAAGGTAGGCTTGCTTGTCACCCCAGTCGGCAATCCCCTGCTGTCGCAGCCAGGCAGCAGAGCTGGCCCAGTTGGTGCCCAGGAAATCTCTGTAGGAAGTAAGGCCCAGGCACAGGAGCAGCTGTGTCCCTGATGAGCCACTGGGCGCAAGGGTGGCTGACTGCAGGCGGAACTTGGGGGCGTCAAAGAGCCAGGGCTGGGCCTGTCGCCGGGTCTCCCAGATGGCAGTGATGGCCTTGTCTCCACCTGGCAGTGGACGACGGTCGTGGGCAGGGCTCAACTCGACCCATACTTGCTCCTGGGACAGTCCCCCCGGAGGGCATTGCAGCAGCAGGGACACCTGAGGGTCCATGGTCTAGACAGAGCAGCTCTAGAGGAGGGTACAGGCAAGCCTGTCACCCCTAGGGGACTTACGGCCACCCCCGCCCGGCAGCGGGTTCCCTCTACCACAGACCTCCTGAGGGTATCCCAAGCCCTTCTGCGCCCGTCTTCCCCATTCCTTGGCAATAAAGCGCCCTATCATCTCTGCAAGAGCTCCAAGCCCGGCTGAAGGCCTGCAATCCTTGCTGCCATAAATGCCCAGGATTCTGGGGCATCTCTACCGCCCAGAGATCTTGGGTCCATTCACCCCCAAATGCCCATGTCCCCAAACCCAAGGTTTCTGCCTCCAACCCGGGACACGCCGGGACCCTCCTTCCAGGGTCCGGAAGCTCCAGCCTGCACCAAGCCCTTGACACACACCGGCAACAGGGCTCGTAGGCTCCGCCCCTTTCCCCGAAGCGGAAATGCCAGCGCCCCTCTAACGTGTCTTCTCATTGGTCAGTCCCGGCGTTGTGGGCTCGCCCGGCTTGCGGTCAGTGTTGCTGCGGTGGGGGAACTTGTCTGTCTGTCCTGACCAGCGGACGCTTCCGCCTTGTTATCCTGCACGTCGGCCCCGCCTGCCGCGGCCTTGCAGAGCGTATCCGAGAGCCCGGAGTGCGGGGACCCAGAGTTCCTGGGCTCCGGGCGACCTTGGGCAAGTCTTACTTGCTGGGCCTTAGTTTCTCTAACTGCACCAGGGAGTTGGGGGGTAGAGAAAGAATTTAACCTGTCTAACCTGCTCCCAGCACTCACATCCTGAGATTTTGTGATTTTCTGTGCTGAGTGGGGACATGGGAGGATCCTTAAAGCCATCCCACCCGTCACTGCTCCCACAGGTCTTGGCCATGTACGGCTCTGGAGAAAGGCGGCTGGAAGCAGCAGGGCCCAGACGTAGAAAGGCTCACAGACCCCGGGAAGAGGTGCCCTCCTCCCCACCCCCATCCATGGCTGGAGGACAGGGGAGGGGGACTCAGAGCCCTGGCTCCCCGGGAAATGGCGGTGTGGTAGGGGTGAGTGGCCGATGGGTTATTCTATTCCTGGAGACCACAGGACTCCTTTCCCCCTGGTCTCCGTCCGCAGCCAGTCACTCAGGGTTCAGGGTGGGCAGCAGGCTGGGTCATCACAGAGACCCGGAGACACTGCTGGATTCTTGCAGGACCGTGATGTGCAGCTGTCCAAGGCACTGTCATATGCTCTGCGCCACGGGGCCTTGAAACTGGGGCTCTCCATGGGGGCCGGTGAGTGAGGGTCTTGGAGACTAGAGCAGGGAGCTCAGTCCAGGGAGCGATGTGAGCCAATCTGTGACTGACCCCACTGTCCCAGGAGGAAGGCACAGAGGGGGCATCCTCCCGGTGTTCAGAGCCCCATATTGAGTCCACACAGATTGGGAGAGGAGCCCCATCTTAGCTGGGCCTGGTGATGCCCTCTCTGGCCAAGCACCAGTTAAACACCTATCCCATCCCGAGGGAGGGCACAGAGGGGAGGTTTGGGCAGCTGCCAGGTGCAGCATCTGCTCTGGGCCGGGTTCTGTGCTAAGCACGTTGTCTTTGTGATCTCCACGAAGAGGCCACAAGGATGAGGCCCCTCCCCCTGGCCACCCCCCGCCCCACCCTCGTTATCTCTGGCCTAGGCTGGAACAAGGCTGGTCCCTAAGGTCCTGCCTGCCCACAGATGGCTTCGTGCCCCTGCGTGCCCTCCTGCAGCTGCCCCAGTTCCGCAGCTTCTCAGCTGAAGATGTGCAGCGCGTGGTGGACACCAGCGAGAAGCAGCGCTTTGCCCTATTGCCCGGGGACCCCAGTACCGGTCCGCTCATCCGAGCCAATCAAGGCCACTCCCTGCAGGTGGGGGCTTAGGGGACAAATGTGACAGCAAACGGCGGGCGGGACTCCTGTCGTGAAGGGGTCTCACTGCTGCCCATTCGACCACCCATTCCAGGTACCTGAATTGGAACTGGTGCCCCTGGAGACGCCACAGGCCCTCCCTCCCGTGCTAGTCCATGGTACTTTCTGGAAACACTGGCCATCCATCTTGCTCAAAGGCCTGTCCTGCCAGGGAAGGACACACATCCACCTGGCCCCAGGATTGCCAGGAGACCCTGGTGTCATCAGTGGTCAGTGCCCACCCCTCCACCAGTTACTTCCAGCCACTCTGCCCTCACCCAGTTCCTCCCAAGGTCCTCAGTACCCCTGTTTGAGGTCTTCCCACATCCTGCTTGGAGAAGCACCCTCCGTGCTTACAGCCCAGGACCCCAGTCCCCCACTCTGGTTGTCTCTCCAGGGATGCGGCTGAATTGTGAAGTGGCTGTGTTCATCAACGGACCCCTGGCCTTGGCAGGTGAGGCTAGACATAGGAGGTACTGCCCTAAGCCTCGGGGAGGGCATGAGACACGTCTCTGGCTCTGTTACAGATGGAATCCCCTTCTTCCGCTCTGCCAATGGGGTGATCCTGACTCCAGGGAATGCAGATGGCTTCCTGCTTCCCAAGTACTTCAAGGAGGCCTTGCAGCTGCGTCCTACCCGTGAGAACCATGCCTCTGACTTTTGTGCCCGAAGCCTGTGACCTTCTACCCTCATCTTGTGACCAGCCCCCAGCCGACTCAGGACTCCCTTTTTCTAACTAACTCTGTCTGTTCCAGGAAGTCCCCTCTCCTTGGCTGGTGATAAAGAGACAGAGTGTCAGAGTGGCCCCAAGCACAGCCCCAGACCAAGAAGGATGACCCAACAATAAAATATTTATTTATAAGAGAAATTTAAAAAAGTGACAAGAAAGAAACTCCAGTTCTAAACCATGATTCATCATCCCGTAGCTACCTCTGGTCCTTCTGTGTGCCCAGAGACCGTAGCTAGGTTGGGGATGCCAGCCTCAGCCGTGCAGACAAGGTGATCACTGCCCAGCTTAGGGCCTACCGTCCACAACTTGGGTGATGGCAGAGTCTGCTCCCTGGTCTGCATAAAGCCCCCAGTGACAGCGTGTGAATGTGTCCAGCTTGTGCGTGTCTGGAGAGGGTGTGGGACACCGAGTCCCAGTGGGTGTAGGCGTGGGAGTGGCCATGGCTGGTGGTAAGCAGGGCAGGGCTGTCAGCCCTTAGAAGGCTTCGTGGCCTCCTGTTAGCTGCAGGAAGAGGTCCTCATCCAACTCCTCCCCGCGGGCCCGCTCTCGAGTCGACAGGAAAATGTAGCCTCCGATGTACTCGTGCACAATGCGACAGCTGGCGGACACACAGCTGAAGGCCACGTTGATGTGCTCATCAAACTCGATGGCCACCTGCAGAGCGGGCGCCAGAGGCTAGCGGGGGGAGGGTGGCCGCGCAGCCCCCGCCCCGCCCTTGTCAGACCTGCCTAGCCTCTGTCCCCGTCCCCACCCTCGCTCGGAACCGACCTGCCGGATGTCCCAGTTGACGTTCCACTGGCGCATGTTGCTGAAGCGCCAGGTCTTGACCACATCACCCACCGTCAGGTCAATGCGGATCAGTCGGTTGTTGGCGATACCCAGGATCTCGTCTTTCCTGCTGCCCTTGAACCTGGTGGCCTTTTTTTTGAAGGGACTGTGGCCTCCATGGCCCTGGAGCCCGTCCAAGATAGCATAGCACTGTGCGCACGCGCCAGCATGATGGGCAGACAGCGGGGCGGTGTCCTGGCCCCGCAGCTCCCTAGCTGTGCAACCTGAGCAACGCGTCTAGGCCTCAAGGTGCTCTTCTGGAGAGTGCGGGGGCTGATGGATATGATCATTCCACCAGCAGTTGTTATTTATTCAGAATTATTTTATTTAACTTTATGTACTATTATTATTTTCCAGTTTGATCAGAGAGAGAGAGAGGGAAAGTGAGAAAGCAAGCCACCAGTCTGGGACTTGAACCACGATCGGCCATGTGAGAGTCCAGTGCCTTTAACCAGCACACTACCTGCCAGCCCCTCCAACAGCATTGAGCATGAGGCAGATAGCCTGTGCCCTTATACTGTTTATTTATCTAGTTTAGTTTTTGCAGTAGAGAATGTGCACTTGATAGAGGGAGGGAAAGCCAGAAATCACCCCAGAGGGGAGTGGCCACAGTACAATCCCTTCTCCTCCATTCTCCTCCTGGGATTTTGGGCACACATGCACACACACATGCCCAGTGTGAGTTTCAAGCCTTCAGGTCTAGGACTCGAACCGTGGTCGGCCATGTGGGAGTCCAGCAACACAACCATTACACCACTTGCTGGTCCCACGTTTTGGGTTTTGTGTCGTCATCACCATCCACTACCTCGTTCCTTTTTTTTTTTTTTCCCAAATAATTATTTAATTTTATTGGCTATTACTACTCATTTTTAAAATTTGACCAGACACAAAGAGCGAGAAAGGGAAAGTAAGAAAGCAAGCCACCAGGTCTGGGACTCGAACCACAGTCTGCCGCCCTCTGCCTCATTCCTATCTTTGCAGGCTCCCTGCAACACCATCCGCTGTCAGCCCTGCCCTACAGATGGGCTAACCCAGAGAGGAGATGGTCATGGTCAGAGCTGGGGCAGGAACGCGGTCTCCTGCTTCCCTCGCCAGAGCTCTGTCTCTTGTGTTTGCTCTGGGGGTATCACATGGGGAAGGGAGGCTGCAGGGGGCCTTCCCGGGGCTCCCTTTTGGGGTGTGGACACAAAGCAGCCAGGTAGCAGGTCCCACCAGAGAGGGTGCTGGGCAGGGGCCGTACCTGACCATAAAGTAGGAGATGCCGAAGTCGGGCAAGGACTGCCAGGCCTGGATGAAGCGCAGCTGGGCCTCGGTCAGCGACAGCTGGGCCACGTTCTGGTGGGCTTCAAGGATCCGTGGGGTGAGCTGCAGGGTCGTACTGTGAGGGGATGCCGGGGCCTCTTCCCCTCCCACAAAGGCCCTGAGGCTCCCCGCCTGCCCTGTCATTGAGACAGGATGCTGGGCCTGGGAAGGGGCACTGTCCCAGAGTGGCTGGCCACGGCAGGGCG
>NW_006159755.1:950592-958630 GCF_000334495.1 Tupaia belangeri chinensis | reverse complement strand
GCGGGGCCGGGGAAGGGGCCGTGTCCCGGGGTGCCTGCCACAGCGTGGCCTCTTACCACTCGGAAAGACATTGACTTGGATCCCTCCCCCAGGGGACCAGCCACATGGCACCAGGGATGCAGTGACAGGAGGAGCAAGCGAGCACACAGCTTTCCCCAGGAAGGCTCTGGAGGTCCAGGGTGACTGGTTATTCCCACCCCCACTCCCTCTGGCACCTGCTTGGCCCGGGGGGAGGGGGGGAGCCACAAGGCCATAGGGGTTGAGGCCCTCAGCAGAGGCGTCGGGGCCCTGGGGGTGGTTTCCCGAGCCCCCGCCGCCTGTCCGCTGCAGGCTGAGGAAGGCCAGGATGGCCTGCACCTCGCTGGCGTAGCTGCTGTCTGCCATGGTGCGGCCCTTAGAGGCCAGTCGGCAGCCGGCCATCCAGTGGGCATATTGCTGCTCCTGGGGACAGGGGTGCGGGTGCTGAGGGACTGCCGACCTCCCCACTCCAGCCTCAGCCCTGGCCCCGGCCCCAGTCCCGCCCAAACTCCTGTCCCTTTCTCTGTCCCTACTCCAGCCTCAGCCCTGGCCCTGCCCATGCCCACCCTAGCTCCTATCCCTTGCCCCTCCTCCAGCTTCAGCCTTGGCCCACCTGCCCCGCTCCTGGCCCTCACTCACATCCTGACACCGTAGGTAGAGCTCGCTCATGCCCTCAGGTGAGGGCACTAGGAGTTTGATGCAGAACTTCTGGCCAGAGACATTGACGTCCGGGACTACCTCACAGCCTGGAGGGAGAAGAGCTGGTGGGCCAGGGGCTCAGGGAGGGGGAAATGGCCTGAGAGGTCCTTGTGTGAATGCCGGCCCTGTGCAGCCGTGTCAGGGCAGAGGGTATTGTCCGTGGTCTCCAGGAGGAAACTGGGGCTGAGAGAGAGCATTCCCTGCCCAGCCCACAGGAGGGCCAGGTGGGGCCCCAGCCTGTTCACTCACCCTTGAGGTTGAGCTGCTGAATGGGGTCCCCTGGGGCTTCATCCTGGCTTTTATAGTAGGACAGGGTGGTGTCCTTGAACACCACCCAGTGCTGGCGATAGCCCTTCAGGGTCAGCTTCCGGGGCCTGAGAGTGAGATGTCAGGTTTGTGAAAGGCTCCGCCCTTCTGTCCTTCCTCCCTTCTCCAAATGGGCCATCCTGCAGGGCTAGCAGCTCTGGGCTCAGACTCACCGGAAGATTCGGAGATGGTCCTTGAGTTCTGGGATGGCGGTGAGGCTGTCCTGTGGGAGAAGAGGAGTCAGAGGGAGCGGGTTCCCTGTGCTCGGCTTTGACCAGCCCTACCCGGTGTTGATCCTCACCAGCACATCTGTGGGCGCGGATCCCTCCAGCTTCACCTGCAGGTCGCTCAGGGCTGCGTCCAGGTCATCCAGCCCCGGGTCAGGGCCAGCAGGCTCACCCACCTCCCCACTCTGGGACAGCTTGTTGACATGGTACTGGGGGGGGCACAGGGTGAGAGGGCTGAGTCTAGCAACCCACCTGCCAGCAGTGTCCCTAGGCTGGGCTTCCCCGGAGAGGGACTCCACTCTGGAAGGCCCCTCCTGCCCTGGGACTGGCCTCCACCCAGCGACCCTGGCTCCCATGCTGGCCTGGCACCTGCAGGGCTGCAAACACCATCATTTCCTCCTCGGTGCAGTCGATCTCTTCCAGCAGCAGGTCCCACCGAGCCTGCTCGTACAGCTGGGTCAGCCGCACTGGGTCTGTCTGGAACCATGGGAGGGAAGCTGGGTGGGTCCGATGCTACCTGCCCAGCCCTCCTCACCACGCAGGCTCCGTCAGTGACCTGGCACAGGCAGCAGACCCCAACTCCACCCTGCAGCGGCCAGCCTCTGCTGCCGTTGTCCCTCTAGACCTTTGCTTGGCTGTACAGATGCTTACTGCGGGGGGTGCAAGGGAGACCAAACCGACCAGTCATAAGGAAGGTGCCTCGAGACTGTGATAACAGCTATCGGGGGCGAGCCAGCGCATGGTACGTGCAGCAAGGCAGTGAAAGTGGCCGGACCCCACACAGCTGACCCTGAAGTTTGAGTCCTAGACTCTAGGGGCTTGAGAAATACCACGTGTGTGTGTGTGTGCATTGCCCAAAATCCCGAAAGGAGGGAGAGATGCAGGAGGAGGGACTGAAGCGTGACCATTCCCCATAGGGGGTACTCCTCCCTCTCCTGTCCATCTTCAGTAACTGCATGTGCCCTCTGACAAATTATAAAAAAAAAAAAAGAGGGTCAGCCACATAGCCTAGTGGTTAAGGAAACCAGATCCTACATGGCTGACCACAGTTCAAATCTCTGTTCAGCAGCTTGAAAGACACACTTGAGTTCTGGACCCAGGTTCTTGAGAAACACGCCTGGCGCATGTGTGTGCATGTCCCAAATCCGAACAGGATGGACTAGTGGGGCAGAAGGAATTGCGGTATGACCATGCCCCATTGGAAGTTCTTGTCTCCACTCTGCCTGGTGTCTGTCTCTGGCCAGTCCCTCCAGCCTCTGGCAATTAAAAACAAGTAGGGAGCAGCAAATGGCGTAATGTTTATGTTGCTGGACTCCCACATAGTTAACCGCAGACGTGGTGGCTTCATACTCAAGCCAGATGCATGTGCATGCATACCCCAAATCCCAAGGGGAGCATGGAGGAGAAGGAACTGTAGCATGGCCATCTCCCCGGGGGGATGGGTGATTTTTTTGCTTTCGGCCTCTCAGTCTCTCTCTGTTTCTCTGGTGAGTGCACGTGCCCTATAGCAAAAATCTCTAAAACATTTAAGTATCCAGGGAATAGCATCCCTGGGTAAGCTCGGTCATGTTAGTCAAGGGCACCAGGAGTCTGATATTGATAAGAGATAATGGAGGGGCCTGCAGGTGGAGTGGTGGTTAAGGGCGCTGGACTCCCACATGGCCGACCACGGTTCAAGTCCTGGATCTGGTGGCTTGCTTTCTCACTTTCTCAATCTCTCTCTCTTTCTCTGTCCCTCTTTAGTCAAATTAAAATATATAAAATAAAGTTAAATAATTCTTTTTTTTAAAAAAAAGAGATAATGGGGGAACCAGCAGTTAGCGTAATGGCTATGTCGCTGGACTCCCACGTAGTCGACCGCGGTTCGTGTCCCGGACCCGGTGGCTTAAAAGTCACGCCGGGCGCGTGTGCGTGTGTGCCCAAGATCCCGAGAGGAGAATGGAGGAGAAGGGATTGTGGCGTGGCCAACCCCCATGGGGGGTGATTTCTCGCTTTCTGTCTCTCTTTGTCTTTTTGGTGAGCGCACATGCCCTATAACAAGAATCTAAAAACAAACAAGCAAACAAACAAACAAACAAAAAACCAAGACCACGATGGTGTTTTTTTTTTTTTTTTCCCCAGAGATGTTAGCTATTTGTGCTCACTGGAGAGACAAAGAGACAGAGCAAAGTGAGAAATCATCCCCCAGGGGGATGGCCACGCTGCACTCCCTTCTCCTCTGTTCTGCTCTAGGGATTTTGGGCACATATGCACACGTGTCCTGTATAAGTTTCAAACCTTCAGGTCTAGGACTTAAATTGCAGCTGGCCATTTGGGAGTCCAGTGCCTTAACCACTATGTCATCTGCTCATTCCCAGGATGGTACTCTTAAAAGAAACAAATTATAGGGACTGGCAGGTGGTGTGCTGGTTAAGGTGCTAGACTCCCACATGGTCAACTGCAGTTCAAATCCTGGACCTGGAGGTTTGCTTTCTCTCTTCCTTTCTCTATCTCTCTGTTTCTCTCTGGTCAAATTAAAATACATTAGCAATAAATAGAGTTAAATAAATAAATCATTCTTTTTTTTTTTCCTTAGGAATATAGTTATAAACTTATTGTAATTAACACCATATGGCTTTGCCAAAGAGTGGTCTGTTGAATAGTGGAACTGAAAAGCCACAGAGAGCCCACATGTCCACGCTCAGCTGACTTGGAACCACGGTGGCCCTGCAGAATACCAGTGCACCCTCTTTGGCTGCAAAATATTTACAGTAAAGGCATTAAAAAAAAAAAAAAAAGACAACAAAGAACTACAACAGGTTTTTTGTCCCCAAGTGTGTGGGGGAAAGACGGGCTTTCCAATAAATGGGGCTGGGTCAACTGGATATCTACCTGTTTAAAAAAATGTGCTTGGACCCCATCTTATTCATACCAGTATTTTTAAAAAAGAATTATTGTATTCAACTTTATTTATTTATTTAAATTTGACCAGAGAAGGACAGAGTGAGAGCGAGCGTGAGAAAGAGAAAGAGAGAGAAAGCAAGAAAGCAAGCCGCTAGGTCCAGGACTTGAACCGCAGTCGGCCATGTTGGAGTCGAGCATGCTTAACCACCACGCCACATGCTGGCCCCTCATATCAATGTTTGTGTACTTCATATAAATAACAAATTTCAGATGGATTGTAGATCTAAATATGAAATAAGGTCTTTATGGGGCCAGCTTATAGCGTGGTGGTTACGGCAGCTGGATCCCACCTGGCTGACATTTGTGGTTCAAGTCTCAGACCCGGCAGCTTGAGAAAGCCTGGTCATGTGTGCCTGTGTGCCCAAAGTCCGGAAAGGAGTCAGAAACGGGGGAGAAGAGGTTGAGCCATGGCCATTCCCCATGGTGGGCCTTCTTACTTTCCTTTTTTCCCTTTTTTTAAAGGTATTTATTTGCCTTACGGTACATGCTCTCGCCAGAGAGACAGAGGGAGGGAAACCATTTCTCTGGCAACCACATCGCCCTATCACAAAAATCTCTCTCTCAAAAAAAAAAAAAAAAGTACAATAAAGAAAAAAATATAAATTGGGTAATATTAAAACTAACAACTGCATGGGACCAGCAGTTAGCGTAATGGCTATGTTGCTGGACTCCTATGTAGTTGACTGTAGTTCAAGTCCCGGACCCAGTGACTTAAACTCACGCCGGGCGCGTGTGCGTGGGTGCCCAAGATCCCGAGAGGAGAATGGAGGAGAAGGGATTGCAGCGTGGCCATCCCCCCGGGGGATGATTTCTCGCTTTCTGTCTCTCTGTCTCTCTCTGTCTTTCTGACAAGCGCATGTGCCTTATAGCAAAAACCTCTCTAAAAAAAAAAAAGCAAAAAAGAAGGCCTCAACTTTATAGTCATTAGGGAAATGTAAATTAAAATAACATGAAAAGCAGATCGGTGGTTGTCTGGAGTAAAAGGTAGGAGCGGAAGGACTGCAAATGGGTTTAGGTGAACTTTCTGGGGTGGTGACAATGTCCTAAATCTGGATTGTGGTGATGGCTGCATGTTTACTCAAAATACTCAAACTGAATGCTTATAATTAGTGATTTTTATGGTATGTGGGTTATACCTCAAAGCTGTTTAAACAAACAAAACTATATGCAACCTTGTTACACCCCCCATCAGAACGGCTGCTAAGAAATAGTAAGTGTTAGAGAAATGAGAGAACAACTGGAATCTGATCTAGGGTTGATAGGGTCTGGGGTGGCGTTCAGAAACCTCCGAGTATGCTGGGTATGCATGCGTCTATGGGCAAGGGCTGGCTGGGGGTGGACACCCCCATGGTGTCAAGACCCTGTTGGGGGTCCAGGGACAGGGGGTCCCTGTCTCTCTCTCTTTCTTTCTAGCTCATGTTAGAAAATAAATAAATAAACTTGAAAGGTATACTCAACCCAAAAGGAGGTGGGAAAAGAGGAAAAAGGGAACTACAATGTCCCCAGGAGGGGGAGGGACACAAGATGTGGAAGGAGCAGAGAAAAAGCCAGGGGGTGGCAGAGAGGGGGTGAGCAGGATGGAGAAGTGGTGCCTGGGACCAGAGCAGGCAGGGCTGTGGGCCACGGAAGGTGGGGGGGCCAGGGGCGGCCACAGCCATCTGACCAGGGGCCACGTGACTCAGTGTACATTTGTCAATACTCCTTCCAAGGTTGGGGACGCCAAGGGAGGGGAGAGGTTGTGAGATGGAGGCCCCTGGCCTGGTCCAGGGCACATGAAGACACAGAGAAGAATGGAGGATCTGAGGTTTTTGTTCCAAGGTGGATCAACAAGGCAGAATGAGGGGCTGGGCTGGAGAGAAACAGAAGGTCTGGAGAGGTCTAAGAGGGGCTTTCATTTCTGCTGTAAGGTTTTTGCCTTAGGACACAGGTACTCTCCTGCGGTGGGGGAGGGGTAGGAACAGTGAAAGGGAAGTGAGAAAACACCCCCTGGCGGGGCATGACCACACCACAGTCCCTTCTCCATTCTCTTGGGATTTGGGGGCATGTATGCACATGCCCAGCGTGAGTTTTAAGCCGCTGTGTTTGGGACTCAAACCACAGTCAAGTACATGGAAGTCCAACAACATAGCCATTACTAAGCTAGTTGCTGGGTCCAGGTTTTGAGCCACGGTCGATGAACCACTACGCCACCTGCTGGACCCTGTATTTTTTAATAGGCTCTCGCAACCACGCACTTGCAGGACAAGGAGAGAGAAGCCCAGGAGTGCCCACAGAAAGCTTGGAAAAGGCAGAATTCTGGGGATCAATGTTCTGTGACTATCTTGTTCAGGAGGAGTTTGCCGTGAAGGGAGGCAGAGAAGAGGGGTTACATGTGGAAGAGCAGCCCATGGGGTGCTGGGACGTTTCTGAGAAAGATGCATGGAGCCTACTGGGTGCTGATGGGACAGCAGGCAGGGAGCGAGCACTGGCCAGGGCAGACTGGGACTGGCTGCAGAGCCGCCTCCTCCCCTACCCCCAGTGCCTGTAGGCCCAAGTGCTGCTCCTCCAGAGGGGCCGGGGCCCCTGTCACCCGAGCCCCAGACTTCTCAGGGGCACCTGCCATGGTGCACACTGGTCTGTGGTCATTAGCTCCCTGGTAGCTCCCTGAGAAACGAGCACTGAGACTAATTTGTTTCCACTGCCCCGCCATCGGTACGAGCCCAGCACCATGTGTAGGATCAGTAAACACAGGCATGGCCAGACGGCTGCCGAGAAGCACAGATTTTGGTAAGCCGCTGACTTCCCAGAGCCCAGACGCCTGTTCCTAGGTCCCCACATCTCATGGGCCCCAGACCCCCAGTGCTCCCTGACCCAGCCCACCTTGGGATCCAGGTCGAAGAAGCTGTAGTATTTAAAGCGCAGCCAGAGCACGTCTCCAGCCTTGATGCCCTGCTGCATGAGACACCGTGACGAGTCCAGCCACCTGGATCACAGCAGAGCTGGGGTCAGGGCTGTGCTGGGAGAACCCTCATGGGAAAGGCCTGGAAACAGAAGGCTGGATTTGGGGGACGCCCTAGGTCAAAAGCTCAGGTACAAGGTGCTATGCCCCCCACCCCCGGGTGCAGCCCCAGTGGGTTGAGCACCTGCTGTGGAGCTGGGTCTTGTCCAACAGGGAGCTGGGCCGGGGCAGGCGCTGGAGCAGGAGGGGGTCAGGCGGTGGCTGGGGCCGGCTCAGCATGTGGTAGCAGGCCTCTGTCTGGGCACTGTCTGAGAAGTGGGCTGGCATCCCCCGAAACAACGCAGGTGCCATGCCTAGAGCACGGGTCAGAGGTTACCCAGGCCTGTCCCTGAGCTCCAGGTTTCGGCCCTGGCCCCAGCCCTGGCCCTGACCAGCCCCAGGCACGCCCAGCCAGGACGACCTTGCTCAAGTCATACACCTCTTCCTCTGGCTCCTTCTCCTTCCTCTTCTTCTCCTTCTTCTCAGGAGCCCGAAGCAGAGAGAGCTCCTCAGGATGCCGGATGCCTGAGGGGAGTTGGGGTCTCAGTGGGGACCAGGGCCTGCCCCAAGACCTCCCGATCCACCCACGTGCACCCTGCAGGCAAGAAGAGATGAACAAGGTGACAGTAGCAGGCCAGGAAAGTGTGGGACATACCCGAGGAACCCTTGCAGGCTGGTACGTGGGGCCAGCCTGAACAACTCACTGAGGAGGCGGCAGATGGCAGCCACGGCCTGGAAGAGGGGCTTCGAGAAGCTGGCGCGGAGGCGCAGGGCACGGCGGTTGGGCAACCGCAGGATGACCGGCCGGTGCTGTGGCCCAAAGAAGAGGCGGGCGTCGGCCAGGATTCCGTACTTGTCCAAAGTCCAG
>NW_006159755.1:914364-949053 GCF_000334495.1 Tupaia belangeri chinensis | reverse complement strand
GGGGCGGGGCGGGGGCGGGCGCTGGAGCAGGAGGGGGTCAGGCGGTGGCTGGGGCCGGCTCAGCATGTGGTAGCAGGCCTCTGTCTGGGCACTGTCTGAGAAGTGGGCTGGCATCCCCCGAAACAACGCAGGTGCCATGCCTAGAGCACGGGTCAGAGGTTACCCAGGCCTGTTCCTGAGCTCCAGGCTTCGGCCCTGGCCCCAGCCCTGGCCCTGACCAGCCCCAGCCTCTGCTCACCCCCAGCCAGGACGACCTTGCTCAAGTCATACACCTCTTCCTCTGGCTCCTTCTCCTTCCTCTTCTTCTCCTTCTTCTCAGGAGCCCGAAGCAGAGAGAGCTCCTCAGGATGCCGGATGCCTGAGGGGAGTTGGGGTCTCAGTGGGGACCAGGGCCTGCCCCAAGACCTCCCGATCCACCCACGTGCACCCTGCAGGCAAGAAGAGATGAACAAGGTGACAGTAGCAGGCCAGGAAAGTGTGGGACATACCCGAGGAACCCTTGCAGGCTGGTACGTGGGGCCAGCCTGAACAACTCACTGAGGAGGCGGCAGATGGCAGCCACGGCCTGGAAGAGGGGCTTCGAGAAGCTGGCGCGGAGGCGCAGGGCACGGCGGTTGGGCAACCGCAGGATGACCGGCCGGTGCTGTGGCCCAAAGAAGAGGCGGGCGTCGGCCAGGATTCCATACTTGTCCAAAGTCCAGTGTGTCTGCAGCAGCCACTGTTTCTTCTGTTCCCACCAAATGGCGTGGTCTGACCAGTCCTGCTTGCGATCTGTGGGGGCCACAGGGAGGAGTTGGATGCACAGGCCTGCAAGGCCCTGCTGCTCCTCCCTGCTTCCATCCAGACACTGAGCACGGGCCCAGGATTCCGAGGACTGTGATCACGGCTGCTCTTCTCTGTCCGAGCCAGGAGCAGGGCCAGCTGGGTCAGCTGTGCTCAAACCCAGGTGAAGGCAGCACGGCTCTTTGCTGCCTCAACCCTGCTTGTCCTTCTGGGCCCAGACACGCAGGGAAGCCCCTCGACCCAGAATCTGTGTTCCCCAATCTTAGCACCTTCACCTCCTGTGCGCCGGCTCACCATGCCTCCTCCATACAGAACTCTTTCTCTTCTAATTTGTTTGTTTGTTAAGATTTGTTTTGTTTTTCAGGACCAGCAGATGGCATGATGATTATGTCACTGGACTCTCACATAGTTGACTGTGGTTTGAGTCCTGGACCCAGTGGCTTAAAACTCACACTGGGCGTGTGTGCGTCTGTGCCCAAAATCCTAAGAGGAGAATGGAGAAGGGATTGTGGTGTGGCCATCCCCCCAGGGGATGATTTCTTGCTTTCTGTCTATTTGTCTTTCCAGCAAAAGCACGTACCATATACCAAAAAAATCTCTCTTTAAAAAAAAGAAAGATTTGTTTTTTTCATGCTGGGCATGTGTATGTGCATGCCCCAAAATCCTGACAGGGTGGAGAAAGGAAAGGACTGTCCACTCCAGGGTGCTCTCTCCCTTCCTCTTTTCTCTGTTTCTCTGTCTGTGGTACACGCACACACCTTCTGGCGAGGTTTTTTGTTGTTGTTGTTGTTTTTCCTGAGAGAGTTTTTGCTATAGAACCTGTGTGTTCACTGGAGAGGCAGAGAAAAACAGACAGAAAGCAAGAAATCACCCTCCAAGGGGGATGGCCATGCCACAATCTCTTCTCCTATATTTCCCTCCCAGGATCTTGGGCATGTATGCGCATGTACCCGGGGTGTTTTTTTTTTTTTTAAAGAATTATTTTATTTAACTTTATTTAATATTATTATCACTATTATTTTCCAGTTTGATCAGAGAGAGACGGAGAGAGAAAGAGGAAGTGAGAAAGCAAGCCACCAGGTCCGAGACTTGAACCGTGGTCGGCCATGTGGGAGTCCAACGCCTTTAACCACCATGCCACTTGCTGGCTCCTTGGGGTGAGTGTTTTTAAGCCACTGGGTCCGGAACTCAAACCACAGTTGACTACGTGGGAGTCCAGTGACGTAACCATTATGCCACCTGCTAGTCCCCTGGCAAATTTTTAAAAGATTAATAATAAAAAATACTCAGGGAGCCAGCAGGTGGCATGGTGGCTTAGGCACTGGACTCTCATATGGTCAATGGCAGTTTGAGTCTCAGACCTGGTGGCTTGTAAATCTCTCTGGGTGTGTGTGCATGCACCCCCCAAATCCCTAGAGAATGAAGAAGGGATTGAGGCATGTCCATCTCACCCGGGGGGGTGTTTTCTCATATTCCCTCTCTGTCTGTCTCTGATGAGCATATATAAACAAAACTCAAAAACCTAAAAACAGAACAGAAAAAAACAATAGCAATACTACCAAAAAAAAAAAAGATATAACCATTGCTCCAACACCACGGACACTGAACAATGCCTGCTACGTGGCATGGTAAGCTCAGAGTGTGTGTGACATGCCTATGCACACACGTGAGTGAGCCTGTTAGGACATGGACACATCACTGGTCACCTAGCTAGGAACTGGGGACACGGTCATGGATGCAACGGGCTCCTTTGCAGCCAGCCCCCAGGAGCACAAGCTGGCAGGAAAATGAGCACAGGAGCAAGGCGACTGCAAGCCGCTGAGTGCACAGCCCTCCCCTTGTGAGGCCCTTCCTTTTTTCTTTGCTATAGGGTGTGCGCACTTGCCAGAGAGACAGAGAGGGAACGTGAGAAATCAGCCCTCCAGGGGGATGGCCATCCCACCATCCCTTCTCTATTCTCCTTTGTGGGATTTTGGGCATGCATGCACACTTGCCTGGCATGTTTTTCAAGTGACTGGGTCTGGGACCACATAGTTGGCCATGTGGGATCCATCTGCCTTAACTTCCATGCCACCAGCTAGTCCTACAAAGCCCTTTTCTTGAGTTCTTCCCGGGTCCTCCCTGGGAGGTATGCAATTCCGTCCTGCTTTGCCCTTATGCCTCACTGGGATTTTGGGCATGCATGCACACTTGCCTGGCATGTTTTTCAAGTGACTGGGTCTGGGACCACATAGTTGGCCATGTGGGATCCATCTGCCTTAACTTCCATGCCACCAGCTAGTCCTACAAAGCCCTTTTCTTGAGTTCTTCCCGGGTCCTCCCTGGGAGGTATGCAATTCCGTCCTGCTTTGCCCTTATGCTTCACTGCTTTGACTGCTTCTTTTTTTTGGAGAGGTTTTTGCTATAGGGCACATGCGCTCACCAGACAGACAGAGACAGAAAGCGAGAAATCACCCCCCAGAGGGGATGGCCACGCCACAATCCCTTCTCCTCCATTCTCCTCTCAGGATCTTGGGCACGCATGCACACACACCCGGCGTGAGTTTTAAGCCACCAGGATCCGGGACGCGAACCGCAGTTGACTACGTGGGAGTCCAGGATGTGAATCGTAGTCGACTACGCGGGAGTCCAGCAACATAGCCATTACACTAACTGCTGGTCTCTTTGACTGCTTCGTGACACTACCCACACCACCCTCCCTAATGCCCCAGTGTTGTCGAATCCCAGAGCAGCTTCTGCTTGACCCCTCTAGGGCCATAACCCTTCCCTCCTGTGTGCCCTCGCTCTGTCCTTGGCTTTGTGCTACCCACTTCTCCTTCTCTGGACTCTGCTTTTTTGGGTCTTCTTTGGTCCCCTCTCCTGGCCTGCCCGTTACCTGTTCTTTCACTGAGTTCAGTTGAGGACCCCTTCTCCCTCCTCTGTTGTGCCCTCTGGGGGAATCTCCCCTGTTCTATGGCTCTAGATGCCATGGCAATCCCTTCTCCTCCATTCTCCTCCCAGGATCTTGGGCACGCACGCACATATGCCTGGCGTGAGTTTCAAGCCACTGGGTCCAGGACTCAGACCACGGCTGACCCTGTGGGAATCCAGCACCTTTAACTACCACGCCACCTACTGGCCCCTCCAGAAAACTGTTTACCTGGTTCTGGACTTCTCAATGCAAAGACACCAAGCCCCAGCCCCTGAGGTTCTCAGCTTAACTGACTCTGGATAGAGGCACTCCTTTTCCACTATGTCTTGTGCTGGGAGCCATCAATTCCTGGCCAGAGGCATCATCCCTGCTGCTGTCAGCCACCACGTGTAATTGATGTGAATCCCACTGCCGAATCCACCCTGCTCTCCATCCTCCCTGCCCAACCTTGGGAGGCCACCGGGCCTCTCACTGATGGCTACAGCAGCCTGATTCAGGTCTACAGCCTCCAGTCCCCTCACCTGGCTGCCAAGGGATCTGCCAGTGTAGACCTTACTATCGTCTCCTGCCAAAAACTCCGGGTGGCTACTCTTCACCTCGAAGATAAAGCCAAACCCCTTACAGAGGCCTACAAGGCAGGCAGGAGCTGTCCTGGGCACTCCCAGCCTTGCTTCTTGGCATGCTCTGGTGCCCTCGCCAGCCTAGAGGCTCTAACTCAGAGCACCCATGTCCCTCCCTGCTCTGCTCCCTCCTGCTGCAGCTTCTCTCAGGACCGTGTTCAGTGTCTTCCCCTGGGAGGTCTCCCCACCCTGGCAGAGGGCAGCCCCCCTTCTGGCTCTGAGCCCCAACAATGGTGCTCCTGGTACAGCAGCCAGCACTCAGCATGGACTAGTGGCTGCGGGGTCAGCTCTCCAGGAAGCCAGGGCTGGCAAGACCCGGCTGGGGACAAAATCAATCCATAGAGGACAAAGAGCTGAAGGCACTTGCCCCAGGGCCCAGCAATGGGTGGCGAAGGCCTGACTCCATGGTGAGCCTCTTGCACTGACCATGTGCTACGCCCTGGAGCTCACCATGTCTTTATGCCCCTGGGCCCAGGATTGGCCCAGGCCTGCCTCAGACTAGTCTGACACCTGGTCTCCCAAGAGACCCTCTGTTCCCCACTTCTGCTTTTACAGCTTCTCTGGGACCTCTCCTTGCTGCTCAGCCTCATGGCTGGGTTGCCCCAGGCCCTCTCCTACCCACAGTTGGACTGACCTCCCTGGGCTGCACTGGCGGACTGGCTGGGTCAGAGCAGCCTTCCTGCCCTGCACCCTGAGGCGGCCTAGGATCCGGGCTCCTGACAGGGTCCATGTCAGCCTGCTTTCCGGCTCTGTTATCGAGGTGCTCCTGCTGCCCTCCCAGGAAGGGGCAGCCCCACCCCTGCAGGGAAGGACGCTGAGAAGCCCATGTCAAGTCTCTCCATGACTGACACCACAGGCTGCTCTGCTGTAACTTCCTGTGGGGGCAGGGCCTTCCCACCCAGGCTGGCTCAGTCACCAGCCTGCTGAGGGCTTCCGGCTGGGGGAGTGAGTGTAGGAGCCGGCCCCCAGGTCACCAGGAGCCGCTGAGCCCCCCTCAGATCTCTGCGATGTGACCTCTGCCCGATTCAAGCAAGGCCTCCCCTCTGCCCCTAGAAGAGGATGAAGGGATGGGCAGGTCTACTCCTGGGGACTTGGCAGAACCAGTTGGGTGGGACAAGCGAGGAAGATGGTGGGAGCAAGGGGAAGTTGAGGAAATGTCTTTTTTGGAGCCGAATGATTAAGCTGGTTCCTGAGTCATCACAACCCCGTTATCGCGAGCTGCGCAGCGGGCATAGCCCGGAAGTGCCCAGACTGTACTGGGTGGGGGACAGCAGCGGGTACTCACTGATCTCCTCCACGATCTTCAGGAGTACCCCACCAATGTGCGACTCCCCTGTGACCCGGAGGGTGACCGACTCGGCCTCGGGGTCCTCCTCTCCCACAAACACTCGTAGCTCCCAGGACGAGTCAATGTAGTCCCCAGAGGCGGTCTTCATCCCCGCCATGGCTGCAGTTGTGTCTACAGAGGGTGGAAGGAAGCAGGGTGAGCGCCCTGGGGCCTGGGAGCCTGCCATGGCTACAAGGCAAAAGCCTCGCACACCCTGGACGGGTGGGAGCAACCCGTGGCAGTGGAGACACAGGTGCTGAGTCCTTCCGGGCCGGCCTCTGAACTTCTAGCCAACACAGGTGGTTCAGCTGGAAGGACCCCCGAGACCTTGTCTGACGCGTTCCCAACTTACAGATAGAAGACTGGGGCCTGGTCAGAAGGGGCCCCACTGAGACTACCCTGTTCCGTGCTACAGTAGGGCACAGTCCGGGGCTACTCCCCCAGGCCGACACTGCCAATGTGACCCCAGTTTAGAACATGGTTCCAGTCTGGGCCCAGAGCTCAGATGCAAATAAACCAACCGGAGCCTCTCTGGGACAGTAGAAAGTTCCAGCAGCCACAGGGGCAGGGGCGGGGGTAGGGTCCCAGGGTCTTCAGCTGTGGCCCAAGCTTACCTGGCCTCAGCCTCCACACCTGCAGGCCTGGTGCTCCCTTCCCTCTGCTTTCTCTTTGGAGCTTCAGAGGGCAGCCCCTGAGGTCGTCTTATCACCCCAGGGCGGGCTTGGCTCCACCCCAGGGCGGGCTGGTGCTGGTTGCAGGAAGCGCACTACCAGTGAAGGTTCCATGAGGCCCCTGCTTCTGTCTCCAGTGAGCACAGGAAGCAAGGGAGAGCAAGGCCTTTGAGCCTGACACCACAAAAACGGTCATCTTTTACTGAGAGGAGAGCTCAGTTCAAACCAGAGAAGCCCCCAGTACGTGTCCAGGGCTGGGCTCCCCCCATAGGCAGCATGTCTCATCTCTGACCTGGGCGAGACAGGGTTCTGGGGCCATGAAGCATCACCGGACTGCGGGAAGGCGAGCCAGGATTGATTGCACTGAGGTTATGTAGGACCTCGGCTGGCCACATGAGCAAGCTCGGGCTGAAGGCACCTCAGAGAAACAAGGTCTTTTTTTTCCTATCTCTAAACCGGGCTTCTACTCCCAAACTAGTCAACCTCTAAAGCTGCCCAGGTTGAGCGACTGAACCAATAGCCCTGAGTCATTCACAGCCTCCCTGCTTCCAGCTCAGGCCTCAGCTTGCTTCCAACTCCACACCTCTTGTCCCCGCACCTGCAATGCGCCCCCCAGTACTGAGGCTTGCTCCTGTCAGAACCACTCGGGTGTCACCTCAGAGGGGGCTGGTGGCCCAACATCTTCCTGCCCAGCACCTGCAGGAGGACATCAGTGAAGGGGTGGTTGCTGCCGCTCTCAGGAATTCAGCTTTTCCAGGGAACACACTAGGGGTTGGAGGCAAGAGCCTGAAAACTGCACGGAGGGTGGCCAAGCCGAGGGCAGCAGTCCATGGAGGCGGAGGCAAGGCTTTCCTAACAGCACCACTACAGAAGAGGGGTTGCCGGGGATTCCCAG
Organism: Tupaia belangeri chinensis; assembly: GCF_000334495.1. NCBI lineage: Eukaryota > Metazoa > Chordata > Mammalia > Scandentia > Tupaiidae > Tupaia > Tupaia belangeri. The sequence continues at coordinate 941,846 of NW_006159755.1, read as the reverse complement.
GGGAAAGCATGGCTTTCGTAAATGCAAAGGCACCAGGAAGTGCAGCCAGTTGCTAGTCTCAGCATCTTCTAGCCCAGACAGTACCCTTGGAGCAAATGAGGAAGTTTCACTCCTGTCCCAGAAGCCCTTTCTTCAGTCCAGGAAGAAGGCTTTAGAAGTTTGTGGGACCAGCAGATGGTGCAGCAGTAACATTGGAGGACTCCTACATGGCTGACCTCCAGTTCAAGTCCTGGACCCAGTGGCTTGAAAATCATGCCAGTATATGCAAACATGTGCCCAAGATCCTGGGAGGAGAATGAAGAGTGCGGCATGGTCATCCGCCTGGGAAGTGATTTCTCACCTTCTGTCTCTCTCCCCTATCCCTGCTCCTACAAGCGCACATACTAAGAAACACTCAAAAAATGAAGTCGCTTACAACCATGGAAAAGTGTAATCAAGCATTAGCACCTCAAGCTCTCAGATGAGCAGTTTTAGAAACTATGTCCCAGAGCCAGCAGGTACCACGGATATCAGAGAGGAAGGATTCTACCTGGCCAATTGCAGTTTAGAGTCCCCAAGGCCCAGGCATTTGAAAAAACATGCCAAAGGGCCAGCAGGTGGCTTGGTGGTTAAGGTGCTGGACTCCCACATGGCCAATCACGGTTCAGTCCCAGATCTAGTGACTTGCTTTCTCACGTTCCCTTTCTCTGGTCAAATTAAAATAACAACAGGGACTAGCAGATGGCATAGTGTCATAGTGGTTACGCAGCTGAACTCCCACATGGTTGACCACTGTTCAGGTCTTGGTCCCCGAGGCTTGAAACTCACACCAGGTGTGTGTACTTGCATGCCCCAAATCCCAAGAACAGAATAGAGAAGGAACTGTGGCATGGCCATCCCCCCAGGGGATGATTTCTCATTTTCTGTCTCTCTGGCAAGCACACACTCCATAGCAATAAAAAATCATGCCAGACATGTAGACATGTGTGTCCAAAATCCTGAAGAGAATGGAGAAGAGACTGGCATGGCCATTCTCTCTAGGGGGGGATTTCTCTCTTCAGAGAGTGCTCAGGCCCTATACCAAACTGAAACAAACAAACAAACCCAAAGGGTTGGCAGGTGGCATTGTGGTTAAGGGTGCTGGACTCCCACATGGCTGACCACAGTTCAAATCCTGGAACTGGTGGCTTGCTTTCTCACTTTTCCTTTCTCCTCTCTCCCTCGTCAAATTAAAAATGAAATAAAAACAAGACAGAAAACAAAACCCCCGACCCAATTCCTAAAACAGTTGAGTTCAGCTGACAGTGGAGCTGATCACTCCCAGCAGAGGTCTATACATCCATATCAGAATCCTTTCTGTTCTTGGGTTGGATCCAGTGTTCTCTGAACGTAGCTAGTTTGATTTTGAAATTAGAAAGTGGAGAATGAGGGGCTGGCCCCATAGCCAGGTGTTTAAGGGATCCCACATGGTAAACTGCAGTTCAAATCCTGGATCTGGTGGTTTAAAAAACATGCCTGGCGGGAACCAGCAGTTAGCGTAATGGTTATGTCGCTGGACTCCCACGTAGTCGACCGTGGTTCACCTCCCGGACCCGGTGGCTTAAAAGTCACGCCGGGCGCGTGTGCGTGCGTGCCCAAGATCCCGAGAGGAGAATGGAGGAGAAGGGATTGCAGCGTGACCATCCCCTCTGGGGGGGTGATTTCTCGCTTTCTATCTCTATGTCTCTGTCTGTCTGGCGAGCGCACGCGCCCTATAGCGAAAATCTCTCCAAAAAAAGTAAAAAAACCAAAAAAGTAAAAAACAAAACAAAACAAAAAAATCATGCCTGGCATATATGCCCGTGTGCCCAATCCTGACAGGATAGAGAAATGGAGAAGGAATGGAGGTGTGACCATGCCCTATTGGGGGGTGTTTTCTTCTTTTCTGGAGAGCATACACCCTCTGACCATTCAAAAAAATTCTAGAACATTAACAGCATGGGGATCACCTCAACGTGTACCGGAACCTCTCTCTCCTTGGTGCTACTGTGGGTAGAAACCTCCAGGTCAGTAACAGCACCACCTAGTGACCACCCAGGCAGAGCTGGGGAGCCAAGCTAAGCCCACTTTCTGCTACACACTCAACATAAAGAGAAATGAAGCGCAGGTTCCCAGTCAGCCAGGGCACTCACAACCCTCTCAGTGCAAGGGGTGGGGTGACCCCTGTAGGACAGTCCTGGCAAAAAATCACTCCAAGCCATGGCAACATATAACCACGCCTGACTGGCTTGTTTTATTGGAGAAGGGATCATGGAGTTAACAATGTGAAGACAGCTGGGACCTGAGGTTGGGAAAAACACCCTCCCCACCCCATACACACCCACTGCCCCAAATGAAAATAACCGACTATGGGAGAGCAGCTGAGACAGCAACTCTGGGGCAGGGGAAGGAGACACGGAACTCCAGGGCAGCAGTGCAGAGACCAGGCGTGGGCTGGGACGGGCCAGAGGCAGCGGCTGTACGAGTAACGCAAGTATAAGTCTCTGTGTCTTCCATGTGGGTATGTATAAATATATAGAGATAAGTTGTTCTCGTTCCCCTTCTCTCCCTTCTGCTCCGTGCTCCTCGCCGCGGTCCCAGCTCCACTTTCCACATGAGGGTGAAGGGAAGGGGGATGAGCAAGTCATCACCGAATTGCGATCAGACCCACATCCATCAGCTTCTGGATCTTCTGCGCTATTACAGGATTTTTTAAGTGTCTAAAGAAGAAGATGAAAAAAAGTTATTTGAAATGAGACTTAACTCTAAAAAAAAAAGTCTTCCTAGGCCAGCAGATGGTATGAATGTTAAGGTGCCAAACCCCATATGGCTGACTCCACAGTTTGAGTCCCGAATCCAGTGGCCTGAAAAACACATCAGGCACACGTACGTGTGTGCCCAAGATCCTGAGAGGAAAACAGAGGAAAAGGGACTGTAGAGTGGCCACCCTCCCTGGGGGTGATTTCTCACATTCCCTGTCTCTCTCCCATAAATGCAAGCACTCTAGAGCAAAAAATCTAAAAAAAAAACCCCAAAACCTAAAAAAACACAAAAACCCCCAGAAAACACAACCCAACAGAAAGGGTCTTATTTGCTCTCAGAGAAATCCTCAACTCAATTTCCCCTAGAAAGCACCAGCAGCGTTTAAGTGTGTCCTGGTGAAGTCTGCCATGCTCAACAGCAAAGGCCTTCTCTACCATGTAGACAGACCTCGCCAGTCCTACTTTCAGGCTATGGCACGGTTCGAGCCAAGACCTTTCACTCAGCAAAACTGGCTTTCCAAATGACTGCTTAAACTGTCATGACTAACATACGAATGAGGCCCTTACAGCTTACCACCTGCTACCAACTATTTTTGAAAACAAAATAAAACAAAACAAACTTTTCTAGTGGGGGAGAGAGGGGAGGAAGAAAGAGAAAAAATGAGAAAGCACCCCCAAAGGGAGATGGCCACACCACAATCCCTTCTCTCTCTCTCTCTTCCTCCTCTTGAAATGTTGGGTATGTACATGTGCCCAGTGTGTTTTTCAAGCTGCTGGGCCTGGAACTCGAACCATGTAGCCAGTCATGTGGGATCCAGCCATATTAACTTCAATGCCACCAACTAGCCCCATTACAAACTTTTTTAAAAAGAATTATTTTACTTTACATTATTATTTGTTTAATGTGACCAGAGAAAGAGAGAAAAGGAAAGTGAGAAAGAAAGCCACCAGGTCCAGGACTCAAACTATAGTCGGCCATGTGGGAGTCCTGTGCCTTAACCACCATGCCACCTGCCGGCTCCCTGTTCCTAACTCTTTTGGTTTAATTATGATATCACCCAGACAGATCACTTTTCTACCGGCCTCACTCACTCTCATCTAATTGCCTCTGCTCCCAGTTCCCTAAAAGGTCATCTCCCCCAGTGTTCCTTACTCGCTGAGCGCCTGGGGATCCTTCTGCATCTGTTCCAGGATGAGCCGCATGGCTGGATCACTCATAATCTGCTGCACCTCAGGATCGGCCATGGCCCGCCGCTTCACATCTTCAGGGCTGTCATGGCGGTTGTACTGGGCCATCATGCAGCGTTGGTAACCATCTGCTGCCTCCTGCATACCAGAAACAACAAAGGGAGGCTGTCAGTACTACCTGGCTCAGGGTCTCTGTGGCTCCAAGATACAGAGGTAATTGAGGAGATGAAAAGCACATGGAAAATTGGAGGTGAGAGAAAGAATAAGGAAAAAACTCCGAAGAGGACACAGGTGGCCCCACCTTACAGTTGGAGTCTAGGTCTAGTGCCTTTTGGTACACATCCATGGCTTTCGTGTAGTCCTTCATTGCTTCGAGGGCTGCTGCTTTCCGTGTGTAACCCTTGACTACAGAGAAAGGAAGAAAGGAGGCATTACCACAACAGCTTCCAGGGCTGAGTGTCCCCTGCAGCTGCAGCCCTTCACTCCTCACACCCATTGCTGCTAGGTGCTGAATGCCACCAGCCCCAATGAAAGACCTTGTCCCTGCTTTCTCTCAACCCTTAGGCCAGTCAGGGAGCAAGGAGAGGCAGCAGAAAGGCACTTACTAAAGGTTGGCTCCAGCTGGATACACTCCTCACAGTCCTAGGAAGAAGCAGCAAAAGGGAATTAAGGCTCATTCGTTTAGCAGAGCTCAGCTGGGGCAGGTGGGTTGTGTGGAAGTACTCCTCTAACTCCTCCCCCAGCGCCAACACGCTTTTGCCTCCAATGCTCCTGTCAATTCTGCCATCTGGGATGCTTAAGAGCAGGTTATTCAGGAGGACAGGGAGAAAGGTGACAACAGGAAAGACAACTCCAAGTTATGGACCATCCTACAGAAGACAGATCACTTTTGATTCCTCAAAAGGCTGATGATGGGCCAGCAGGTGGTGTGGTGGTTAAGGTGCTGGATCCCACATGGCAGACTGTGACCTGAGACCTGGACCTAGTGGCTTAATCAACATGCTAGGCACCTGTGTATGCCCTTAATCCCGAGAGAATGTAGAAGGGACTGCAGCATGGCCACTCCTCACACCCCCGGGTGTGTGTGTCTCATTTCCTCTCTTGGACAAGTACATGACCCTTATGGCAAAAATTGAAAGAGGGTGATGCTATGAAAAACACAAAAAGTTGGTGATGTTTCTAGTTTGAAGAACTAAAAAGAGGGACCTGCAGTGAGCATAATGGTTATGTTGCTGGACTTCCATGTAGTCGACCACAGTTTGAGTACTGGACCAGGCGGCTTAAACTCACACCAGGTGCATGTGTGTGCGTGCCCAAGATCCCAAGAGGAGAGAATCGAGGAGAATGGATTGTGGGGTGGCCATCCCCCCGGAGGGTGATTTCTCGCCGTCTCTCTGTCTCTCTCTTTCTGGTGAGCGCATGCGCCCTATAGCAAAAACCTCTTAAAAAAAAAAAACTAAAAACTAAAAAGAATGTGATGACCTAGTGAAATGCACAGGCGTTGGTACCAGCAGCTTAAAAACCTGTTTTTGCCCCCTTTCCCCTGGCTGGGAGGGTAGAGGCCCCACGATGCCTGGAGTAAAAGATGTGAACCAGCGGGAGGTCGTCAGAGCTCTGGCAGCCTTCCTCAAAAAGTCCGGAAAGCTGAAAGTCCCTGAAGGGTGGACACTGTCGAGCTGGCCAAGCATAAAGAACTTGCTCCCTACGATGAGAACTGGTTCTACACATGAGCTGCTTCCACAGTATGGCACCTGTGCCTCCAGGGTGGTGCTGGGGTTGGCTCCATGACCAAGATCTATGGGGGACGGCAGAGAAACGGTGTCATGCCAAGCCACTTCAGCCGAGGCTCCAAGAGTGTGGCTCACCGAGTCCTTCAAGCCCTGGAGGGGCTAAAAATGGTGGAAAAGGACCAAGATGGGGGCCGCAAACTGACACCTCAGGGACAGAGAGATCTGGACAGAATCGCCAGACAGGTGGCAGCTGCCAACAAGAAGCATTAGGACAGATGATGCTGGGTTAATAAATTGCCTCATTCGTAAAACAAAACAAAACAAAACCTGTTTTTGAACAAATGAGGACGTCTGAATGTGGACATAGTGCAAATGACATTATGGCCTTAGTGTCATCAGATGTCGTAACAATATTGTGACCTAAGAGTCACCTCAGGCAACGTATGCACAAAAATTTGGAAGTCATGCCAAAATGCAGACAATCTCCTTTCACAAATGGTTCAGCAAAAGTATGTCAAGATTTGTGGAGAGAGGTGAGAACACACTGGATTAAATACCATCTAACTCTTGTTTAAGTTATCTTCAAATAGGAAATTACAAAGAAAAATAATGCTTTGCAGTATAGTCAGCATGCCTGGGCTGAATTCTAACTCTTCCACCAAGAAGCTGTAAGAGCGTCAGCCACCCCACTCGCTCTTTTTTCCCATTTGCCAACCGAGAGTGTACCACTTTCCTCCCATGAGAACTTGCTGGTGTCTGCTCCAACAAATCTATCTGCTCCGACCTCACCTTTGTACTGTCCTATCAGTGGCAGTGATGTCGCCAAGCCAGTTACAGACCCAAGAGTGGCATCAAAAAAACCAAACCAAAACAAAAATCCCCAGCCTGGCCCCACAGAGTAGTCGTTAAGTTCTATATACACAGAGCCAAATTCCACTTAGCCTACTGCAGTTCAAATCCCACCCTGGTGCCTTGAAAAGCACACTGGGCACGTGTGCACGTGTGCCCAAAACCTTGATGGGAAAGGCAAATGGGTAAAAAGGATTGTGGTATGACAATGCCCCACTAGGGGGTGCTTGTTCTCTTTTTGACAGACACACGTGTCCTCCGATAATTAAAAAGTAGGGACTGGCAGGCAGACGGTGGGGTGGTTAAGGTGCTAGACTCCCACAAGTTGACTGTGGTTCAAGTTCTTGACCTGGTGGCTTGAAAATCACACTGGGCATGTGAGCTCCATGCCCAAAATTCTGAGAGGAGAATGGAGGAAAAGGAATTGTGGCACAATCATGCCCTCTGGGCGGTGATCGCTCACTTTCCTATTCTGTCTGGTGAGGACATGTGCTCTATAGCCACAAAAAAAGGGGGAGGAGAGTAGCAGGTGGCATGGTGGTTAAAGGTGCTCAACTCCCATATGGCCGACCACAGCTCAAGTCCTGGACCTAGTGGCTTGCTTTCTCTTTTCCTCTCTCTCTCTCTGATCAAACTGGAAAATAATAATGAAGTTAAATAAAATAATTCTTAAGAAAGAAAAAGTAAAATTGAGACCCAACAAAGACCCAGGTAACACTGTCTCTAGACAGATAAGTTTTGTTATCTCTTCAGAATGTGGTCTAGGTGTGTCTGCCAAGAATAGTCCAAAAGTTGCAGATAGAGGTACAGGGAGGCTAACTTTTTTGTTTAAAAAAAAAAAGTTTTGCTATATAGTGTATGAATTCGCCAAAGAGACAGGAAACAAGGAAACACCCCTCAGGGAAGATGGCTATGCCACAATCTCTTCTCCATTCTACTCTTGGAATTTTGGCCACACACGCACATGCGCCTAGCATGAATTTTAAGCCACCAGGTCAGAGACTCGAACTATGGTCGACCACACGGGAGTCCAATGACCTACTTAGCTTTAAATGACCTACTTAGCTTTAAAAAACATCAAAAAAGTGAAGTGGGCCAGCCAGATGGCTTGGTGGTTAAGGCGGCTAGATTCCATATGGCCGAGTGTGTGGTCTGAGTCCTGGACCTGGCAGCTTGGAAAATACACAGAGTACATGTACACACACACACATGCTCAAAATCGATTCCAAGAGAAGAGTGGAGGAAAAGGGACTGTGGAGCGGCCATCCCCTCTAGGGCGTGTGTTCTCACTTCCCTTTCTCTCTGGCAAACACATGGAAAAACTAAGAAAAAAAAGTGAAAAAAGGATGGTGTGGCCACTGAGAAAAATAACAGTGTGTCCCCCAAAAATTAACCATAAATACTCTATGACCCAACAATTCCACTTATGGTGTACACCCAAAAGAACATAAGGCAGGGACTTGAGCAGTATTTCTAGACTCATGATCACAGCTGCATTACTTGTGAGAGCCAAAAGATGAAAACAACCCAGTGACTACAGACTGATAACTGCATAAACAAAATGGGATACATACCCACAATGGATTACTTAACCCTACAAAATAAGGACATTCAAATACGTGCTACAACATAGAGGAACCTTGAAAATATTATGTTAAGTGAGTGAAAAAAGCCACCCACAAAAAGGCATGTTATATGATTCCACTTGAATAAGGTACCTAAATAAATCAAATTGAAAATGGAAAAGTGGTTATCAAAAGCTAGGAGAAGAGGAGTTAGTGTTTAACAGGTACGAAGTTTCATTTGGGAGAGATGAAAAGATGAGGGTGCTCAGGGAAGGTGTAAAGGCCCCACTTTCCCAAGTATTCCCAACCTCTAACTCCATGGACCATGAGCAGGTAGCCTTAAGTTCCATATTTACACACACACACGCACCACCTCCACGAATCTCAGTTAAGATCAGATCAATCTGAGACCAGCAGTTAGCGTAATGGCTATGTCACTAAACTCCCATGTAGCCGACCACAGTTCGAGTCCCGGATCTGGTGGCTTAAACTCATGCAGGGCGCGCATGCACAAGATCCCAAGAGGATAATGGAGGAGAAGGGATTACGGCGTGGCCATCCCCCACAGAGGGGTGTGTGGGGGGGTGGGGGGTGATTTCTCATTTCCTCTCTCTCTGTCTTTCTGGCAAGCATATGTACCCTATGACAAAAATGACTCAAAAAAAAAAAATCACATCAATCTGATACTGATGAAAACATGAAAAGAGAAAAAATACTTTCTTTCTGTACATGTTTGCTGTCATGAGTGCCCACACTTGCAGATCACCTCACCTTAAGTGCTAGCTGAAACTCCAGCAGCTTGGTGTAACAGGCAGCTCGGTTGCTGTACAATTTGGCATCCCGTGGGTTCCGTTTGATGGCTTCTGTGTAATGCTTCATTGCCTGGGGATAGTCCCCTGGATAAAGAGAACAAAGAGTATTTTTTAAAAAGCAGAGCCACACCTCCCACCAGGCCATATTTACCCCGCAGTCAGGCCTGAAAAGCACATCCACACCAGTCTTAAATAAGAAGTCCCATCCCCTAAGCTGTAGATAGTACCTTTCTGAAAACACTCATTGCCTTTGTTCTTCTCCTCCAAAGCCAGGTCAGGGTTTATGTAGGCCAGTCGTTCTTGCTCCTTCAGGATTTTCTCTGCCTAAGAAAAATAATTCAAAAAATAGTGATTTCAATTCCCATAAACATCTAGAAGTTTTTTTCCCACCCCATCTGGGTTTTCTTAAAAAGCCTGATGAGGATTTTAATTTTCAAAGAGCACTGCTCCCAAGATTTAATTTTTAAGAATCCTCTACTTATGGGATCAGCAGTTAGTGTAATAGCTATGTCGCTGGACTCCCACGTAGTCAACCGTGGTTCGAGTCCTGGACCCGGTGGCTTAAACTCACGCCCGGCGCATGTGCATGCATGCCCAAGATCCCGAGAGGAGAATGGAAGAGAAGACTGTGGTGTGGCCATCCCCTCTGGGGGGTGATTTCTCGCTTTCTATCTCTCTGTCTGGTGAGCGCACGTGCCCTATAACAAAAACCTCTCAAAAAAAAAAAAAAAAAAATCCCCTACTCATTATCAAGGTACACTGTGAAACAGAGCGCATGGTACTGATATACACTTGGCACAAAGACGTGCTCTATGTGAAAATGATATATGCTCTAATAGCAGCAGCATAATTAATTTTCTGACCAATCTTTTTTCTTTTCTTTTTTTTTTTTTTTTGAGGTTTTTTCGCTATAGGGCGCGTGCCCTCGCCAGACAGAGAGAGACATAGAGACAGAAAGCGAGAAATCACCCCCCACGGGGGATGGTCACGCCGCAATCCCTTCTCCTCCATTCTCCTCTCAGGATCTTGGGCACGTACGCACACGCGCCCGGCGTGAGTTTTAAGCCACTGGGTCCTGGACGCGAACTGCGGCCGACTACGTGGGAGTCCAGCAACATAGCCATTACGCTAACTGCTGGTTCCCCTGACCAATCTTTATCCAAATAAAACTACCCCCTATGCAATTTATGACAACTGACATAAGATACACTACTTTGGTTGCATAAAGTAAGAAAAATGTCTAGTCACAAGAACTGTAATGTTGGTAGTGCACTGTTTCTCAACAGTAACACATTTAAGATAGAAATCTTGGTTAATATAAAATGATTTGCACAAAATCCATTTTATTTCCCACACGTGGCCATGGTTAAGTGACAGACAAAAGAGTTAGTCACTATTTTAAAACATTTAAGATTCATCATGGAGGCCAGCAGATGGCGTGGTGGTTAAAGGCGCTGTACCACCACATGGTTGACCTCTGTTCAAATCCTGGATCTGGCAGCTTGCTTTCTCACCTCTCTCTCATTAAATTTTTAAAAAATGAATGAATAAATAAAATAAAAAAACTAAAAGAAAAAACTATTCATACACACACACACACACACACACACGAGATTCATCAGTAGAGAATACTGGTTACAATAAAGAATACAAACAATCAGCAGTAACAATTATTTATTTTTTGGGGACCAGCAGATGGCATGATGGTTACACCACTAGACCCCCACATGGTTGACTACAACATGAGTCCCAGACCTGGCGACTTCAAACACATGTCAGGTGCATGTACATGGGTGCCCAAGAACCCAAGAAGAGAAAGGAAAAGGGATTATGGTGTGCCCATCCCCCTGGGGGGCTGATGTCTTGTTTTTGTCTTTTTGGCAAGGACATGTGCTCTATAGCAAAAATATCCCTTAAACAAATTTTTTGCTTAATTTTATTATTTATTTTTAAAAATGAGATCAGAGAGAGAGAAAGAGAGAAGGAAAGTAAGAAAGCAAGCCGCCAGGTGCAGCACTTGAACTGTTGTCAGCCATGTGGGAGTCCAGTGCCCCAACTGCCACACAACCTGCTGACCCCAGTAATAGTCAATTGTTAAGAAACAATACCCCTGGGACCAGCAGACAGCATAATGGGAATCGCTGGACTCCCACATAGTTGACTGTGGTTTGTGTCCTGGACCTGGAGGCTTAAAACTCATGCCAGGCACGTATGCGTGTCTGACCCAGATCTCAAGAGAGGAAAGGATAAGGGACTGTGGGGTGGTCATTCCTCTGGAGGGTGATTTCTTGCGTTGTGTCTCTATCTATCTGGCAAACGCACGCGACCTATAGCAAAAATCTCTCTTAAAAAAAAAGGAAAGAAAAAAAACAATACCTCCTATTCCTCTTGCACTGACCTGCTGGCATTTCTTGAGCACATCTGGGGTTCGGTGTTCTGCCAGAGACTTGTTGTAGAAATGTATGGCATCCTTGTACTTTTCTTCTTTGAAATAGGAGTTGCCAATTCGAGCATAAGCTCTAAGAAAAGCAAGAGAGAAAATTATCTGTTGAGGGCACAGTTAGAGACAAGGTCAGCCCCTACAGAGAAAACCCACCTGCAACTAAAACAAGACCCACATCACTGCTTGGGTACCACACCCTTGCGCCACCTTTTCTCTGGGCTCCTGTGACCTCCTTTCCAGCCCATTCTTAGCACAGCAGATCTGTAGCCAGCAACCCTCCTCCCCATGCAAGGAAAATAAATCTCGGAGAGTGCACCCCCACACACTACTCAAGTATCTCGCCCGGCAGGCTTGACCATACTTGGCAATCTGTCGATAGTCCTCTCGGTTTTCTCTCCCCACTTCAATGGCCTTCTCGCACAGCTCTCGGCATTTATTGTAGTCACCCTTTTCAAAGAATACGGCTGCCAAACAGGATGGTTAAGAAGAGACAGTCAGTCCTTAATTCTTCCCTCAAGAATGCCTACCAAGTCTCTACCCCAGTCTCTGGGCCTCACCTGCTTGATTGGTGATGTAAGTCATATTGGTGGGGTCCAGTTCCTTGGCTCGGTCATAATGCTTCAAGGCTGTGTCAAAATCTTTCTTCTTGTAGGCATCATTCCCCAGCTCTTTTTCTTTCAGTGCCTAGATAAAGTTTGGAAGAACTGAGTGCTGAACAAGTGTAACTCAGATGGCAAAGAAGCAAAAGTCTATGATGCATCACAGGAATTACTGCCACAGCACATGTAACTAGCAAGTCTGTGAAGGCAAATTCTTCATACCCAAGGCCTTGTCATCAATCACATACAGACTTAAAACAGTAAAGTATCGAGACCAGCAGATGGCGTAATGGTTACATCACTGGACTCCCATGTAGTTGGCTACAGTTTGAGTTCTGGATCTGCCAGCTTAAACTCACTCTGGGCAAATATCAACTATTCGAATTAAAACTCATTATGTCTTTGCTTTGCTCATTTCATCCTCTGAGACACCTTCTTTTCCACCTAATTGGCTAGATTTTTGTCAGAAAGCAGAGGGCTTCTTCAGGAGAGAAGAAACCTCTTCAACTTGATGCAACTTGTGAGACAGCATGGTTTTGTACCAAGTTTCATAGTAAGAAGCTGAAGAGAGCCTGGTTTCTATTATGTGACTGTCTCAGGGTCTTAGCTGTCAGGGGCCAATAGTTGAGGGGATAGAGACAATTAGAAGGGGCTGTAATGGTGGCAGGGAGTCTTTAGCACAGCTCACTACCACCCACGTCGTAGGGTCTTTTTCCAGCTTCGAGACACTCTGATCAACCAACGCTTGCCTGTTTAAAGGTGCTAAATTTGGCAACAATCTGCTCTTCCGTTTACAAGATGGGAAATCACATCGTTCAGACACATGCCTCCTGCCCTGGAAGACAGTGCTGCTAAGTGGACAACATTAGGCTACATGCCATGTCCAACTAGGATGCAGAAGCCTGAGGACCAATGCAGACAACCTGCTTCTGGATCATGGCAAGGACAAGGTCATTCACAACTTTACTGTCTGGGCTTGACCGACATCCAAGCTGACAGCACTGCAGCAGCTGCGGTGACGATAGAAGGGCAGTTCCCACTGCTGAAAGTCCGAAATACTGACTCCTAGGAGACTGCATGTGAAGGATCCTCTAATACACTGGCCATTCTAATTAATAATGACAAAGCTTAGAACAAACTAACACTCAAAAGCCTAGTCATCCAAGGTGTGTAGCTACTGCCATTCAATCTCAGTATTCATAGCTGACTTTGTTGTTTCTAATTATTTGACAACGAGAAGAAAAGAAAATGAGACCTGCTTCTTATTCTCTGGAAGATCTTCTTCCATTGGCTCTGGTTTGGTCTCCTTTTTGGGAGGAGGAGACAGACTTGTGGTGTTGTTATCATTATTATTATTGACTTTGATCATTAGAGATAAGTACTCAGCATATTGAAACAATTGATAACTATTTATTGAATGGATGACCCAATCAATCAATTAATCAAGAAACAAAAATTGCTAATTAAAGAAGAGTCACTTTGTTCTTGTTTTACAGTGTGAAAACAGCACCTGATAACTAGCTATATTTAATTAATTTTCTTTCAGACCCTTCTTTGCTAAAACTTTACTTATCTTCCATCTCTGCTGCTTCGAGTCAGTGAGGCGAGATGTTCAGCTTTGGGTTGACTTCCTTCCTGTTTCTGGGTGTCATCTATATATGCCCTTTCAGCTAGTATAATCGTTCTGAAAGTGCTCGTTGACTGTGAAAGCTTGAAAGCTCTTTATTTTTGAAGGGATGAGAGGGATGACTTTCATTGTGTCTCATTTAGTGACTGAGATGTGACATGCTAAGCAAAGCCTTTAGCTTCAGGCTGCCTTTGTTTATCTATCCAAAAAAAGAAAATGACGACAATCACCAGTCTGGAATGGAAGTGATTGTCAAGGATTTCGTGGTCCACATGGAGAAGGTAACATTTTCGTCATGACATATTACAGATGTTTCTCTTGGATGAATTGGGTATTCGGGTACTGGAGGACTTTCAGAGATGCTGAGGAAAAAAACAAAACAAAACAAAACAAAGCAAAATTAGAGATAGGCTTATAGATTTTAATAATCACATGTTTTCTTAAAGGATTAACTTTACATATGATTATTCTTTCATCTACGATCACAGATTAGAGACTGTTTGCTCCGTGTTTCTCAATCAGGGTATGCCCATACTTCCCTATGGAATCTTCTAAGTCTACACATGCCCTCATCCCATATTATTTTCCCTTGGTTAAGAACCAGGGATCGGACCAGCAGTTAGCGTAATGGCTATGTCACCTCGCCAGACAGAGAGAGACATAGAGACAGAAAGCGAGAAATCACCCCCCAGGGGGGATGGTCACGCCGCAATCCCTTCTCCTCCATTCTCCTCTCAGGATCTTGGGCACGTACGCACACGCGCCCGGCGTGAGTTTTAAGCCACTGGGTCCTGGACGCGAACTGCGGCCGACTACGTGGGAGTCCAGCAACATAGCCATTACGCTAACTGCTGGTTCCCCTGACCAATCTTTATCCAAATAAAACTACCCCCTATGCAATTTATGACAACTGACATAAGATACACTACTTTGGTTGCATAAAGTAAGAAAAATGTCTAGTCACAAGAACTGTAATGTTGGTAGTGCACTGTTTCTCAACAGTAACACATTTAAGATAGAAATCTTGGTTAATATAAAATGATTTGCACAAAATCCATTTTATTTCCCACACGTGGCCATGGTTAAGTGACAGACAAAAGAGTTAGTCACTATTTTAAAACATTTAAGATTCATCATGGAGGCCAGCAGATGGCGTGGTGGTTAAAGGCGCTGTACCACCACATGGTTGACCTCTGTTCAAATCCTGGATCTGGCAGCTTGCTTTCTCACCTCTCTCTCATTAAATTTTTAAAAAATGAATGAATAAATAAAATAAAAAAACTAAAAGAAAAAACTATTCATACACACACACACACACACACACACGAGATTCATCAGTAGAGAATACTGGTTACAATAAAGAATACAAACAATCAGCAGTAACAATTATTTATTTTTTGGGGACCAGCAGATGGCATGATGGTTACACCACTAGACCCCCACATGGTTGACTACAACATGAGTCCCAGACCTGGCGACTTCAAACACATGTCAGGTGCATGTACATGGGTGCCCAAGAACCCAAGAAGAGAAAGGAAAAGGGATTATGGTGTGCCCATCCCCCTGGGGGGCTGATGTCTTGTTTTTGTCTTTTTGGCAAGGACATGTGCTCTATAGCAAAAATATCCCTTAAACAAATTTTTTGCTTAATTTTATTATTTATTTTTAAAAATGAGATCAGAGAGAGAGAAAGAGAGAAGGAAAGTAAGAAAGCAAGCCGCCAGGTGCAGCACTTGAACTGTTGTCAGCCATGTGGGAGTCCAGTGCCCCAACTGCCACACAACCTGCTGACCCCAGTAATAGTCAATTGTTAAGAAACAATACCCCTGGGACCAGCAGACAGCATAATGGGAATCGCTGGACTCCCACATAGTTGACTGTGGTTTGTGTCCTGGACCTGGAGGCTTAAAACTCATGCCAGGCACGTATGCGTGTCTGACCCAGATCTCAAGAGAGGAAAGGATAAGGGACTGTGGGGTGGTCATTCCTCTGGAGGGTGATTTCTTGCGTTGTGTCTCTATCTATCTGGCAAACGCACGCGACCTATAGCAAAAATCTCTCTTAAAAAAAAAGGAAAGAAAAAAAACAATACCTCCTATTCCTCTTGCACTGACCTGCTGGCATTTCTTGAGCACATCTGGGGTTCGGTGTTCTGCCAGAGACTTGTTGTAGAAATGTATGGCATCCTTGTACTTTTCTTCTTTGAAATAGGAGTTGCCAATTCGAGCATAAGCTCTAAGAAAAGCAAGAGAGAAAATTATCTGTTGAGGGCACAGTTAGAGACAAGGTCAGCCCCTACAGAGAAAACCCACCTGCAACTAAAACAAGACCCACATCACTGCTTGGGTACCACACCCTTGCGCCACCTTTTCTCTGGGCTCCTGTGACCTCCTTTCCAGCCCATTCTTAGCACAGCAGATCTGTAGCCAGCAACCCTCCTCCCCATGCAAGGAAAATAAATCTCGGAGAGTGCACCCCCACACACTACTCAAGTATCTCGCCCGGCAGGCTTGACCATACTTGGCAATCTGTCGATAGTCCTCTCGGTTTTCTCTCCCCACTTCAATGGCCTTCTCGCACAGCTCTCGGCATTTATTGTAGTCACCCTTTTCAAAGAATACGGCTGCCAAACAGGATGGTTAAGAAGAGACAGTCAGTCCTTAATTCTTCCCTCAAGAATGCCTACCAAGTCTCTACCCCAGTCTCTGGGCCTCACCTGCTTGATTGGTGATGTAAGTCATATTGGTGGGGTCCAGTTCCTTGGCTCGGTCATAATGCTTCAAGGCTGTGTCAAAATCTTTCTTCTTGTAGGCATCATTCCCCAGCTCTTTTTCTTTCAGTGCCTAGATAAAGTTTGGAAGAACTGAGTGCTGAACAAGTGTAACTCAGATGGCAAAGAAGCAAAAGTCTATGATGCATCACAGGAATTACTGCCACAGCACATGTAACTAGCAAGTCTGTGAAGGCAAATTCTTCATACCCAAGGCCTTGTCATCAATCACATACAGACTTAAAACAGTAAAGTATCGAGACCAGCAGATGGCGTAATGGTTACATCACTGGACTCCCATGTAGTTGGCTACAGTTTGAGTCCTGGATCTGCCAGCTTAAACTCACTCTGGGCAAGTATCAACTATTCGAATTAAAACTCATTATGTCTTTGCTTTGCTCATTTCATCCTCTGAGACACCTTCTTTTCCACCTAATTGGCTAGATTTTTGTCAGAAAGCAGAGGGCTTCTTCAGGAGAGAAGAAACCTCTTCAACTTGATGCAACTTGTGAGACAGCATGGTTTTGTACCAAGTTTCATAGTAAGAAGCTGAAGAGAGCCTGGTTTCTATTATGTGACTGTCTCAGGGTCTTAGCTGTCAGGGGCCAATAGTTGAGGGGATAGAGACAATTAGAAGGGGCTGTAATGGTGGCAGGGAGTCTTTAGCACAGCTCACTACCACCCACGTCGTAGGGTCTTTTTCCAGCTTCGAGACACTCTGATCAACCAACGCTTGCCTGTTTAAAGGTGCTAAATTTGGCAACAATCTGCTCTTCCGTTTACAAGATGGGAAATCACATCGTTCAGACACATGCCTCCTGCCCTGGAAGACAGTGCTGCTAAGTGGACAACATTAGGCTACATGCCATGTCCAACTAGGATGCAGAAGCCTGAGGACCAATGCAGACAACCTGCTTCTGGATCATGGCAAGGACAAGGTCATTCACAACTTTACTGTCTGGGCTTGACCGACATCCAAGCTGACAGCACTGCAGCAGCTGCGGTGACGATAGAAGGGCAGTTCCCACTGCTGAAAGTCCGAAATACTGACTCCTAGGAGACTGCATGTGAAGGATCCTCTAATACACTGGCCATTCTAATTAATAATGACAAAGCTTAGAACAAACTAACACTCAAAAGCCTAGTCATCCAAGGTGTGTAGCTACTGCCATTCAATCTCAGTATTCATAGCTGACTTTGTTGTTTCTAATTATTTGACAACGAGAAGAAAAGAAAATGAGACCTGCTTCTTATTCTCTGGAAGATCTTCTTCCATTGGCTCTGGTTTGGTCTCCTTTTTGGGAGGAGGAGGTGGTGGTGGTGTTGCAACCTCTTCCTCCTCATCCATACTGCCCAGATCCACTCCAAGGAGGACACTAAGTGTGGTCATGATTCGGGGATCTTGCAGTTTCCTAGTATTGATGTTAAAGGAGAAAAAAAAAAATAGTGATTACCCCTCCGCAAAATTGATCTTATATCTCCATTTACTTACTGCTAAAGGTCAAATTTCAGTATGTAGCAGCTTATCCTATCAAGAAATGGATAGATTTGGGGCCAGCAGATGGCACAGTGATTACATCATTGGACTCCCACATGGCCGACCATGGTTTGAGTCCCAGATCCCACGAGGTGGATGAAGAAGAGATTATAGCGTGGTCACCCCACCTGGGGAGTGATTTCTCACTTTCTCACTGTTTCTTTCTCTCCAGTGAGCACATGCTCCCCAAGTCAAAAACCTCTAAAAAAAGAAATGGGTAGATCTTGTACTACCCTACTGGATCACAACTGGAGAATATTCAATGTTTCACAACTTTAGAGCTGGTTCAGGGGCCTGGTGGCTAAGGGAGCCAAATTCTGCATGGCCAACTGCACAGAGTCCTGGCCCCAGTGGCTTGAAAAACACACCAGGCACATATGCACACATGACAAGAATCCTGAAAGAAGAGAAACTGTGATATGATCAAGCTCTATTGGGTGTGTGTGTGTGTGGGGGGGAAAGGCACAATTGCCCTCTGGTAATTAAAAAAAAAAAAAAAAAAAAAAAACAAAAAAAACCCCCCCCCCCCCAAAATACAACCAAAACAACAAAAAGCCCCAACCCTCTACCTTGGGCTAGCTCATGGCCTGACAGTTAAGGAGGCTGGATACCATGCTGTTTGAGTCCTAGGCCCAGTGGCTGAAGAAATATGCTGGGCATGTGCGTATGCATGCCCAAAATCCCAGCAGGAAGGAAAAATGGAGAAGGTCTTGTATTCATAGGGTGGTGCTGTCTCTCTTTCTGGTGAGCATAGATGCACTTTACCAAATTAAAAAACAAAATGAAAAAACTCCAGCTACAGTAAAGTCCCAGAGGCCAGAATTTATTTCCTGAGGCCAGGAGGACACTCCAGTTTATGAATCATTTTATTCATCATCATTTTAATTTGATCAGAGAAAGACATGGGAGCTGGGGAGAAGGAGAGGGAGAGTGAGAAAGCAAGCCTCCACATCCGGGAATCACACCATGGCTGGCCATGTGGGACTCCAGTGCCTTAACCATCATGCCACCTGCCCTCCACTTCTATAGATACAAACAAACAAATCCCTCTGCCTGTGGAGAAAAAGCAAAGGCAGAAAACCTGCAGTTCAGGCCAGGGAACCCTCTGCAAAGGGTTCCAGATATACAGCGTAACATTCCCATCCATTTCCAAAGACAAGATGCTGTCTCAACTTACGTGCCCAGGTCAGAGGGTTTGTTTCGTAGTTGCTCTATCAGTTCCCGGTAGGTAGGATCACTGAGCAGTGTTCTTGTCCTGGGATCGCTCTCCAACTTCTGATACAGATTGGGCATGTTGAAAGGGTTCATAAATTTCCTTTCTGTCTCAATAAAGGAAAGTAAATCACTATGAAATTAGTTCACTCAAATTACCGTGTTCCTATAACCAACAAGACAAGGGCAGAAAAAAGCTTCAAAATTAATGCAATATTGAATAAAGACTTAGGATTAGCAAGTGGCACAGTGGTTAAGGTGCAGGATTCCCATAAGGCCAATGGTGGTTTGAATCCCAGACCTAGCAGCTTGAAAATCATGGCGGGAGCATGTGCCTGTGTATCCAAAATACCAGGAGAAAGGACTGCAGAGTGGCTTTCTCTATGGGGGTGATTTCTCACTTTCCCTCTCACTGTCTCTCTGGCAATGGTAAAAATCTTTAAAAAAAATTTAAAAAAAAAAAAAAAAAAAAAAAAAAAAAAAAAAAAAGGCTGTACATGATGCCTCCCTGCCAATCGGGCTTCCATATTATGTAAACCCTCTTTAAGTTGAGGGTTATTTGCTTCATGTTTTAAACCCTCCTCATAGGTTCGCTTGGCTTCTTCAAATCGGTTTAAGAACTCAAGAGCTGCTGCTTTTCTTGAATAACCCTTAAATCAGCAAAGACAGACACAAAATAAAGGACATCTAGAAGTAATTCTAAATAAACTTAAAAGACAGAAAATGTTCTACATTTTACGGAACAAAATAGATATTCATGGGACCAGCAGTTAGCGTAATGGCTATGTTGCTGGACTCCCACGTAGTCGACCGCAGTTCGAGTCCCAGACCTGGTGGCTTAAACTTACACCGGGCGCGTGTGCGTGCGTGCCCAAGATCCCGAGAGGAGAATGGAGAAGGGATTGCGGCGTGGCCATCCCCTCTGGGGGAGTGATTTCTCGCTTTCTATCTCTGTCTCTGTCTGGCGAGCGCACGCGCCCTGTAGCGAAAACCTCTCCAAAAAAAAAAAAAAAAAAAAGATATTCACATGAAACCAAGAAAAAAATAGGGAGAGGAGTAGAATGCAATGCCAAGGTCGATACTTTAGGAATCTAGCTGAATATCAGAACTCCTCACCCCAATTCATCTATGAGTAAGGGCTGTCAGCTTGTCAACTTTTTCTTTCTTGGTAGTAAATAAAAAATAAAAGCCTATACTCCGGTCAGATCTTAGGCTTGATAAAATATGCCATTTTTCTGAGGGACATACTCAAACAAAGTGGGGAGCTGGGAGGGTAACAAACGGTTAGTCTATTGAAGCAGGCAACTAGGCAAGACAACTAGGCAAGACAAGAGGGCCTGCTATTAAGTCCTGCATACTTAAGACCATTAAAAACATTTAAAAAAAAAAAAAGGCGTTTCTGGAAAAACTTTCAAGAGCAGGGCCAGCAGGTGGTGTAGTGGTTAAGGTGCTGGACATTTCCACATGGCCAACCATGGTTCAAGTCTGGACCTGGTGGCTTGCTTTCTCACTTTCCTTCTCTCTGTATGTCTTTCTCTGATCAAATCAAGATAAATGAATGAATAAATAAAATTAATTAAAAAAAAAAACTCTGGAGAGTCCCAATTCCCCCAAGGCTTACCTTGCCCCAGTCGGGCTTTAGATCAACAGTTTTACAGCCATCCTCATAAGCCCTCTGGTAGTCCCCTTTCTTGGCATAGGCTGCAGACCGATTGCTGTAGAGCACATGGTTCTGGGGGTCCAACTTAATTGCTTCTGAATAGCACTGTAAGGCATCATCGATGTTACCGGCACTCAGGGCCTTATTGCCCTTCTCTTTCAGCTCATTTACCTGAGGAGAAAAAAAGAGTCAACAAAGTTTCTCTTCATAATATGCTTATTTCTTCCCGAGTTTTTAGAGGACACCCATTCTCTGTAGTAACCAACAAACAGGTTACTTTATAGATCTGAAAAGAGAAGTAATAAATAATAGGTTTTCATTCCCACATCTTTAGGAGGTAGCAAAGAGAACACAAGCAGGACCAAGAAGCCCACCCCTGCTCTCCACTGGCTCCTGTATGCATCAGTACGAATGCTTGCCACTCTTCCAAAAGTCTCCACTTGAAACCAATGAAGCTGCTCCAGCGTATACCCACAAGTTCCAACCAAGGAAAGCTGATTCATTTGCTGCAAATTTCCAAAGGCTCCAAATAACAATCTGAGAGGCCTAGTTACTCCTCACAGGAAGGAGCTGGACTGACACATGCTCAAATGACCTGAGGCTTTGGGATGGCAGGAGGAGGTTTCCCTTTCCCAGGAGTATCAAGGTGCTCATTGTGGCTTGGATGCCATTTCCTATCAGAGAGCTGTCTCCATTTGCCGGTGGGATGTGGCACTGTATGTGAGATGAACGATCTGTTCCTTCATGTGTAAAGTTCTTGCCATGCTTAAATACTACTCTATTACAAATGGGGACAGAGGAGGACAAAGACACAATACTGAGGTTTACTATTCCATCCTCTCATTCAAAATGAAGAGGCAGGAACACACCAAAGGGTTTACAAAAGTAAAATGGGTGGCCAGCAGGTAGTGTGGTAGTTAAGTCATTGGACTCCCACAGAGCCGACTACAGTTCAAGTCCCAGACCCGGAGGCTTAAAAATCACACCAGGTTCATGTGTGAGTATGCACAAGATCATAGGAGGAGAATGGAGACTAAGAGATTGCAGTGTGGCCATGCCCCACCACCTCCTGGCAGGGAGGTCAATTTCTCACTTTCCCTCTCACTGTCTTTCTCAGATGAATGCATGCGCCCTATAGCAAAAACCTAAAAATAAATTAAAAAAAAAAAAAAAAAAGTGAAATGGATCTTGGCCCTATTAGAACAGGGACTTAACTGAAGGGCAGCTTCTTACCAGGGCTGTCACCAAAAGTAGGTGCCCATAGTGGCCTACTTGAAGAAATGAGGGCCATACCTCAAAGATTCCCTTTAAAACCATCAGGGACCAGCAGATGGCATAATGGCTACATCACGGGACTCCCACATAGTTGGCCATGGTTCGAGTCCTGGACCCAGTGGCTTAAAACTCACGCCAGGCATGTGTGCGTTTCCAAGATCCCAAGAGGAGAATGTAGAAGGGACTGCGGTGTCGCAATCACCCTGGGGGGTGATTTCTCACTTTCTGTCTCTCAGTCTTTCTGGTGAATGCATACACCCTGTAGCGAAAACTTCTCAATAGTAATAATAATAAAAACCCTACAAACATTTTGTGAGATCAAACTTTGTCATTCAAGTTACTAAATCATTCTTTCTTTTAAGCTACCATCCATCCATTCATGACCCAATATATTAATGTAAGAAAGAATTTTGTCATCAGAAATTATTTTGGAACCCCGAGGCACATCAGCAACTCCCATCCACCAACCAGATCCTAGAGAGGTAAGGGCAAAGAAAGAAAGGTAGAAGGAAACTGCCAAATTTAGCAAGCAAGAGATGAAAATCTTGGAGCCCAGGACAGGAGGAAGGCCAGAAGCTACAAAACTCAAGAGGCAAGACCAGTAGGTGGTGTGGAAGTTAAGGCAACTGGATCTCACACAGCTGACGTTCAAGTGCCAGACCCAGTGACTTGAAAAACATGCAGAGTGCCTATGTATGCAAGCCCAAAATTCCGAGAGAACAAAGAAGGGACTGCAGTGTAGTCATCCCTCATGTGGGCGCTTTCTCACTTTCTCTGTCTCTCTCCAGCAAGCACACAGGTCCTGTAGCAATCTAGAAAAACAAACCAAAAACTCTAAAGGCAACAGATAAAAAGTTTGTTAAAGTCCTTACCTAATCCTATGGAAAAGCACTTTTCAAATGAGTACTGATCTGCATTTTATAGGTCATGACCAAGATTTTAAAAGAACAAGGGGGGGAGGGGCAGCAGGTGGCGTAGTAGTTAGGGTGCTGGATTTCCACATGGCCCACCATAATTCAAGATCCAGACATGGTGGCAAATAAATAAAATTACAACAAATAAATAAATAAATGCTAAAAAGAAAAAAGAACAGGAAGAACAGAACATAATGTACACAACACACATAACAGTTATGTACTGTTTTGTTAAATAGTTGTTATGCCTGGATTTGGTTAAATGTAGAGTATATTGCTGTGGGATTTATTTGGAAGGTCCCATTACTATCTGAGGTTCCGGTTCAAGTCCTAGATCCCCACACCTTGAAATTCACATGAGGGAGAATGGGTTACACTGTGGCCAACCCCTCTGGTGGATTATTTCTCACTTTCCCTCTCACTATCTAACTAGCTCGAGTGCCCTATGGCAAAAACATTAAAAAATAAGATAAAATACAACCTTGGGACTCAAATCTGTCCACCATCACTATTTACTAAAACTGAAATATGGATCTCACAGAAACTTTTCAATTGAAAAATTTAAAATGTGTAAAATTCACACACACTCCCCCCATGGGTTGGAAACAGAGGATTCTAACACACCTGGAGTTAAATGCCAGGTCATCTGTATAAGTGTCATGTAAATTTAGAACCAGTTTAATCATTCATTTATAGTCTTTCTGTACATACACTTCTATAATGGGTGGTGTGATTCTAAAAACAAAACTATTTTGGTAACAGCAAAAACAGCCCCTTTCTTAATTGAAACAGCAATGTGTTTTTTATTCCAGAAATATTTTTTTTGCCTATACTAACAGCCTATAAACTCCATATACAATCCAATTACTTCAAGGGCACAAAAAGTTCATTAACCTCTCCACTGCCACTCTTTACTATAGCAAAGAAGCCTCAGCTTTGCCTATAGGAGCAATCGCTCTACTACAGCAAAAAGGTTCAGCCTGCAGATCACATCGAAAAAAGTGAGCTATTTTCTAATTTTCCCTCTTATGAATCATTACAGCTCAATGACAGCTGCCAACGCAACAAAACCTCTCGAGGCCACTGAGGACAAAACTAGAGTCACTGAAATCAGGCGGCAGCAGCTTCAAACTCGCCCTCCTCCCATGCTGGGCAGAAATACACAACTTCTTGCTGCTCACAGCCCCTAAGTCCTCCCCGTGTAATCAGAAACCGTGCTTCAAAAGTGTCAGTCCCTCAAAAAAAACACAAAAAAAAAACACAAAAAAACAAAACACACACACACGCGCGCGCGCGCGCACGCACACACACGGAGAGGCCGAACATCCATCTGTGAAACGCCGGTAGAGATGGAATTCGTCCCAAGGACTTTCGCAGCACCGTGCCCTTTTCTGCATCAGCCGAAGTCTGTCTGCTGCTCTTCAAACCTCCACTCAACACTCGCATTCCGACCCTCTCAGATGCAAAAAAACCCAAAGTGCTATCTCCCTTCCCCGAGTCCCAGACTAAGTCCTCAGCTTCTCCCAGTGTATTCCCGTCCCCACTCGCCGATTCCTCCAAGTTGATCCTGCCCAAGTCCTGGGTGACTTCTCCGCCCGCTGGCTCTGACCTCCCACATCGCGACTCCCCTGGCGCAGACTCCGGCCCCTCGCCCACCTCCACCCCTCCCGGCGCGGCCGACACCATCCCCAGTCTAGCCTGCGGCCACCTCTCTGGACGCCAACGGGGCCGGCCACAGCTCTTCTTCCCCGCTGCCCTCGCCGCCCCCGCGGAGCCATGAGGCGACGGGCTCTCCCCGAGGCCCGGCCTCACTAGAGTCCCCTTCTACCCGCCGGCCGCGGCCCCCACGCCCGCGCCTCCTCAGCGCGGCTCCGTCCGGCCCCGGCACCTCAGCCGGCCACTAGGATCGGGCGCCTGCCCCGCCCCTCCGCGGCCTGCCCTCGGCCGGTCCCCGAGTGGTCCCGGGGGGTCTCAGCCCGCCCCTCCCCCTTCACCTGCTCCATAGCCCGGCCCGGAACCCGGTTGAATCGAATCCGTCCGCTTCGCGTTCCCAACCGCACGCGCCGCCTTCTGGAACCTACTAGAAGCTGCCGGGACCCCGACTCCCGCCCCTTCCTCGCTTGCTCACTGGTCGAACGTCTCCAGGGGGCTTTCCGTGCTTCTCTTCTACTGGTTAGAAGTCCGGCCCATCACCTTTGCTTCTTTCTCATTGGACAGTGAAGAGTAATCTCCTCAACGCTACCTCCCCCTGCACCTCAGGATTGGGCTTTCCCTAGCACGCCCCGCCCGCCTCGGGCTCTACGACTAGAGGGAGGAGCGGATCTGTGCGACACAGGTTGGTCTTTTGGCCCGCCAATCGTGGTCTCTCTGGCCGCGCCCATTGGTCCTGTTCTTTCTGGAAATTTCCACCTTTCCCATTGGGCTGCCGGACTCCATGACGGAACCGCCTTCAGAATAAGAAAATTTCAATTGGACGGAGAATTGCCAATACTTCTCACTGATAGGTTTAAATTGCTGCCCTTCAACGGGCCAAGTCCGGGTTTCGCTAGCCGGTGGCTTATGGGAAACCGAAGCCTCAGGTGCTCTCTGTGCTGTAGCTCTGGCTGCTGTGCGCGGTTGGGTGTTTTCCGCAGCGCTCCGTTACCGGTTCCAGCCAAGCAGATCTTCCTGCTCAGTGGCTGAGGGGTCCGGCCCTTTCCCAGTGCGGCAAGTTTAGGTTCCTGATTGGCGTGCAGGGAGCGCTTGCTGGGCCTTGACCACCAGGCGCCCACGTTGTCCAGCGCTGCAGCCCAAGCATGTCCCAGCATGTCCCTTCCTGGCATCCTGGCTGTTAGATTCTGAATGTTACACAAATGCCGCATAGCCGTGGGGCCTGGGCTGTGCAGGCCCGGGATCTCACCATTGTTGGACCTGCCGGCCTGTGCTGGGTGTCCTCAGCAGAGTCGCACACCCTCTCTGAGCCCTGGGGTAGTTTAGTAGGGTAGAGCAGGGAATTCATGAAGTATAATATTTAGCATGCGGAAAGCCCGCAATGAAAGGGAGCTGCAGTCCCCGTTAATTCCGATGTACCTGGGGGAGAAGAAAACAAAGACCTGACCTGAGATTTTGACCACCTGCAGGCGGTGGCCACCAGGTAGGGCCTTACCTCCCAGCCACAAGGGCCAGAAGCAGGGCAGGCACCAGAGAGGGGCAGAAGGGTTCAGGGCCTGAAAGAGATGGACCTGCAGTGTTGGAATGCTACTTCTGCGTCCAGTATCCCTGTGCGACTGGTGGAATACAGGGTCCGCATAGTGAGTCTGGAGAGGGATTGGTGTGTCCTCATTCAGCTTCCTCTCTGGGTAATGCCATCCCTTTCTAGGGCTTACAGAGCCCACTCCGCCAGCTGCTTGTCTGTGCAGCCTCTTCCATCCCAGACGGACCTCCATGCATTCTCTCACTACCACCCATGTTCAGGAGACCTGCCTCCCTGGTCATTCCCCGCCATCCCTTAAAGCTCTTGGAGGCTTTGGGATGGGGCTTGAGTCATCTAGCAGGCCTGCTTTTCTCACCTCTTTCTCTGGTCCACCTTTAACACCGAACTATGGCCATGCAGATTCTGTGTTCTTGAAGTAGGCCAGCTCCTTTACTCTGTTCCTTCTGCTGGGATCTCTCTTCTGCCAACTCTCCTAGGTTAACTTCCCATTCACCGGGTCTGGGACTCAAACTGCGGTCGGCTACGTGGGAGTTCAGCGACAGCCTTTATGC
Source organism: Tupaia belangeri chinensis (assembly GCF_000334495.1). Lineage (NCBI taxonomy): Eukaryota > Metazoa > Chordata > Mammalia > Scandentia > Tupaiidae > Tupaia > Tupaia belangeri. Next base: position 915,162 of record NW_006159755.1, on the reverse strand, counting down.
TAACTGCTGGTCCCACAAATCCACTTTTACTAGTGCTTGTGCAAGTGGAGAAGACAAAGTCCTAAGTATATAGTATGCTTTTTTAAGTAATTGTTTTACTATTTAACTTTACTTATTTATTTTAATTTGACCAGAGAGGGACAATGTGAAAGAGAGAGAGGGAAAGCGAGAAAGCAAGTTGCCAGGTCCGGGACTTGAACCGTGATTGACCATGTGGGAGTCCAGTGCCCTTAACCACCATGCCACCTGCCAGTCCCTTAAGTATACAGTATTCTTAAGTGCTGTGGAAAACAACAAAGCAGGGAGGGGTTTAAAGGAGTGTTGAACTATTGGGATAGTGTTACTGCAGAGATGGAGAGGGGGAGGTAAAAGCAGGGGAACTCTGAGGAGGCTGTAATCCAGGAGGCAGGGAAGTGGTGTGGGTCAGGGGAGGTGCAGGACAGTGGTTGGATTCTGCAAGTGTTTTGGAGGATCTGTTGATGCATTAGATGTGGATCCTTCGGAAAAGTCAAGGGTGACTCAGGCTTTTGACTTTGGGCACCCGCATGTGCCTGTGAGAGGGAGAAAGCACCCTCCAATGGGGCATGGTCACAGCACAATCCTTTCTCCATCCCATTGTCCCCTTGGGAATGTGCGTATGTGTTTGTGCAGAGCTTGAACCATGTGGGATCCAGCTCCCTTAATAACTAGGCCACAGGGCCGCCCCTTGACCTCTTATTCACCTGCTGAATTCAGTGTGTCAGGAAGCTCTTTCTTTTCTTTTTTTTTTAGATTTTTTTTTTTTTTTTGTTTTTCATT
>NW_006159755.1:904321-914351 GCF_000334495.1 Tupaia belangeri chinensis | reverse complement strand
TTCATTCATTTATTTTAATTTGACCAGAGAGAGACACAGAGAGAAAAAGAGAATCAGAGAAAGCAAGTCACCAGGTCCAGGGCTCGAACCATGGTCAGCCATGTGGGAGTGTCCAGCATCTTAACCACCATGCCACCTGCTGGTCCCCAGGAAGCTCTTTCATTTCCCTGCACTGTTTCCAGGCTCCCACACACTTGCCAATCCTGTAGCTGCCCAGACCTGCTCCTCTTTCTCTCCCCACATCCTCTGTCCAGGCTCCATCCCAGTTTCCTCCCTCCACATATCCCTGCCTTGTCTGCCCAGTACCTTTGTTCTAGCCTCTAGCTCCACTCTTCTAGTCTGTTCCATTGCTGGTAACAGAAAATACATGAGTCTGGCTAACTTAGAGAAAGGAAGGTGCTCTTAGAAGCAAATGGTCAGCGAAGACCTTTTACCGGTGGAGTGGAGAGAAGCTCGAGGGGACAGGGTTCCAGAGACAAGGTGCAGAAGTCCTGAGGCTGAGACGAGTTTGGGATTCAAGAAACCTAAAGAAGACCTTGCTATGCTCTAGGGTCCTCATCTGTAAGGTGAGGACGATGAAGCACCAGTGAATTCTCAAGGTTACTCTGCAGACTACACAATATTATCCCTACAGACGGACTCAAGTCTTGCCATACCTGAGGCTTAGAAACATTTGAGTGCTCTGGGAGAAAAAATTTACAGGGGCCAGATGGTGACACAGCTGCTGACCCTCATGGGAAGGTCCCAGGTCCAGAGACCTCCCTGAGTGGGCCGGCCCTGTGTGTGTCCGTGATCTGGAGCTGGCTGTAGTTGAGGGTGGACTGCAGTGATGGGATCCCTTTGGGGGTGCCATCTCTCTGTCTACTTTGTTCATGGAAGAAATAAAAATGAATAAAAGGGACCAGCAGATGGCATAGCAGTTATGTCGTTGGACTCCCACATGGCCTATCACGATTTGAATCCTGGACCTGGTGGCTTGAAACTCGTGCCAGGTGTGTGTATGTGAATGTGTGCCCAAGATCCGGAAGGAGAATGGAGGGGATGGGATTGTGGTGTGGAAGTCCCCCAGGGGGTGATTTCTCACTTTTCTCTCTAATTTCTTTCTCACTCCCTCTCTCTCTCGCTCTCTCTCTCTCTCTCTCTCTCTTCCTTCAGCAAGCACATACACCCTAAGGCAAAAACCTCTGGGGAAAAAAAGAAAAAAAGAGCTGTGGGTCTCTAGAAGGGCAAAAATGGGCAAAAGCTTGAGCTTCAGTGTCGCAGTAATGCCACTTCTATGGTGTTAACGTGCAGAAATGGGAGCTCTTGTTAGAATTTCTACCAACTCAGGGCACTCCATGCCTTGTGGTGAACTCAAGAGTCCTCCCAAAGAGGACAGGGAGACAGTGACTCTGGCCAGCCAGTGCCCTCCTCCTAGTCCCTGGAACGTAGGAGCTCAGGGCAGAAGCATCCTGGCCTGTGTCGCAGGACGGTTCCAGAGTGGTTCGGTCAGCTGTTTCTGTGCCGCCGCTCTCAGGGATAGGGGGAAAGGAAAGGGCTATGTGTGGAGTCCACGTGAGCTGTTCCTGCAGCGGTGTGACCAGACCTCTGCAGAGCAAATTCCTGGTTTTAAAGTGTGTGTGCATGCCCAAGATCCTGGGAGAAGAATGGAGAAGAGATTGTGGTGTGGCCATCCCCCTTTGGGGCCTTGGGGGGTGATTTCTCACTTTCCTTCTCACTGTGTCTGTCTGTCTCCGGCAAACACATGCACCCTAAGGCAAAATCCTTAAAAACATTTTTAGGGGGGCCAGCAAGTGCTGTGGTGGTTAAGGGTGCTGGACTCCCACATGGCTGACCACCGTTTGAGTTCCAGTCCTGGTGGCTTGCTTTCTCACTTTCTCTCTCTCTTGCTCTCGCTCCCATTCTGTCCCTCTCTGGTAAAATTAAAATAAATAAAGTGAAACAAAATCATTCTAAAAACATTTTTTTTATTTATTTTTAATTTCCCACTTAACTGAGTGATCCTCACTTCTCTTCTGCTAAGCCAGAATCTGAATCCTGATTGGTGGGGGCTGGTGAGGGGAAATAAAGTACGAGAGAATTGTGTTCAATTCAGTGAACTCCTATAGAGAGCCAGGCACTGTGCCAGATGCGTCAAGGAATAAAACGATGATAATTATTATCTAATAATTATTAATCATAGAGTCCGGAGCCCAGTCTGGGACCTTGCTACTCATGCTCCCTCCCTGGGTGATCTCAGCCAGGCTCATGACAATAAATATCATCTTGGATGACTCCCATAATTCTACCTTCAGCTCAGATCTCACTCCCAAGTCCCCAACGCGGCCACCTGACTGCCTCGAAGTCCGCAAGCCCAGTATCAGCACCCCACCTGCCCCTTGACTTCCCCTCACCAGTGACATCACTGCTTTCCAGGTAGTTCAGGCTGAAAGCTTTGCAGGCACCCCCCATTCCTCTCTCATACCCATATCCAGTCCATCAGCCAATTCTGTCTGCGGGCCACAGACCTCTTGGCACCCCGCACTGAGCGCTTCAAGAATAAAATCACAGTTTCTGAGAAATAGTTCTCCACAAGGTATTTCGATATCTCACCAAGAAATGCCTTAAGAGGAACAACCTGACGAGGAGACTTAACGGACTGGGTTACTTCCAGATTCGTCAAGAAGTTACATCAGTCTAAGGACTAGTTGAAGTCTCCCCTTATTGGGCTTTGCTTACGAAATAAAATAAATGAAGCATACATGAGAAAGCATCATCTAGAAATGGACTTTAGTTTATTAATGAATAAACATTGCTTGTTAAAAAAAAAATGCTAGGTGCTGTGCATATATGCTCAAAATCCCAGAAGGAAAATGGAGACAAGATTGCTGTGGCCATCACCCCCTGGGGGGGTATCACTTCTCACTTTCTCTCCTCACTTTCTCTCTCTCTCTCCATTTCTCTCTAGTGAGTGCACATGCCCTATAACAAACCACAAAAACAAACGAGTAAACAAACAACATTTCAGGTGCATGGGTGTGTGCTCAAAATCCTGACAGGTTAGAGAAATGTGGTGTAACCACACCCCATGGGGAGTGCTTTCTCTCTCTCTCCAGTGTGTGTTCCTGCCCTCCAGCAGTAAAAATAAACAAAATATAGTAGGAAACAAACAGACAAAAAAAGGTAAAGAAATACAAAAGGTGACATTTCTGGGCCAGAGGTGGTGCCGCGGTTAAGGCACTGGGAAAGTGAGAGAGACATCACCCCTAGGGGGTATGGCCATGCCGCAATCTCTTCTTCACACTCCTCTCAGGATTTTGGGCATGCGCACATGCACACACACACCTGGCATGTTTTTCAAGTTGCTGGGTCCAGGACTCCGACCATGGAGTTGGTCATGTGGGGTCCAGGTATGGCCTTGCAATGCTTGAACTGATCAAATCTCAGCTAGCCACATGGGAGGTGCATCTTTGCTCTCTCTCCATGGTCCATCATCTGTAAAGACTCAGCAAGGTTACTGTTAACTTTCCTTAGTTAAGCTTTAGGGTTAACTGAATATGATGGTGGTAAAGGAGTGGGTTCTATAAGGCTCATTGTGTGGGAAGTGAGAGAAGGTTAAGACTGATTTTCTTAAGGTTTAACCTATTAAGATGGTCTTCAAGACTAAGTACAATGTAGAGTTACTTTGATTCTCTATGGCTAAGTTACGGTTCCACTCTTAGGAATCCCACAGGTAACCCCACCCTGTGGTACGGGATGTGTACTGCAGCACTTTTGGGGACAGCAAAAGGAATGGAAACCACCTACATCCAGCCATGGAGGACTGGCAAACAATGGTACCTCCATAGGATAGATTTTTTTTTTTTTTTGTAGACAAGGTCTCATTCTATTGTGATCCTTCTGTCTCAGTCTCTCAGCTGGAACCACAGGTGCATGCCACCACACCCAGCTCTTTTATTTATTTATTTATTTATTTTTAATTTGCTAGATGGCACATGCACTCACCCAGAGGCAGAGAGAGGAAGAAGGAGAGAGCAACTCCCAATTGGCCATGGTCACACCACAATCCCCTCTCCCCCATTTCTCCGTCCTGTTGGGATTTGGAGCCTGCACATACTCTTCATGTTTTTCAAGTTGCCAGGGCTGGGATTCAGCTCTCACAGTTGGCCATGTGGGATCCAATTCCCTTAACCACTAGGCCATGGGACCAGCCCTAGCAAATGTAAAAAAGAACATTCAGGTAGGTATTAACATACTTGTGATATATAGTGGGTGGAATGAAAAACGCTAGTGGTTGTGATATATATACATGGTTAAGATTCTGTGATATAATAAGAAATGTGTATTTGGTATTCATCTCTGTTCCCTGGCACAGGGCTCTCTTTTTTTTTTTTTTTTTTTTTAAGGTTTTGCTATAGGGTGTGTGTGCTTACTGGGGAGAGAGAGGAAGAGAGAGAAATCACTTCCCAGGGGGCATGGCCATACCACAATCCCTTCTCCTCATCTCTTCTCATGATTTTAGGCATGTATGCACTTGCTTTTCAAACCATCTGGTCTGGGACTCAAGCTTTCAGGTCAGCCTTGTGAAATCCAGCCACCTTAACCACCGTTTCACTGGCCAGCCCAAGAAATGTATGTTTGGTTTTCATCCCTGGTACCTGGCACAGAGCTCTTTTAAACCCTTGGAGCGTCCTATGTGGTAGGAGTGTGAAGAGCATATTTTCTCATTCATAACAAGCCCCTTTCCCACACCAGAGTTCAGGCAACTCTTGGGGGCTGCAGCCAGAGGAGCTCACCATGTGATTGGAAAGTTGGACTTTCGGGGGACCAGCAGTTGGCGTAATAGCTGTCACTGGATTCCCATTTAGTTGACTACAGTTTGAGTCCTGGACCCAGTGGCTTAAACTCAGGCCGGGCACATGTGTGTGTGTGTGTGCCCAAGATCCCGAGAAGAGAATGGAGGAGAAGGGATTGCGGCATGGCCATCCCCTCTAGGGGGGTGATTTTTCACTTCCTGTCTCTCTGTCTCTCTCTGTCTGTCTGGCGAGTGCACGCGCCCTATGGCAAAAACCTCTACAAAAAAAAAAATAAAAATAAAAAAAGAAGGTTGAACTTTCCATTCCCTCCATCACCCACCCCCAGGAGAGAGGCTAGTCACCAATGGCCAATGATTTAATCAATCATGCCTGCGTAATTAAGCTTCCATAAAACCCAAAATGGGAGAGTTGGAAGAGAGTGTGGGTTGGTGAACACTCAGAGGTGAGGGAGGCTGGTGTGCCAGAGAGGTCTGGTGGTTCTGAGACACTCGGTCCCCAGCCCTGCCCTGCCCCTTGCTCTAAGCACCTCTTCCATCTGGCTATTCCTGCACTGTGCCCTTTATGAAAAAACAGCCATAGTTCTGAGTTCTGTGAGCCATCCTAGCAAATTATTGTGAAACAAAAGCAGTTCAGAGCCGTCTATGGAATTGAAGTCCATTTCGACTGTAAAGGTCAGAGTAAACGTGAGCTGGAGACTTTGGTTATGTCCTATATCCTTTAGGACATAACCATTAGGGTCATGGTCCCAAATGCACGTTTTAGTTTGCAGTAGCAAACTGTGACGCTGCAGAAGGATTATAGATTTTATAATGTGACCCCCACTTTCCTTGTTTCATCCCGGCAGTCTTGACTTCATGATGCAAAAAATAAAGTATAGTCAATCAGTTGCCTGCATTATTTTAAATGGACCAATGTAAACCCCCTTTTAATAAAATTGAAGAATCAGCAGATAGCGTCATGGTTACATTGCTGGACTCCCACGTAGCCGACTGTGGTTTGAATCCCGGACCTGGTGGCTTGAAATTCTCTGGGTACATGTGCGTGCTTGCCCAAGATCCTAAGAGGAGAAGGGATTGTGGTTTGGCCACTCCCCCGGAGGGTGATTTCTTCTTTTATGTCTCTCTCTATCTGTCCAGTGAGCTCACATGCCCTATAGCAAAACTATCTCTCAAAGGGAAAAAAAATCCTGGAGGGCCCTTGTGAGCCCTGGAGAGAGACAGAGATAAAGACGGGGAAAGTGAGAAAGCACCCTTACCCCTACAGGGGATAGTGAGGCCTCAATCCCTTTTCCTCCATTCTCCTCTCAGGATCTGGGCATGCAGGCACACATACTGGGGTGTTCCTCAAGCTGCAGGTTCCGGGATTCAAACCACACCATCAGCCACGTGGAATCCATAACTCCCATGCTTTAACCACCATGCCACTGAGTGACCCTCCAATGTAAACTCTCAACAAAAAACTTGTAATCTCCCCTCTTGTTAAATTATTTTTTTTTTTGGTAGAAATTTTTGCCTTAGGGGACCAGCAGTTAGTGTAATGGCTATGTCGCTGGACTCCCACATAATTGACCGTGGTTCGAGTCCCGGACCCGTCGGCTTAAACTCACACAAGGTGCGTGTGCGTGCATGCCCAAGATCCCGAGGGGAGAATGGAGGAGAGGGGATTGCGGCATGGCCATCCCCCTGGGGGGTGATTTCTTGCTTTCTGTCTGTCTCTCTCTGTCTGGCGAGCGCACGTGCCCTATAGCAAAAACTTCTCAAAAAAATATTTTTGCCTTAGGGCACATGTACTCACCAGGGAGAGAGACAGAGACAGTGGAAGGGAAAGTGAGAAATTACCCCTTAGGGAAGAAGGCCATGCCACAATCCCTTCTCCACTCTCCTCTTGAGATCTTGGGCACTCACACACATGCACCTGGTGTGTTTCAAGCCACTGGGTCTGGGACTTGCACAGTAGTTGGCCATGTGGGAATCCAGTGATGTAATCGCTACACCATCTGCTGGCCCCACATCTCCCCTCTTCTTGCCATTCGCTTTGTTTTTTAATTTGCTAGAGGGCAATTGTGCTTGCCAGAGAAAGACAGAGGGGGAGAGGAAGAAACATTTCCCCAATGGGGCATGGTCATATCACAGTCCTTTCTCCATTTCTTCATCCTATTGGGAGTTTGGGGTGTGCAAACACACGTCTGGTATGGTTTTCAAGTCAACGGGATCAGGATTCACACCATGTAGTCAGCCATGTGTGTTTGGTTCCCTTAACCACCAGGCCATGGAGATGGCTGGCCTTTGTCTTTGTTATATAAACTAGATTTTTTTTTTCTTTTTTTTTGGAGAGGTTTTTGCTATAGAACGTGTGCGCTCGTCAGACAGACAGACAGACAGAGAGACAAAGCGAGAAATCACCCTCCAGGGGGCATGGCCATGCCGCAATCCCTTCTCCTCCATTCTCCTCTCGGGATCTTGGGCACGCATGCACATGCACCCAGTGTGAGTTTAAGCCACCGGGTCCGGGACTCGAACCGCGGTTGACTACATGGGAGTCCAGCAACATAGCCATTACGCTAACTGCTGGTCCCTTTTTATTTTTTTAAGAGATATTTTTGCTATAGATTGTGTGCATTTATCAGAGAGACAGAAAGTGAGAAATCACCCCCCAGGGAGTATGACCATACCACAATCCCTTCTCCATTCTCGTCTCAGGATTTTGAGTATGCCCACACACCTGCCCAGCATGAGTTTCAAGCCACTGGATCTGGGACTCAAACTGTGGTCAGCTATGTGGGAGTCCAGCAACATAACCATTATGCCATTTGTTGGTCCCTAAACCAGCTTTTTTTTTTTTTTTCTTTTTTTGAGAGGTTTTTGCTATAGGGCGCGTGTGCTCGCCAGACAGACAGAGAGAGACAGAGAGACAGAAAGCGAGAAATCACCCCCTAGGGGGGATGGCCACGCTGCAATCCCCTCTCCTCCATTCTCCTCTCGGGATCTTGGGCATGCACGCACATGGGCCCGGCGTGAGTTTAAGCCACCGGGTCTGGGACTCGAACCGCGGTCGACTACGTGGGAGTATAGCGACATAGCCATTACGCCAACTGCTGGTTTCTAAACCAGCTTTCTTGATCATTTAGTGTTTTGTTGAGCACATGCCTGGGAAACCTGTCTGTTCATCCAAAAGAATTTGTCCTATGCCCCAGCTCAAGTAAACCATTTTCATTTTAATGATTTTGACTCAGCTTTCTTTTTAGGTTGACATGATCGAACCCGGGAAGGAGGTCATGGGAACATCCAACTTATAGCCAGCCATATGGTTGGTCAGAAGTATGAGTACCCAGAATTGATTACTGGTGTTTGAAGTGGGGACGGCCCTGTGGGACTGAGCTCTTACCCTGTGGAATCTGGTTGATAGTACCAGAATTGAATTGAATTGTAGGACATCCAGATGGTGCTGGAAAACTGGTCCATGTGAGGAAAAAGAAACACACACACACATTTGGTGTCGGCAATGTGAATAGAAAACAGATCGTAATAGTTGTGGAACAGTCTGTAGGGCTGAATCCCATTTTTGCGGGAAAAAAAAAATGTACATATCTTCATATATGATTATGTACGCATGGGAAAAGTCTGGAAAGATACAGAGCCAACTGCAAAAGTAATGACCGCTGTGGATTGGGAGTGTATGTGTGGGTGCTATATGAGTTTGCTGGGGCTGCCATGGCACAGTATCACAGACTGGGCATCTTAAACAGCCCGCAGTTCTGGAGACCAGAAGTCCAAGACCCAGGTGTCAGCAAGACTGGTTCCCTTTGAGGCCTCTCTTCTTGGCATGCAGACAGCTGCCTTCTTGCTGTGTCTTCACATGGTCTGTCCTCTGTGCTGTGCATCCCCACTGTCTCTGTGCCCAACTTTCCTTTTCTTACCAGGGCACCTGTGGGCCCACCCCAACGGCCTCATTTTAACTTACTCTTCTCTTTAAAGGCCCTATCTCCAAATATGGTCACATCCTAAGCTACTAGGAGTTAGGACTCCAACATACAAATCTTGGGGAGACTATTCAGTCCATAACAGAGGCTTTCAGTTTTTATTTATATGTTGTTAAAATATGTTACCAAGGGGCCAGCAGGTGGCATGATGCTTAGGGGTGCTGGACTGCCATATGGCCGAACGTGATTTGAGTCCCGGGCCTGGCAATTTGCTTTCTCACTCCCCTGCCCCTCCCCCCTGTTCAAATTTAAATACATACATACATACATACATAAAAGTTAAATAATTTTAAAAAAGTGTTACCAAAAAAAATCACTTTTTATTTATTTATTTTTTGCCAGAGAGTGTATATATTTGCCAGAGAGGAGAGAGAAAGTGAGAAAGCACCCTCCATGGGGATGGTCACTCTGCAATCCTTTCTCCTCCATTTCTCCTTTTGGGATTTTGAGTATGGATACATACATGCCTGGCATGTTTCCCAAGCCATTGGGTCTGAGACTCAAACTTCTCAGTTGACCCTGTGGGATCCAGCTGCCCCAAACACTAAGCCACTTGCCCCCCCATATTACTTTTAAGGGTTTTGTGCACATCAGGCCAAATGTCCTCTGAGCATCCACCAGTGAAATTAGCGGTTGGGCAGCTAAAGACCTCCTCTGGCCAGCTCCAGGGATGCCCACCCTCTAGCCCACGGAGGTCCTTCTCCTAGGGAAGGGATTGTGGGTAAGAACATTTAGTATCTGGGGCCAGTCCTGTGACCTAGTGGTTAAGGGGACTGGATCTCACATGGAGATTACATGGTTAGAATCCTGGCCCTGACAGCCTGAACTTGCCAGGCATGCATGCCCCAAATTCTAACAAGATGGAGAAATGGAGGAGGGATTGTGACATGACCATGCACCATGGCAAAGCGTATTTTCTCCCCCTCCCCCTTTTTGGTGAGCACATGCACCCTCTGGCAAGTTAAAAAAAAAAGACCAGGAAACTGGTGGCATGGTAGTTAGGATAGCTGGATCCCGCATGGCTAACTACATGGTTCAAATCTTGGGCCCGGGACCAGCAGTTAGCGTAATGGCTATGTTGCTGGACTCCCATGTAGTCAACCGCGGTTCGAGTCCCGGACCCGGTGGCTTAAACTCACGCCAGGCATGTGTGCGTGCATGCCCAAGATCCCGAGAGGAGAAGGGATTGCAGCATGGCCATCCCCCCTGGGGGGTGATTTCTCACTTTCTGTCTCTGTCTCTCTCTGTCTGTCTG
>NW_006159755.1:895025-903409 GCF_000334495.1 Tupaia belangeri chinensis | reverse complement strand
GGGACTCGAACCGCGGTCGACTACGTGGGAGTATAGCGACATAGCCATTACGCCAACTGCTGGGTTCTCAACCAGCTTTCGTGATCATTTAGTGTTTTGTTGAGCACATGCCTGGGAAACCTGTCTGTTCATCCAAAAGAATTTGTCCTATGCCCCAGCTCAAGTAAACCATTTTCATTTTAATGATTTTGACTCAGCTTTCTTTTTAGGTTGACATGATCGAACCCGGGAAGGAGGTCATGGGAACATCCAACTTATAGCCAGCCATATGGTTGGTCAGAAGTATGAGTACCCAGAATTGATTATTGGTGTTTGAAGTGGGGACGGCCCTGTGGGACTGAGCTCTTACCCTGTGGAATCTGGTTGATAGTACCAGAATTGAATTGAATTGTAGGACATCCAGATGGTGCTGGAAAACTGGTCCATGTGAGGAAAAAGAAACACACACACACATTTGGTGTCGGCAATGTGAATAGAAAACAGATCGTAATAGTTGTGGAACAGTCTGTAGGGCTGAATCCCATTTTTGCGGGAAAAAAAAAATGTACATATCTTCATATATGATTATGTACGCATGGGAAAAGTCTGGAAAGATACAGAGCCAACTGCAAAAGTAATGACCGCTGTGGATTGGGAGTGTATGTGTGGGTGCTATATGAGTTTGCTGGGGCTGCCATGGCACAGTATCACAGACTGGGCATCTTAAACAGCCCGCAGTTCTGGAGACCAGAAGTCCAAGACCCAGGTGTCAGCAAGACTGGTTCCCTTTGAGGCCTCTCTTCTTGGCATGCAGACAGCTGCCTTCTTGCTGTGTCTTCACATGGTCTGTCCTCTGTGCTGTGCATCCCCACTGTCTTTGTGCCCAACTTTCCTTTTCTTACCAGATCAGCTCAGGGCCCACCCCAACGGCCTCATTTTAACTTACTCTTCTCTTTAAAGGCCCTATCTCCAAATACGGGCACATCCTAAGCTACTAGGAGTTAGGACTCCAACATACAAATCTTGGGGAGACTATTCAGTCCATAACAGAAGCTTTCAGTTTTTATTTCTGTGTTGTTAAAATGTGTTACCAAGGGGCCAGCAGGTGGCATGATGCTTAGGGGTGCTGGACTGCCATATGGCCGAACGTGATTTGAGTCCCGGGCCTGGCAATTTGCTTTCTCACTCCCCTGCCCCTCCCCCCCGTTCAAATTTAAATACATACATACATACATAGATAAAAGTTAAATAATTTTAAAAAAGTGTTACCAAAAAAAATCACTTTTTATTTATTTATTTTTTGCCAGAGAGTGTATATATTTGCCAGAGAGGAGAGAGAAAGTGAGAAAGCACCCTCCATGGGGATGGTCACTCTGCAATCCTTTCTCCTCCATTTCTCCTTTTGGGATTTTGAGTATGGATACATACATGCCTGGCATGTTTCCCAAGCCATTGGGTCTGAGACTCAAACTTCTCAGTTGACCCTGTGGGATCCAGCTGCCCCAAACACTAAGCCACTTGCCCCCCCATATTACTTTTAAGGGTTTTGTGCACATCAGGCCAAATGTCCTCTGAGCATCCACCAGTGAAATTAGCGGTTGGGCAGCTAAAGACCTCCTCTGGCCAGCTCCAGGGATGCCCACCCTCTAGCCCACGGAGGTCCTTCTCCTAGGGAAGGGATTGTGGGTAAGAACATTTAGTATCTGGGGCCAGTCCTGTGACCTAGTGGTTAAGGGGACTGGATCTCACATGGAGATTACATGGTTAGAATCCTGGCCCTGACAGCCTGAACTTGCCAGGCATGCATGCCCCAAATTCTAACAAGATGGAGAAATGGAGGAGGGATTGTGACATGACCATGCACCATGGCAAAGCGTATTTTCTCCCCCTCCCCCTTTTTGGTGAGCACATGCACCCTCTGGCAAGTTAAAAAAAAAAAAAAAAAAAAAAACACAGGGAAACGGGGGGGTGGGGGAGAAAAAAAAAAAAAAAAAAAAAGACCAGGAAACTGGTGGCATGGTAGTTAGGATAGCTGGATCCCGCATGGCTAACTACATGGTTCAAATCTTGGGCCCGGGACCAGCAGTTAGCGTAATGGCTATGTTGCTGGACTCCCATGTAGTCAACCGCGGGTCGAGTCCCCTCTGTAGTGTGTTCACCAAAATCCATATTTAGAGAAAAGTCACTTACAAATGAGCAGCCCTATATAGACTTCACGAAGGTGGTGGAGGTGGTGGTGGGGGGATGACTACATAAAGGAAGGGTTTCAGGGCCAGTCAGCAGTGCTATTGTTAAGGGAGCTGGATCCCACATGGCCAACCACACAGTTCAAGTCCCAGACCCGGCAGGCTCGAAAGACACACTGGGTACATGTGCACGCATGCCCAAAAGCCAACAAGGAGAATGGAAAAAAGGCATGGTCATCCCTCCTGGGGAGTGCTTTCTCACTCCCCTCTAACTCCTGTCTTGCTCTGGAGGGCACATGTGTCCTACAGCAAATTTTAAATTTTTTTGAAAAATAAGAAAAAGAAAAACTTCCGTGTCTGCCTGGCCCTCTCCAGATCAAGGAGGCCTTTCTCAGTCACCTCAGACCCACTGTGCAAGAAATCAGATGAAGGGGCACCCTCTGCAGTCCAGGCTCGTGCTTTATAGCTACAAGCTCTAGACGTTTAATACCTCGTAATCCATCCTTCCTTACACACCTCTCAATGTAATGACTATACAATATGGCCAATGAAACAGATAGTAAAATGAAACATAGGCAGGTAATAAAGTAAAATATGAAGAGAGCATTACAACCTGGATGGAGGGTGGAATGCAAAATTGCCATCACACAGGGAAGACATTAGGAGGACTCAGGAGGGAGAGATGGGAAGCAACCCTACTCGAATGAGACAATAAGAAGTAGAAAGATGGCAGGGTAAAATGGGGCAGAGCTGATGCCTGAAAGATACTCAGGAAATTGTGATTCATTGGCTTTCAAATTAAGCCCGTGGGAGAGGAGTAGTTTGGGGGATCTGTTTAGATATGGGAGAATTACCTTGGGTCCTGCTCTGGGCTTGAAGCTCAGACCAGTAGCAGAAAACTTTCTTTGAACTACAATCCTCTCTGCAACTTCAGTCCTGCTGAGATGGCGAATCCACTCCTCTGGGGGCTTTGCAACCCTGAGAAGTGAGAAGCCACATGGGGAGGACCAAGGGGCCTCAGCTGACAGTCAGCACCACGCACCAGTCATGTGGGCAAGGCCAGTTTGGACCTGCCAGTCATGTTGGCAGGCAACTGCAGCAGCAAGTGCAAGAGTGAACCAGGTGATACCAGCAGATGAACCAACCAGCTTATCCCGATCCAAATTGCTGACTTAGAATTGTAATTTTGAGCTGGTAAATATTCAGTGGTTTATTATGCAGCAATAGATAACTGAGACAGTCTAAGAGAATCTAAATTCAGAAACAGCATCAGATTATTAAAGAAAATGAATTTACCATATTTATAAGTTCATTTATTTATTTTTAAAAATTCGCCATAGGGTGTTTGCACTCACTGGAGAGAGTCAGAAAAAGAGATTAAGAGAGGGAAGGTGAAAAATCACTCTCTGGGGGGGGGTGGCCACACCACAATCCCTTCTTCTCCAGTCTCCTCTTGGAATTTTAGGCACACATGCACAAGTGCCAGGCATGCCCTTCAAGCTACTGGGTCTGGAACTTGAACCATGCAGTTGGCCAGGTGAGATCTAGTCTCTTTAACCTCCATACCACCAGGGGGCCCTCTTATTTCTTGAGAGTGAAAGAAACAGGCACCCTTGACAGGGTCTCATTACACACAAGCAGGCACCCAGTGTGTTTTAGACCAACCGAGATCTGAACCATAGTTTCCCATGTGGCTCCAGCATTGCACAATGGTGCCTACTGCCTGTGCCACTGGGGCTGGGCTTACATTTATAAATTTAATCTCACAGTGTACAGGAGCTGCCTAAGTGATTAGAAAAAATATGCTTGAGACCAGCAGGTGGCGTGGTGGTTGGGGCACTGAATGCCCATGTGCCCAAACACAGTTTGAGTCCTGGACCTAGAGGCTTGCTTCTCATTTTCTCTCTCTCCGGTGAATTGAAAATAATAATAGATAACATAAAATAAATAATTCTTAAAAAAAAAAGCAAAAATATGCTTGTCAAGTGTGTAGGTCTCTTCTTTTGGGAGTTTGAAGTGTTTGAGAATACCAGCTACTTTTTTTTTTTTTGAGAGGTTTTTGCTCTAGGGTGCGTGTGCTCACCAGAAAGACAGAGAGACAGAAAGCGAGAAATCACCCCCCCAGGGGGGATGGCCACACCGCAATCCCTTCTCCTCCATTCTCCTCTTGGGATCTTGGGCACACATGCACATGCGCCCAGCGTGAATTTAAGCGACCAGGTCCAGGACTCAAACTGCAGTCAACTACATGGGAGTCCAGCAACATAGCCATTATGCCAACTGCTGAAGACCAGCTTTTTTTTTTTTGAAAGATTTTTGTCATAGGGCACATGCGTTCGCCAGAGAGATAGAATGTGAGAAATCACCCCCCAGGGGGGATGGCCACGCCGCAATCCCTTCTCCTCTATTCTCCTCTTGGGATCTTGGGCACACATGCGTGAGTTTAAGCCACCGGGTCCAGGACTTGAACCATAGTCGACTACATGGGAGTCCAGCAACATAGCCATTATGCTAACTGCTGGTCCTGAAGATCAGCTATTTCAATTCTGTAAAATGTAGTTTAAAATCTAGTAGGAAATTTAATTACCTAAGTTTGTAATTGGCATTCATTTTTAAAAGAATTTAATTTGTTGAACTTACAAGTTAATTAAATATTAATCAAAGAATAAGTGAAAGTAATTGTTCTTATTTTTATACAAAAGTTAGTAGATTTATAAATAGAAAACTAGATTTGCAAGTTGCTCTTGGATGTTTAAGAAAAACTAGCTCTTTTCTAATTTATAAGTTTAATAAACACAGTATTAATTTAAATACAAGCAGCAGTAGGTGCTTTTCTCTGCACAAAAGCTCCTCTCCAACACTAAAAATTCTCAACCAGCAACACCCTATGCCTCAACCCCACTGGAAGATTCAACATTCCCCAGACTTCTGTGCTTTTCGTTGCTTCTCTGGGTCCCTCTGCTTGAAATGGCCCCAACACATACATATTTTCTTTATCTGGCAATTATTATTATTATTATTATTATTATTATTATTGGTTTTTGCCATAGGCCACGTGCACTTGCCTTGCTCTTGGATGTTTAAGAAAAACTAGCTCTTTTCTAATTTATAAGTTTAATAAACACAGTATTAATTTAAATACAAGCAGCAGTAGGTGCTTTTCTCTGCACAAAAGCTCCTCTCCAACACTAAAAATTCTCAACCAGCAACACCCTATGCCTCAACCCCACTGGAAGATTCAACATTCCCCAGACTTCTGTGCTTTTCGTTGCTTCTCTGGGTCCCTCTGCTTGAAATGGCCCCAACACATACATATTTTCTTTATCTGGCAATTATTATTATTATTATTATTATTATTGGTTTTTGCCATAGGCCATGTGCACTTGCCTGAGAAAGACAGAGAAAAACAGAGAGGGAAAGTGAGAAATCACCCCCAGGGAGAATGGCCATGCTGCAATCCCTTCTCTTCCATTCTCCTCTCTGGATTTTAGGCACACATGCATATGCGCCCAGCGTGAATTTCAACCCAAGTGGTCTGGGACTCACACTGGGTTTGGCCATGTAGGATCCAGTGACTTCACCATACCAGCTGCTGGCCCTGCACACTTTCATTTTTTCCTAAAGGTCCAGCTCACATTCCGTAAAGATGCCATCCCTCACCTAGTCAGAATCAGTCTTCCCTGCCCAGGGTCACCTGTGTGTGTGACCCAGGCTTCCATCAGGCCAGGCCACAGAGGGTGATTATCTGGGACCATCACTGTCCTGGGCACCATGGAAGAACAGAGCTGAATCCCAGCCCAAAGACACAGGCAGGCTGGTAGAGGGCATCCCAGGGCATCCAATGTGCTCCAGTGGACTGGCTATGTGGGGTGGAGATTCCAGGCCCTTGTGTGGAAGGCAGCCTCCAGGTTGGGTTCCAAGACTTTCCATGTCTGGGGCCCTGCCTCTCCCCATATCCACTTCTCCAGAATTGTGGTCCACCAGAGATGTCCACTCTCTCAGACCTGGAGCCTGTAGATATACTGCATTACATGGCAAAGGGGAACTGAGTTTGCACATCAACTGACCTTAAATAGAGAGATGATTGTGGATTATCTAGGTGGGCCCAGTGTAATCCCAAGGGTCCCTGAAAATGAAAGAGACAGGAGAGTCAGAGGGCAATGCCATTTGGGAAGAACACCCAGACGGGCTGCACTGCTGGCCTGGGGGGGAGGGGGACACAAGCCAAAGAGAATGGTGGTCTTTGGAAGCTGGAAAAGGTAAGGAGACTGATTTCTCTCCTAGAACCTCCAGCAGGGAACACAGTCCTGACACTTGAGTTTAGCCCATGACATCCACATCACACTTCTGTCCTATAGGACTATAAGATAATTAATTTGTGTTCAAACTGCTCAATCTGTAGCAATAGAAAACGAATACAGAGGGCCACCCACACGCAGGGCCACCAACATGCTTCATTTCATGAATCAGTGGCAGCTGTGCCGCTGCTTTCCAGACCGCAGATGGGAACTAAATGGCTCTGGACCCCAGCGGGGCCATGACCCTTCCATGTCCTGTTGGTCTTCGGTCAGTCCCATCTGCTCATTTGCCCATGGGTGGTGTTGCTTCATGGGGCTGTTGAGAGCCAGGGTAGGAGGAACTGAGATGGGGAATGGCACTTGAGGGCTGAGCTTGGCAGGCTGCAGCGGTGCTGTCCTGCTTGCTGTCTGGCCAGGTCCTTTTTGCGATGCAGAGTTCCTGGAGAAGCCCCAGCTGGTGAGGTGACTGCAGGCCTGACTCCTGCATTCTGAATTGGGTCTCACGGACCATTTTGGGAGGGTGCGGGCCTTGCTGGTGGTCCTGTAATATTGAAGACCTTGGGCCTTCCTTCCTGGCCCCTGGCTTCTGCTCTCCCTCCTTTGTCCTCCTGGGGCTGATCAGTGCCTGCCTTGCTGCAGAGGGGAGAGAGGAGATCTGTCTTGGTCCTCTCTCAGGCTGATTTAACGTCTGAAATAGAAATCTGATGCCACAGCCTCCACAGAGGTGCATTCACATGGACCAGGAGTGATCTGGAGGAGCTGATCAGAGGCCCGCATAGAGGGGCAGGTTTCCACCAGCCAGATCTGAGCCTACCTTTTTCCTAACTTACCCCTCAGGAAGCTCCAGTCTTGGGGACAGTGTGCCTAGCTTGGCAAAGCCACCGTTGCAACCTTCTCTAATCCTGCTTCTTCTCAGGTTTTACAATATATTCATTATTATATTTGTCAAGTCATATTAATGGTATATAGAAATAAAAAGTTCGTTTCAAAATGTAGTCTTCATTTAAAAAAGGGGGGGTAATATACAGGGAAAAATGATCACCCCAGGCCAACAGGTAGTGTGGTGCTCAAGGCACTGGATCCCATATAGGTGACTATGTGGTTCAAGTCCCAAACCTGGCAGCTTTAAAAACATGTGGGCCGGAGCGTGTGCATGCCCCAAATCTAGAGAAGAAAACCCGAAGGAGGGATTGTGCTTGCGTGAGCTCCCCCACCCCCCCATGTTGGTGATTTCTCTTTTGCTCTATCTCTCCCCAGGGAGTGCACACACCCTACAGCAAAAATCTAAAAAAACAAATTCAAAAAACCACTCCACTTCTTTTACCTGAGAATTCCACTATTTCCACCACTTCCTTCCAGCTGCTGTAGATTCGGCTCCAGCTGCGCCCCTACCTCCGGGGATGTTAATAAGACAAGGCTCAACAGCCTCGGAGAAGTCGCCGAACCGGATATACCCGTTCGCGGCACCTGTCACCTTCTCGCAGCCGGCCCAGACCCGCGCTCCCGGGACTGGGAGGGAATGTGGTATCGGGCCGCCTCTGGCTGACTTGTGGAGACAAGCCTGGGTCCCCCCTACCCCACCCCAAGCTGCAAACCACTCTGCACGGCGGCAGCTGCTCCCGTCTCTAGGAGTTAGGACTTGGGCGCAAGGCACGCGCGCCCAGGGACCCAGGCCGCATGGACCGCCTGGGGAGCTAAGCCGAGGTATTACACCAGGAAACTGGAAGCGCCGGAGGCAGCACAGAAGAGAAGGCGAACGTTTGTCGTTTGAGAAGCCAGAGGGGCGCCAGCTCAATCTCGGCGCGAGTGGAGGCCCGGGTGGGGCGCACACGTGTGTATACGAGTGCGTGGGCCCATCCGGCAGCTAGGACTACAAGTTCCAGGGTGCCCAGCGGCGCGCCCGGGTTTTCTGGCCGCTCCG
>NW_006159755.1:888740-894791 GCF_000334495.1 Tupaia belangeri chinensis | reverse complement strand
CAGCGGGAGGTGGGGCTTGGGGGGCGGCGGCGGTGGGGCCGAGAGCCCGGGTGCGCACCTGGGCCCCCCTGGCCATGGCGGCGAAGGTGGACCTGAGCACCTCCACCGACTGGAAGGAGGCAAAATGTAAGTGTAAGCACGAGGGGGGCGCGAGGGACTAGGGTGGCCCCACGTGGGTCTTCCCGGCCCGGACAGCGCTCTACGAGCAGCCTCTTTGACCCAAGAGACCTGGGGAAGTCGAGGCCCCATCTGCTCTGGAACGGACCCCTCCCACCACTACAGCCACGCCCCTCCAGTGCCCAGCACCACTGACCAGTTCTCTCAGACCAGGGCCAGTAGGGTGGTGTGAGGAAGGCGGCCTTTCCCCCCTGGAATGGGTCACAGGGCACCCAGAGATCATTCAGGACCGGGCCACCTTACTCCCATCTGCTGGAGAGAAACTGAGACCCAGGGCAGGAGCTGATTTCCCCAAGGTCATCTGGAAATGTGTGGGAGACACGAGGTTGGGATCCCAAACTCCCCCTACTTGGCACGGCGTGGTTCTCAAGTGGTGGCATGTGAGGCAGAGTGGCAGGGAATGGACTGGGGGGACAGCTGTGGGGTCAGATAGCTCCAGAGTGACCTTTTCTGGCAGGCCTGTCCTGCCTCCACTCCAGCCCAGCCCTCCCTTGAGGCAGGCCTTCCTGGGCACGTGGGCAGGTGCCCTTTTGACCTCCTAGCTGGGCCCTGGCCACTCCTTAGCAGCCTGCCCCTTCCTGGGGAGTTGTTAGAGGAGATGGGCCCAGGGCAGAGAAGGGGTGCTGTGCCAGTGAGAACCCGTGACACTCCTAGGAATCACACTGCTCCCCACCGCAGGCGGGAGTCCCGGGACTGAGGAGGAGGGAATCTGTCCTGCAGCTCCAAATAGCTCAGTCAGCTGCCCCTGCCCTTCAGCCTCTGCCCGGGGCTCCTGTGACTTCCTGGCTGGAGCCCACTTCAAAAGAGCAGGGAAGGCGGCCCATTGGCTGGGCGCTTGTGGAGTGGGTGGGGCCATGGGTGGGAGGCCAGCCTGGGGCTGACCAGGTTGGAGGTAAAGGAGTGGCATCTGTCTCAGTATGGAGACTGGCCTTAGGAGCCAGAATGATTTTCCACTGTCGTGAATTGCCTTGCCTGTGACCAGATCTTAAAGGGCAGGCAGGAAGCACTGACTTGACTCCCTGAGGAAAGGGAAACCCTCCCAGGCCATCTGTCTTGTCCCCAGAACACCCGCCCAGGCAGGGAGTGGGGGCTAGCAGGACCTCTGCAGGGGAGTCACTGTCCCCATAGGCAGCCCTGCTGCCCCTGTTCTCTGTCAGAGCAGCGATCTCGGGTGGTGGGAGAGGGCTAGGGTGCAGGTCCGCAGCTCTTCCTAGGATCCAGCACTTGTCCCCAGCTCCCTCAGTTTCTTGGTACCACTGAAAAACGGCAGACCTGGGACCCACAGGTGGCATGGTGGTTGAAGCACTGGGCTGGCCTCCCACATAACTGACCGTGGTTTGAGTCCTGGGTCTGATGACTTGCTTTCTCACTTTCCCTCTCTCTCTAGTTGAATAAAATAATAATAATAATAAATAAAATTAAGAAAGTAATTTTTTTTCTTTTTAGAGAGAGATTTTTGCTATAGGGCACATGCACTCTCCAGAGAAACAGAGACAGAGAGATAGAAAGTGAAAAATCACCCCCCAGGGTGGATGGCCATGCCACAATCTCTTCTTCCTCATTCTCCTGGAGATTTTGGTTAAAGAAAATAATTCTTAATTTTTTATTTTTAAATGGGACCAGAAGTTAATGTAATGACTACGTTGCTGGACTCTGAGGTTCACATCCCAGACCCGGTGGCTTAAAACTCACTCCGGGTGCGTGTGTGCCCAAGATCCCAAGAGGAGATTGGAGAAGGGATTGCAGAGCGGCCATCCCCACTGGGGGGTGATTTCTCGCTTTCTGTTTCTCTGTCTTTCTCTGTCTGGCGAGCTCACAGGCCCTATAGCAAAAACCTCTCAAAAAAAAAAAAATTTTTTTTTTTTGAGAGGTTTTTGCCTTAGGGCATGTGTGCTTGCTAGACACAGACAGAGAAGAGTCAGAGACAGGGAAAGTGAAAAATCAACCCTCCAGGGGGAATGGGCATGGCACAATTCCTTCTCTGTTCTCCTCTTGGGATCTCAGGCATGCATATGCACCCAGCATTTTCGAGCCACCAGGTCCCAGACTTGAACCACAGTTGGCCATGTGGGAATCCAGTGCCCATACTACTTGCTGGCTCCCATGCAGGCATGTTTTTAAAACTGTCACACTCGTGGGTCTGACCACGCTGGTAGGTCTGGGGGGCTGCCACAGCTAAACTCTGCTTCTGGTTGCAGTCTGAGCCTGGAGCTTGAAGTCCCTGCACTCTTTGTCTCAGTACATTCAAGTTACACTGTGAGCTGAGTTAGGCGTCTAGGCCGTTGTATACGGCCAAGTTGCCATGCATCCGCCATTCTGACCAGCAGGTGGAACCTTGCCATCACCATCGAAGAAGCTTCTTTCCCATTAGTGCCCCCTAGAGCTGCTGACTCTTTTGTCTTTTCATTTCGTCTGTTCTTGAACTTTGTATAAACAAAAGCATTTGTGTTGGCCCTGTAGCCTACTGGGGAAGGGAGCTAGATCCTACATGGCCAACTGCAGTTCAAATCCCGACTCTGGCAACTTGAAAAACATGCCAGGCTGGGGACCAGCAGGTGGCATTGTGGTTAAGGTGCTGGATACTCCCACATGGCTGACCAAGGTTCAAGTCCTGGACCTGCTGGCTTGGTTTCTCACTTGCTCTCTGTGTCTCTGGTCAAATTAAAATAAATGAATGAAAAAAGAAAATAAAATTAAATAACTAATTCTTAAAAGAAAAAAAAAACATGCCAGACTTGTGTGTGTGTGCATCCCCCAAAACCCCAACAGAAGGGAAAAATGGAGAGAGAAGATTGCAGTATGATCATGTCCCACTGAGGGGTGCTCTCTCTCTCTCTCTTTCTCCCTCTCTATCTCCCTGTCTCTCTGATAAGCACCCATACCTTCTGGAAATTAAGAGGGGGACAAAAAAAAAAAAAAAGAAAAAAAAAGAAGAGGCATACAATGCGACTTTATTTTTCATGGAAAAAATGAATTTAAAGTATGATTTATTGGGGGCTGGCAAGTGGCATGGTGGTTAAAAGCACTGGACTTCCACATTGCTGACCATGGTTAGAGTCCCAGACCTGGCGGCTTGCTTTCTCACGGTTTTTTTTTTCTCTTACTCTGTCCCTCTCTGGTCAAATTAAAAATAAATAAATAAACTTAAATAAAATGATTTTTTAAAATACTTTTAAAAAGTATGGATTTATTTTGGTACAAAAAATTTTTGAACTCTATATGTAGGTTTTTCTACTAAATTTGTTTGTTTTTAAGAGGTTTTTCTATTAGGGTACATACATGTGCTTGCCAGAGAGAGAGGGAGACGGAGACAGTGAAAGGGAAATTGAGAAATCACCCCTGGGGGATGGCCACACCACAATCCCTTCTCCTCCATTCTCCTCCCAGGATTGTGGGCACACATGCAGCTGGCGTGATGTGGAAGCCACCAGGTCCAGGACTCTAATCATGGTCGGCCATGTGGGAGTTCAGCCATGTAACTGCTGTGCCATCTGCTGGTCTCTTCCGTGAACTTCTTGAAGACCCTCTTGTGCAGTGCTTCCAGTTCCTTCTACTCGGTCTCCATGTGATTTCCCATGTTATCGGGTGTAGCAGTGGTCTGCTCTTTTCCTTGCCGTGTAGGATTTTGTCACATCAATGTGCAGCAGTTTGTTTACCCATTCACTGGTTCCTGGGCATTCGTAATACTTGTGAACGGAGCTGCTCTGACATTTACATGTCTTTGGTGGACATGTGTCTCCTTTTCTCTCAAGGACATACTGGAGAGGTCTCCAAATGCTCATCTGCCTAAGATGAACCGCTTTTGAAGACTGACACACGGGAACCAGCAGTTAGCGTAATGGCTATGTCGCTGGATTCCCACGTAGTCGACTGCGGTTCGCATCCCGGACCCGGTGGCTTAGAACTCACGCCGGGTGCGTGTGCGTGCGTGCCCAAGATCCCGAGAGGAGAATGGAGGAGAAGGGATTGCCACGTGCCCATCCCCCCCCGGGGAGTGATTTCTCACTTTCTGTCTCTATGTCTCTGTCTGTCTGTCTGGCGAGCGCACGCGCCCTATAGCAAAAACCTCTCCAAAAAAAAAAAGACTGACACACAGTGGGACCGGCAGATGGTACAGTGGTTAAGGGCGCTGGACTCCCACATGGCTGACTGTGGTTTGAGTTCCAGACCTGGCGGCTTTCTCTCTCTCTCTCTGTCCCTCTCTGGTCAAATTAAAATAAATAAGTAAATAAATAAATAAAGTTAAATAAAAAATAATTATTAAAAAAAAAAAGGACCAGCAGTTAGCTGAAATCCCATGTAGCCGACCATGGTTCAAGACCCAGACCTGGTGGCTTAAACTCATGCCGGGTGCATGTGTGTGCATGCCCAAGATCCCGAGAGGAGAATGGAGAAGGGATTGCGGCGTGGCCATCCCCCCTGGGGGGTGATTTCTCACTTTCTATCTCTCTGTCTCTATCTTTCTGGCGAACGCACACGCCCTATAGGAAAAAACTTCTAAAAAAAAAAAAAAAAAAAAGACTGACACACAGTAACCAAACTCACAGGAAACTGAGGGCTGAGGTGCAGTAGGTCTGAAAACTCATACCAGGGCAGGGTCTCCTCTCCTATAAAGCCATATGGAAACCAAATTGCAGTCTTTTTTTTTTTTTTTTTTTTAGATATTTTGCAATAGGATGCACGTACTTACCAGAGAGACAGAGAGAGATAGAGAGACAGAGTGAGAAATCATCTCCTGGGGGAGATGGCCATGCCGCAGAGTTTGGGCACACATGCACACCCTCCCAGTGTGTTTTAAGCCATTGGGTTGGCCATGTGAAAGTCCAGTGCCTTAACCCCTATGCCACCTGCCGGCCCCATCTAAATCATGTGTTCTTGTCCTGGGGCTTCATGAAGCATTCTCGAAGCTAATTCCACTGCTCTGGACAGGATGGGAAAGCTTCCCTGCTTGGGAAGGGGCCACTCACCTGCCAAGGAGCCCCTTCCCCGGGCAGCTGCTCAGTGGTCTACGTGGTCTACGTGCAGAACCCCGTTCCTGCTCCAGGCCCAGGTACAGGAGGCCCCAGCTGGTCTTCAAACAAGAGACCAAATTAGGCTCCCTTTCCCTAACTCCAAGAGAAATTACCCACTTCCGTGGACCTGTTCTCCCTCCAGGAAAATAAAGACCATCAAGCTGGATCTTCCTGGTGAGGAGAGATTTAGACTCTTAGGGAGACTCCTGTAGGACTGATTTCACTGGCCAGGGGTTCATCTCTCTGATCCGCTTGGTTCTGGGGCTCCTCGTTATATCTCGGGGTGCCTTTGCATCAGGAGACTGTGAGGACTGTGGTGCTATAAAGGCAGCTGGACATGAGGGGACTTGTAGTTGGGCCCCTGGGAGCGCCTGGGGGCTGTGTCCCCAGGAAAGGCCTAGCCTTGGATCCTCATCCCAACTTGCATGGGGACAGAACTACGTGACATGGAGCGTGGGCATCGGGCACAGGCAGGCCCCCATGCTGTTGCTCCCACACTCCCTGAGCCTCGGTTTCCTCATCTGGAAAATGGGACCAACAGCGCCTGCTTGGAGGTTGAGCTGGGACCATACAGGAAAGCTTTTTGTACACTCACGGTCTGCAGAGGATCCTGGCACCCCCACCTTCCTTCTCCTCGCCCCTCAGGCCTTTCTCCTCTATGCTCTGTGCAGGGCGACACTGGGCTTTCAGACTCGTCTCAGGGGCTGGAGCCCTGCTCCTGCCCATCCTGGCCCACGTGTCCTCTTCCTGGTGGTTCGCGACAGGGCTCCTGTGTTCAGATCACACTGGGCAGAGGTGAGGACTAATTGCAACCCTTCTGGGGTTTCCTCCAGAGTGGATGATTTATCTGATTTGACTGCTG
>NW_006159755.1:879767-888269 GCF_000334495.1 Tupaia belangeri chinensis | reverse complement strand
CTGAACCTGCGAATTTTCCAGGCACACCTGGGAATTGGGGTGGGTGGGAGAGGCTTCTTCCACTTGTCTTCTGGGGAACTCGGCCTTGGCACATCCCTGAGTGTGCAGTGGCGGGGGGGGGGGCTAACGAGGACAGAAGCATCTCCCCATTGCTCATGCCCTGGGCTTTGACAAGACCTGTGGGTGCAGGTGATTAATGCTCCTGCCACGCAGCAGAAACACGGCCGTGTTCCTGGAGCCCAGTCGTTATCAGCCCTGCCCAAGCAGCAGTTTCCAGGAGAGGAGCCCGCCTGGGCGCCCCAGCCTGCCCTCACTCCTCTCCACCTTGGCTTGCAAAGTGCCATAAAGACACTTCTTAAAACACATCATTGAATTCCCGTTCGCCCACCGCACTTTATGGTTCTGGCGGAGGCTGCTTCCTGCTGCTCGGGTCCCATGCCCAGGAGCCGCTGGAAGCTTCGTCCAGGGTCAGGCCTCCCCATCAAAATTTACTGCGAACATCTTTTTACAACACCTGTCTCACTGAGCTGTGAAATACTTTTGCCTCTTCAAAAATGAAAGAAAATGAAAATGCATGTTTTACATCTTTCATATATAAAAAAAATAAAACTCACTTGTGCTTTAAGTCTGCATCTGTCTTTCCGGCAGAAGGAGGTGGAAAATGTTATAAATGCGTGGGGCATATGCCCAGCTTTATGGTTCCTGCTTCTCCTTCACCCAGAGCAAGTGAGGAGGGGCCTGGGGGGCACGGCTGCCGATAACGGATGAAGCTGAGGCGGTGACTATGGCACCTGGTTCCCCAGAGCTGGTGGAGAATTACTGGCTTCGTCTCCCCCTGTAAGTCAGGGATTGGGGCAGCGTGCAGCTTCTCAGGGGTCCACTAGGCTGTGGCCCTGTGCAGGAGGTGAGGACTTGGCACCTGCTTCCCTGACCTTTTGAGGTGGGCACTCAGGGACTGTGCTAACAGGTGTCCCCAGGTTGGGTGACCGGCTGACTGGTGGCAGAGCCAGGACGCTGTCTGGGCAGTGGAGCTGTCTTTTGGACTTTGTTGGTGAGAGGGGGCTGTCCAGGCTGTGGATCACTCAGTCCAGGCCACCCTTACCGGGGAGGAGCATAGGGGAGAGCCCTGGCTGGGCCCTCTGCTCCCCTCATTTCCTTTCATTTGCCTGTGACCTGGGACAGATGGCTCCACTCTTCCCATCATCTGCCTGATGATGTCTGCTCGGGCGAAGTGTCTCTGGGCAGCCCAGACTGATTCTACGGGGAACCGAGGACCTGTGCCAGCCAGAGCGACTCAGCATGTGTGAGGCCTAGGCAGGCCTCGGGTTCGTCATGGCAGGAGCCATAGCCCGAGGCTGGGTCCCGGCTGACCTGTGCTGGCAGCACCACAGCCGGTACCATGACTTTGTGCCCACTGGTCCAGCCTGCTGGGAGTGTCCACACTGCAGCCTGCCAAGGCCTCGTGGGGTGGGGTAGAGGATGTCTTTGGTCATGATTGGGCCAGATGGCAAATTTGGGGATCCAAGTAGATTATTTTTTTAGAATTAAAAAATTTAACTTTATTTATTTATTAGTGTTATTATTATTTTCCATTTTGATCAGAGAGAGACAGAGAAAGAGAGGGAAAGTGAGAAAGCAAGCTGCCAGGTCCAGGATTTGAACTGTGATTGGCCATGTGGGAGTCCAGTGCCTTTAACCACCACACCATCTGCTGGCCTAGGGGACCCAAGTAACTTAGAAAGCTCCCCCACTTGCCATGCCCTGGGGCTGGGGGAAAAATGTTTCTTCTCCCTATTTTTGCCTTATTCACCCTTATTCTCGTCGGGTCTTTCTTTTTTCACTCTCAATTTACCAGAGGACATCTGTGTTCACCAGAGAGAGAGAGAGACAGAGAAGGAGAGGGAGAAAACAGCGCCCCCCACAATGGAGTGACCACACTGCAGTCCCTTCTCCATTTCCCCATTCTGTTGAGATTTTTCTTTTTTAAAAAAATAATTTATTTAATATCATTATTTTTAATTTGACCAGAGAGAGAGAAAGGGAAAGTGAGAAAGCCAGCTGCCAGGCCCAGGACTCGAACCATGGTCAGCCATATAGGAATCTAATGCCTTAATCACAATGTCATCTGCCAGGCCTAATCTTGTTGAGATTTTTGTTGTTGTTGGAGAGCTTTTGTTTGTTTGTTTGTTTTTGCTATAGGGTGCATGTGCTTGCCAGAAAGACAGAGAGAAACAGTGAGATAGAAAGCGAGAAATCACCCCCCAGGGGGGATGGCCACGCTGCAATCCCTTCTCCTCCATTCTCCTCCCGGCATCTTGGGCATGCATGCACACGCATGCCTGGAGTGAGTTTAAGCTACCAGGTCCAGGACTCAAACTGTGGTCGACTACATGGGAGTTCAGTGACATAGCCATTACGTTAACTGCTGGGCCCTCTTGTTGAGATTTTGGACACGCACACATGTCTGGCATGTTTTTTAAGCCTCCAGGGCTGGAATTTGAATCACGCATTCAGCCATGTAGGATCTGGCTCTCATAACCACCAGGTCAAAGGGCCAGCCCTCTTTGGGTCTTTTACATTCCCTCTCAGAAAGGAGTCAGTCATATTGAGCAAAGTGCAGCTCCCAAGATATTTTCACATCCACCTCCTCATTTGACCCTCGAAGCAAGCCTGGGTGCCAGGGAAGGCCGACTTGTCCCTGTTCTAGAGGTGAGAAAACTGACGTGCAGAAAAGATGGCTCTCCCATGGTCATGGTGCCAGGAGCTCACCAGCCCAAACCCAGTGGGACCTAGAACTAAACAGGAATAAAAACCACCGTAGCAGCCTGGGAGTGGGCCACGTTCCACCGAGCACCTCCCAGTGCTCAGATGGGAGACTGTCTCCAGGAGTCAATCTTGTGGTTCTTTTTTTAATTTTTAAATTTTTATTTATTCATTTATCTTTAGAGAGATTTTTGCTATAGGCCGTGTGCACTCGCCAGACAGACAGAGATAGAGAGATAGAAGGTGAGAAATTATGCCCTGGGGGATGGCCATGTCGTAATCCCTTTTTTCCCATTCTCCTCTCAGGATTCTGGCACACACGCACACGTGCCTGGTGTGAGTTTTAAGATGCTGGGTCGGGAACCAGCAGGTGATATGGTGGCTAAGGCATGGGATACTCCCACATGGCCGACCATGGTTCAAGTCCCAGAACTGGTGGCTTGCTTCTGCACTTTCTCTCTCTCTCTATCTCTGTCTCTCTCTCTCTCTGATAAAATTAAAATAAATGAATGAATAAATAAATAATTCTTTAAAAAAAAAATGCTGGGCCTGGGCCTCTAACTGCAGTCGACTGCGTGGGAGTCCGGCAGTGTAACCATTACACCCTCATTTCTCCACTTACCTTGGGTAAGAGAAATGGAGGGAAGTACTCTCTCCTCTTATCTCGGGGCTTTGGCCCATGCTGTTCCCTCTGCTGAGAAAACTGTTCTGCTAGCAGTTTGCACCCTCAGCCCTCAGCTCTCAGCCCACTTACTCATCAGTGCACCCCCAGGTGGACGGTCACACATGCCATGCCCTGTGTCAGCTGGCAGGAGTCTAGCAGTATACATGAACTTCCCATGTAGACCTTACGGTCAAGATCGAGTAAGGAGTAGACGTAAACCGAGGCCCACTGATCCATCGCTCGGCAGGTCGGGGAGGGCTCCTCAGGGTGGGGAGAGGGTCACGAGGAGAGGACTTTAAAGAAAGAGTAGCTTCCCGTGTAGAGGTATTGCAGGTACAAAGACCCTGAGGCAGAACACGGCCTGGTTGGTTGAGTACTGGAAGGTGAGCGACCAGGCAGATGGTGTGTGTGGAGAGGTTAGCAAGGGGGTTGGGGCAGGGCCCTGGGCAGGATTGGTGGGGGTGGTAAGGACTTGGAATCTGAATTGCTTTGGAACAGAAGTGCCTGTCCAATTTACATCCCTAGGGGCCTGGAGCTGCTGGCCAGGAACAGACAGGGGAGGCTGAAGCTCCGAGCTTCTGGAAGGCCCCATGGGGTGAGAGGGAGGCTTGGCTTCTGGAGTACGAAGGGGATAAATTGAACAGCTGGACACAGCTGGATGGGGCATGGGGAGTAAGAGGAATGAAAAGGAAGGATTCCTGTTTGGGGCCTGAGCAAAGAAGAGAGAATGAAAGGATGAAAAAGTCCCATCTTGGAACCAGCAGGTGGTGTGGAGGTTAAGGCAGCTGGATCCTACATGTCCAGCTGTGTGGTTCAAGTCCCGGGCTTGGCAACTTGAAAACACATAGGGTGTTGGCGCGTGCCCAAAATCCCAAGAGGAGAATAGAGAGGAAGGATTGCCGCGTGGCCATCCCCGGGCGGGGGGTGATTTCTTACTTTCTCTGGCAAATGCATGCACCCTATAGAAAACAAAAAAATTAAAATTAAAACCATCACCCTGCCCCCCCAAATGTTGGGGTCTAAAGAGTCAAAGTTTTGTACATGAGTTTGAGGGGGGAAGAGAGCAGGGGCTGTGGGCATCAGAGGCTCAGAGAGCGAGGAGCTGCTGGAGGGGCAGCCCTGGGGTTAGCAGCAGCAAGACCGGTTTGAATCTATGGAATCAATGGGAATACCTAGGGAGGGTGTCGGCTTGAACAGAGAGGTGAGGCCTCAAGGAGATGTCTACAGAGAAGACAGGAAAAGCCTTTGCATCAGCCCTGTGGGTACGGTGACCTTGACCTTGATTGGGTGGAGGCGGACAGAGGCATTTTGTTTTAAAAGGCAGGTAGGTGGGGGCACAGGAGAGGTTGTTTAGGGCAGGCAGGACGGCCTGGGCAGGGGTGGGGAGGCTGCAAGAGCGAGTCCTCTGGGAGGTGAGCTTGGCAGGTGGCCTCGCTGGGAGGAAGGACCTTCATGCCCAGTGACTTGGAGGGAGGACGAGGAGGTGCCGGCAGGTGGTGGAGGTTCCAGCATGGTGGGGGAGGAGGCAGCATCCTGGCTGCGGTTTCTCTGGCTGGAGAAGGAGTTGGGAGGCTGGGAGAGGGGAGAAGGGGGAGCCCACTCCCAAAGCAGCAACTGGAGCGTCTAGGCAGCCAGGGGGAGATGGAGGGTTTAGAGGGAAGCTTCTGCTCGGTGATGGGATCTTCTCCAGCGATTCGTACCTCTGGGGACAGACCAGACAAGTTGGGGTCACTTCCTCTTGGAAGCTCTCTTGGATCTCACCTTGCTTTTCACCTCCAGACTTGCTGAAGGATAGAAGTTCTGTAAATACTTATTAACTGAGCCACATTCAAGCTGCCAGTGAGAGGCAGAGCCAGGAGCAGCCCCGCCTTCTGCTCCACAGGTTTTCTTTGTCCTCTGGGTGGTCCCATCAGCCAGCACTGAACCAGAGAGAGCGAGCCCACGGGGCACGGTCATGCCACAGTCTCTTCCGTTTCCCCATCTCGTTGGGACTTGGGGTATGTACACACGTGCCTGGTGCTTTTCCCAAGCCACCAGGTCCAGGACTTGAACCATGGTGGGCCATGTGGGTCCAGTTCTCTTAACCACCGTGGGCCAGGAGGCCGCTCTCCATACCTCCATTTTACAGAAGAGGGAAACTTAGGCCTGGAGAGACACTTCAGCTCCCAGATACCAGCACCCCCAGATCAAGGAAAGGAGCATTTAAATGGGAGCCTCTGGGCAGCTTCTCAGGTCCTTGGGGTTTGTGCCCTGAGAGGAGGGCCGCCCCTCAAATGGGCTGTGAGCCTCCAGGGCCCTAGGGTGAAGGGCCCAGTATGGAGAGGCATGATAGAGGGACCCTCAGCTCCTTAGGATGAAAGCGGCACACTTGGGAATGGCCCCCATCTACAACTGGGAAAGGCTTATTATCTAGTCTGATTATGGTGCCCCGGGATCGCCCCTGGGATAAAGGCATTCTTTTTTAAAAAGAAATTTTGCCAGAGAGCGCGTGTGCTCCAGACAGAGAAGGAGAGAGGGAAAGTGAGAAAGCACCCCTTATGGAGAATGGTCACACCACGCCTCCTTCTTCATTTCTCCCTCCTTTGGGGATTTTGGGCATGGATGCATGCACGCGTGCCCCGTGAGCCACTGGATCTGGGTCTCAAATCTTGCAGTTGGTCATGTGGGATCCAGCCACCTCATCCACCATGCCACCGGCTGGCCCTGAAGTCCTTTCTTTACAGGCCTTTAAGGCTCCTAAGTTGTCTTCCCCACACATACACTGAAATGAATTTTCTCAGGACTCACGCTGTCCTGCTGGCTAGCACCCCTTTCAGCCCTAGCTACCTCCCACTCCCCTCCTAGTCTCACTTCAGCCTCCTGAGATCCTACCCCACCTCCACTCCACCCCCAGACCAGGTTCCCGATACCTCCTTCTCCGGCCCCTGATTTTGAGTTGCTTGCTTGATGGTGTAATGCCTGGATCAGCCTCCGTCTTCGGGCTGGATTGTAGATTCAGGAAGGCCAGGACCCTGTCTGCCTTGTTTGCTGTATCCCCAGCGGCCCAGTAAACGTTTGTGGAAGGGGTGGGCAGTAGCTGCCAG
Source organism: Tupaia belangeri chinensis (assembly GCF_000334495.1). Taxonomy (NCBI): domain Eukaryota; kingdom Metazoa; phylum Chordata; class Mammalia; order Scandentia; family Tupaiidae; genus Tupaia; species Tupaia belangeri. Next base: position 881,759 of record NW_006159755.1, on the reverse strand, counting down.
GAAGTGTGGTCCTGGCTCAGGCTGGGGCGTGGCCAGCCCTCTGGCTTTCCTGCCACAGGACTGAGCTGGGACCTTTCCATGTGCTCCAGCACCCCCAGGGTGTTATCCCTATCCCCACTGCCACCTGTGGGCAGGCGAGGAGTCAGAGGCTTGGAGAGACCAAGTGACTTTGGCTGATAAAGGCACATTCTGGGGGTGAGGGGACACCTGCCAGTCTCTTCTGAATTCCTGCCCTCAAGCCATTTCACCAACCCTCTAATTGCTCTCCCACCTCTACGTATTTCCTGATGCTGTGTGAGAGACAGAGAGACAGAAGAGGCAAAGGGAGGGAGACAGAGACAGGCATTTTTTGACAGTCTCTGTGTCGAGATCCTCCTGCCCCAGGTTCTCTATTAGCCACTAGTGCAGGTGTGTGCAGCCTCACCTGGTGTGTACAGGTCAACCCGGGAGCCGAACCTGGGCCTGCCAGGCCTCCAGCCTCCCAAGCAGTGTCGTCTCTGCACTGCAGCTGGGCCACTCCCATGCCTTTTGAGTTTCCTGGTGGTGCTTTTGCTGTGTGCTGGACCAGAGGTGGGCAGGGGGCCGGGGCTGGAGGGGGGCTGCTCTGTCTGGAGAGCCTGTATCTGGGACGGTAGGGGGAGCCCGTGAGCTGCGAGCCATGACCGCGCTGCCAGTCTCTGAGGGAAGCATAGGGTTTCCCTGCCCGGCGCTGCCCCAAGGACAGGGCCAGAGCCCGCCTGGGAGGACCCGGAGTCCATGAGCTGAGCGGACGAGCTCACCAGCTGCCTCCTAACCTTTCTGGGCTGCCGTTTCCTAGTTGATAAAATCGGGGACACTTCTAGCTGTGGGACCCCAACCTGGTGTCCAGCCAAGGGGAGCCCTCACCCAGAGCTGACAGACACCCGACCTGCTTGGTTCTGCTGCTTTGTGAGGAGAGCAGTTGTCCTGCCTTCCACAATGACAATGACGACGTGAGCGACTGAAGCGGTAATGGGTCGGTGTTGTCATGGAGCGCCCGCCAAGCTGCGGTGTGTGAGAAAGCTCCGGATTATTCCCTAAGGGGTGTCTTGACCCTCATTCTCTACGTGAAGAATCTAGGGGCCCAGATGAGTGAGCATAGCTGCCAAGTGCAGAGCCGAGCTGAGGGTGCGTTGCCAGGGTAGGTCCCGCGGCTGCCCTGGGCCTCAGTTTCCCCTCAGGAGGTTTCAGGGGCCTCTCCTTTCATGCTGGGGAGGGCACCCCCCCACACACACCAGCATGCCTTCCCCATATGCCCATGGAAAGGACCGAGGTGTAGGGTGTATTTGCGTCATGAGGAGGGGGAGGCCCTGGACTACCCCCTCCCTGCCCACCCTGATTTTTCTTCCTGCTCGCCCCATCCCACCCCTGCAGCCTTTCTGAAGGGTCTAAGTGACAAGCAGCGGGAGGAACATTACTTCTGCCAGGACTTCGTCAGGCTGAAGAAGATCCCCACGTGGAAGGAGATGGCAAAAGGTAGGCCCTGCTGGGGGAGGCCCACCTGCCCGTTTGGCGAGTGGTCCCTCTGGACCCAGGGCTTGGGAGTGTTGTGCACACTGCAAGAAAAGGGATCTTACAGTCTGTACCCAGTGCTTGCTATGTGGGGACGCGCTGCGTGTGTCACCTCATTTAATTATTAACACAGCCTGAGGCTGTTCCAGTGTTTATCCCTATTATACCGTCAGAAACCGAGCTCCGGGCCAGCCAGGCCACCTGCCCACGATTACTTGGTTGTCAGGGCTGGGGTTTGACTCTGTGGTGTGGATGCTTACAGGGGAGTGTGCTGTGCTGGTGAGCTTCCAGGCCCTGCAAATGGCAGTCCTGGCACCCTATAATTCTTTTTTTTTTGGAGGGGGAGAGGTTTTTGCTATAGGGTGCATGTGCTCGCCAGAAAGACAGAGAGAAACTGAGAGACAGAAAGCGAGAAATCACCCCCCAGGGGGATGGCCACGCCGTAATCCCTTCTCCTCCATT
>NW_006159755.1:877053-878301 GCF_000334495.1 Tupaia belangeri chinensis | reverse complement strand
CCACTGCGTCCAGGACTCAAACCTTGGTCGACTACATGGGAGTCCAGCAACATAGCCATTATGCTAACTGCTAGTCCCAATATAATTAAAAAAAATAATTATTTTTAGTTAACTTTATTATTCTTATTCTTATTTTAATTTGACCAGAGAAAGAGAGAGAGAAAGGGAGAGAGTGAGAAAGCAAGCTGCCAGGTCTGAGACTCGAACTGCAGTCAACCATGTGGGAGTGCAGCATCTTTAACCACTACGCCACCTGCTGGCTTCAGGCACCCTATAATTCTAGGCAAATCGTTTATCTGGCCGCAAGCTCAGTGTCCACATCTATAGAGTGGGGATCGATGATAAATACTGGACCTGCCGGTAGCGCTGCGAGGGCTCTAGGAGCCTGGCATGGTGCTGCACACAGTAGGTGCCTACTCAGCCTCGGCTGTCGGGACTGGTATCAGCCGTCACCCCGCAGCAGGCTGCTCTGGAGGTGTGCAGGGGTGGATAGGGGGCCTGGCCCTGAGCACTGGCTGGGTTGCTCTGTGGGGGGTGGGGGAGACCTCTTTGTGACCCCCCGGCTTGTTCCAGGGGTGGCTGTGAAGGTGGAGGACCCCAAGTACAAGAAGGACAAGCAGCTCAACGAGAAGATCTCCTTGTTCCGTGGAGATATCACCAAGCTGGAGGTGGACGCCATCGTCAACGCCGGTGAGTGGCAGCCGCCTCGTTGCCTTTGCTCCAGTCTGCTGTGCCAGGCATGGGTGGATGCCACCTGGCTCCAGGAAGGCTTGAGTTGCCGGGCGTGATGGCTTGCTGGCGCCGTGGCATCCCCGCGCGTCGGCCACTCGGGCTCCTCTTCCTCTGAAGCCCTGACCCGCTGTGTCGGGGGGGCGCCTCACTCGCTCGCCGGCTGCGCTGCCTCGCCGCTCTGAGACCCATTAGCAGCCAGGGAAGGGGGAGAGCTGGCTGGAACGGAGCCGGGCTGCTCTGCCAGGGAGGCAGAGGCTGGAGCAGGGTGGTCCAGCCTGGGGGATGCAGGTGCTCCTGAGTATGGCTTTCCTTCCTTTGCCTTCTGTCTGCCCTGTCCCACTTCAGACCTGGGCAGGAGAGGGAGCTGGTCCAGGGCAGGGTGGGGACAGAGCGGTCCCCTGCGTCTGCTGGCAGCACTCCAGCTCTGGAAATGGGAGCTGCTCGGCTTCCTGCGCCCCTCTTGCTGGCGCGGCAGTTTATTGTGATGAGTACTGGAGTGGCGGGTGGCTGCTCAGG
>NW_006159755.1:870585-877036 GCF_000334495.1 Tupaia belangeri chinensis | reverse complement strand
GTCCTCCGCCAGCCGGGCGGTCATTGTCTAGCTGAGGTCAGAAGCTGGGGAAGGACTTTGGAGCACTCAGTAGTGGGGTATCAAGGGCCGTTAAGTCCAGCAGGTGTGCGGGTGGCTCTGGAGCAAGGTCGAGTGGCGGCTGATCCCAGCCCTGCTTCTCGCTGGCGCTCCAGCACGAGGAAGGGTCCTCTTTCTTGGGTCCTGTGAACACAGCGGGCAGACCCTCTAGTCCCGGCTCTGACTCCCGGGGGAGACATGCCAGTCCCCCGACCTGTGCAGGCCCAGGGCACCCCTAGGAGCGTCTCTGGTCTCCTTCCTCTCACCTTCGGGCTTGTAGTGGTTGTGTCCGACCCCGGTGCTGGCTGCCGGTGACTACAGGACACGGCAGTGCAGCTGCCATCAGTGTCCCCATTGATCTCTGTCAGTGACTAGGCTGCAGGATCCTGGGGGAGGTGGCGGCGTGCCCACCCAGGCCTGCTTGCTTGCGGTCTGGGTTGCGTTTCCGGCAGTGGTGTTGTTCTGCACGGCTCTCCAGCATTGTTCACAGGACTGTGCAGTCACATGGGTGCCTCCCCCCCACGGCCCGTCTCGGCCCGCAGGTGGCAAGTCACACACAGGCGGGAGTTCCACTTGGAGTGGCCGGGCGAGGGGAGCAGAAGGAGCTCAAGTCACCTTTGGGCTTCTGCTGGTGGTTCTGGCGTGTTTCCCTCGGCCCACTAGGGCAGGGTAGCAGCAACGTCTGTGGGTCTCTCTGGGGCGACAGTGCCAAGACAGGCAGGTAGTGGCAGATGCCATGGCGGCCCAGAGAGAAGTGTTCTTGCTGCTTGTGCCCGGGAAGGGCTGATCTGGGCCGGGAGGACCAGGGGGCCATGGTTGAGGGGGTAGGCATGCAGGCCTGGGCCTGTCGGTCACTGACAAGGCTGCAAGGCTGGTACTCTGCCTGCTGTGAGCTGCGCGTGGCTAGAAGGAAAAGTGGGGTGTGTTCGGAGCTTCTTCCCGGCCTGGCTTAGTGGTCGGCTGCCGTGTGGGCAGGAGGGAGGGTGCAGGGACCGAGGTGGGCGTTGGTGGCCGGCTCAAGGTTGGGGGGGCACACTCTGGAGGCTGCCTTCCAGGCTGCACGCGTGATTAATGGCTCTTCCTAAGTGCCCCTGTGACTCGCCAGACTGAACGCGGTGGCCTGTCAGCTCCGCGCTCTCCGAGAAGCACTTTACTGCTGGCTTCGTGTGGCTGCACCGGGGCTGTTGGGGGGAGTGTTTGTTGAGCTTCCCCAGGGAGCCCCTTATCGTGTTCCTGCCAAGGCCTCTGTTTCCTCCTCTGCACGGTGGGAATGGTGGTCGCAGCGTCAGGAGCCCCTGACGTGTAAACGCAGGGCTCAACCCTGCGCTGGTGGCGTTGGTGTTAGAACTGATGTGGCGCGTCACTGGGAGCATCCACCCCGTCTCAGGAGTGACAAGGCACCTCCACCGATGGCCAGCTGCATCGCCCCTTGCTTGTCTCAGCTTACCCAACAACTCCAGAGAGCTCTTTATTTTCCTAAACAGTCTCTCACCTAGGGGCACCCAGAGTGCCCCTGGAATCCCCGGGAACACCAGAGGCAGGCCCTGGACATGGGGTTCCCACATAGAGCCTGTGCCCCTCCAGGTCCTCTGGGTCTTTGTCAGGCCCCAGTATTCAGGGTGGCCTTGACGCTGGTCAGACATGGGTACTCCCAGTGTCCTTGGCTCCCACCCCTTCCTGGGGGGAGTCCCTTCAGCCCTGGCTCTGCCCCGGTCCTGCAGACCACCAGGGGGCGGCAGAGATCGCGGTTCCAATGGAGCCCATAAATCAGCCTGTTTATTAGCGGAATAAAAGTCGTCGGCAACGCGGGGCTTTTCAGGGCTGCATAAATCTGCGTCTGTGCCTCGTGAAACCCATATGTGCTTAATTCATATGTAAAGTTTCAAGCAGGAAGAGAATACGTGTCCATTAAATTCTATTTGACTTGATTATAATCATTAGCCGTGAATAATTGCTTCTCAGCACCGACCGCAGAGCCGCCACAATAGGCAAAAGGAGAGAGCAATTATCTCGGGGTGGGAATTTTTAAATTTTTATTTTTGAAGCCAGGGTCAGCGTTGGCCCCGTGGGAGTCGGCGGCCCATGGAGATTGGTGCGGGTAGGATGGGACTGGGGGCTTGAGGTCTGGCTGCTGGAGCGTCTAGATTTCGTGTGGGGGTTCTTTCTGTCCCTGTTGCCAGGTGGGGAAGGGCTGTCACTGCCTGGGCCGTGCTCCAGCTGCAGGGACCTTGGAGGAGAGGGATGCAGGGGGAGCTGGGAGGAGCCTGAGGGAAAGGGCAATGGCACCCCAGCCCCCCTCCATCCTGCTTGGACTTGGAAGCCAGGCTGTGGGCCTCTCTGTGCCCCTCGATTGGGCCCTGGTGACTCTTGAAGAGGGCAGGCCCAGGCGTCCTCCCTGCTCACACGCCCACCCCTTCTCCTGCTCACAGAGGACTCTGCCCACGGCCTCCCTGAGGACTAAGGAGATCAGATGTGCTCTCTCAACTGGTCTCCTGGCATTTGAAGTCCAGGACTGGTTTCTGCCTCCACTTGGTTGGTCTCTGGGGGTTGCGTGATGGCCGGTGTGTGCTATTCGGTGCCATGGGGGCAGGAGGGGGCTGAGACAGAGAGTAGAAGGGGGATTGCCTGTTTGGTGGGTGGCTTGGCCAGAGATCACAGAGGCAGGAGAACCCCCTCGGGCCCCCCAGGCACAGCATGGACCTCGTCGGAAACTCCTCGGCTCTGTCCTGTGGGCTGCTGGTCAAGGCCGCTTGCTAGGACATCAGCCGGGAGAGTCCTTGGCTCCTGCCATCTGTGCTGGCCATGGCTCCTGCCCACGGGGGCACGCTGCATCCATCTTAATTAAATTGGGCTGCCACGCTGGTGAGATAAGCCGAGGATCCCCCGCACTCTCCCCTTTCTGGAATCGGAGATTCTTAGGGACAGTGCCTGCCTCTCTGCTTGGCCTGTGACCCTCAGAGCTGTGTCCGGGGATGGCTGGGCTCCGGAGTCTCCCCCAGGACGGTGCTGGGCTTCTGGAGTGTTTTCATCTTCTATGTGCAACAGGGCGTGACCTCGAGGGGGCCACCTCTGTGCCCTTGAGTTTTAGCTCACCAGGCCTGTGAGGTGCGTCCCTTGTTTCCAATAGACGTTGAGTCTTAGGCAGGAAATGACCCCCAGTCTTGACCAGCCCCAGGGTCCACTGCCCGGCGTTGGCCTCCAGGGCAGACCAGAGCAGAGCAGAGATGAATGCACCACTTTGTGCGAAGACTGAAGGAATCTTCCCATCAAAGCCGTCCCAGGCCAGAGTGCGGGCGCGGCCCGGGGCAGGAGCAAGGCAGGGTCCCAGCGTTCCTGGTGGTGCTGTGTCTTCTGGCTACCCAGGCGCCTCTGAGCCTTCATTTCCTCATCTGAAAAATGGCATCTCCATTGGCCCCACCCAGGGAGGGTGTGAGGATGACATGAGTTTCGGGCGGTCCAGGGCCGGCCCAGGGCCTGGCCTATAAAGAACCCTCAGTAAATTACTGGGGAGCCAGAAGCGAGAGCAGCTAAGTGGAATATAATGTGACAAAGCGCTGGAAGCGAGTCTGAGCGAAGTGCCACGCGACGCCGCAGGGACCAATTAATTCTGCAAGGAGGTGGCGGGAGGCGAGGGGGTCAGCGAGGCTGTAGAGGGGCCCAGGAACGCAGGCCGGGCGTGGAGAGCGGGTGGGAAGCCATGTTTCACAGCGACAAGCCAGCCTCACAGGGAGAGTTTTAAGCCGCTTATTTATTTAAAATAAGGCATGAAGTGGAGCTCTGTTTCCTTAAGTCTTGGGGCTTTGATTTGTGGAAGTCTGCCAGCTGCTTATCACGTCCTCCTTCCCAGCACCCGGAAATCCTTGCTTCATCCCTTCATGCTGCCTGGAGAGCCCCGTGGAGTCTGGCCCTGCAGCGAGGAGCAGGCCAGGCCACCTGAGCGGCCACCCGAGTGGCCACCCGCCCCTGCTCCCAGCCCTGGGCCGCCGCTCGGAGTCAGTGATTTAGAGACCGCCTTGATGGACTACCAAGCAGGGGGGCCGGAGGGACGCACGCTGCCTTGTGGGAAGTGATCTGACGCTAAACTGTCACCGTAAATCGCTTTATCTGTCACTTCAGATTTAAATGTGTTTGCTGAGGCTTTTCGGGCGCCCCCCCCACCACACACGGGGCAGGGTAGGGCGGCCGGGCTGGTAGAGCTGCAGGCGCGGCTGACCGCACCGCGGGACTGTGTGGGCAGAACCTGTTGGCTCTCACTGGGCCCTGGCCCTCCCCGTATGATAGGTCAGGACACTGAGGAAGTGGCCTATCCTCACCCTCAGGACGGGTGTCCTGACCTATCAGACCGTCCCAGAATCCCTGAGCGGCCCACGGGGCTACTACCCCATTTGGATCGATCACACCAAGGTTCAGCAAAAGACATAACATGCCCCACCCTGGCAGGTGACTGAGCCAGAATTTGAACTCGTGGCCTTTCATTCATTCAGCAAATGCATATGGGGACCTACTGTGCACTGAGGAGCCCAGGTGTTGGGCTAGGCCTGGGCTACAAAGACAATCTTCAATCCCAAATAATGAGTGAGACCGATGAATGGGAAGGAAAGCAAAATATATGAGGAATGGGAAGCAATCAGGAGGGCTGCCTGAAAGAGGGGGTGCTTGAGTTGGACAGGGTCGGAGTCTGAAGCTGGGCAGGGGCATCCGGGGGAGAGGGAGAGTGCTGGCAGGAAGCGGGGAGGTGTTAGGTGTTTGGGGAAGCTCCTAGGGACTTGGAAAGAGCCTTGCTGTGGACAGGTGACTTAGACTGCTGGTGGAGAAAGGGTGGGGAGTGCAAGCTGGTAAGGACAGGGGTCCCCAGAACTCAGTGAGGGGACCTCCCTCCAGGTGTAGGGCGATATACCTCGCCACCTCTCTTGTGTTACTTTATCAGCCACACTGTGCAGTGGGGACCCAGAGTCAGAGACGTGAAGCAACTTGCTTCAGGTCACACAGCTAAATGGTAGTAGAGCTGGGAGGGAGGCTGCCCGGCTCCAGAGCCCCCAGGAATTGCTCTTTTCTAGGAGGAATATTTCTTCTTTGTTCCCTTCTTTCGATTTGAAAACGTGAGGCCCCTGAGGCGGATATGCTGTCCTCTGTCCTTACTGTGGGAAGCCCGGTGGTGGGGCAGATGTTTGTCATGGGTTGGCCACTGTAAAACATCGGGACCGATGTCTGGGTCTGTGGTGGGCCCTGCTTCCACGGCCTGCCCAGTTGCCCCGTGTTGTTTTCTCACACTCTGGAGCCCTGCTGGGCTGGGGTGGTCCTGGCTGCACACTCGGCCTTGCTTCTGAGGCAGCCGCAATTCCCCGTGTTACAGGTGAGACTGTGTGGGTCTGTTCTCTGTTGCTTAATAACTGAATACCTGGGGCCAGCAGGTGGCGTGGTGGTGAAGGCACTGGACTCCCACATGCCCATGGCAGTTCGAGTCCCTGATCCGGCAGCTTGCTTTCTCACTTTCCTGTTCTCCTTCTCTCTCTCTTTGTCTCTCTCTGGTAAGCTCATGTGTCCTATAGCAATGTTTAAAAAAGTAATAATAATAACAATAAGTAAAATTAAATAAATAATTCTTTAAAAAAAAAAAGTAACTGAATACCTAAAGCTGGGTGATTTCTGAAAATAGAGTTGATTAAGCTCATGGTTTTGGAGGCCCCAGGCCAAGGAGCCACTTCTTGTTGGTGGATAATGGCGGAAGGTGTCGTGTGGCCAGAGAGAAGCAGTGCGCATGTCTGTGTCCCTGTGTCTCTGTCTCACTGTCTTTCCTTAAAATCCCACCAGAATTCGGGGCCAGCAGATGGTGTAGTGGTTACATCACTGGACTCCCCTACGGCCGACTGTGGTTCAAGTGCTGGATCCCATGGCTCGAAAATGGAGATGGGATTGTAGCGTGGCCATGCCCCCAGGGGAATGATTTCTGCTTTCCCTCTTACTATCTCTGTTTCTCCTCCAGGGAGCACATGTGACCTAAGGCTAAAACCTCTTAAAAAAAACCCAACAACTCTGGGACCAACAGATGGCATAATAGTCACGTTGCTAGACTCCCACATGGCTGACTATGGTTCGCGTCCCGACTCGGTGGCTTGGAACTCACATTGGGCACGTGTGGGTGTGTGCCCAAAATCCCGAGGGGAGACTAGAGGAGAAGGAATTGTAGTGTGGCCATCCCCTCGGGGGGTGGCTTCTCACTTTCAGTCTCTCTGTGCCCAATAGCAAAAATCTCTCTAAAGAGCAAAATAAAGCAAAAAAATCCCGAGCAGGATTCAATCGTGTGGGACTCTACCTCTTAATTCCACAGTTAGAATGTGTTCTTTTTTTTTTTTTTTTTTTTTTTTTAGAGGTTTTTTTTTAAAGGTGCGGTTTC
>NW_006159755.1:864421-870566 GCF_000334495.1 Tupaia belangeri chinensis | reverse complement strand
GAGAGGTTTTTGCTATAGGGCGCGTGTGCTCTCCAGACAGACAGAGAGACAGAGAGATAGAAAGCAAGAAATCACCCCCCAGGGGGATGGCTGTACCGCAGTCCCTTCTCCTCCATTCTCCTCTCGGGATCTTGGGCATGCACGCACACGCTTATGGCATGAGTTTAAGCCGCCGGGTCCGGGACTCGAACTGCGGTCGACTACGTGGGAGTCCAGTGACATAGCCATTATGTCAACTGCTGGTCCCCATAGTTGGAATATGTTTTCACCCTCTTTTACGTATTTTTAGAAGTTTATTTCCCCCAAGAGTGAGAGAGGCAGAGGCAGCAGCCTTCACAGTCTTGATGCCACGACCTCCCCCAGCCAGCGCCGTGCGTGGGCACTCGTGTGCCAGTGTTCTCAGGGGGTCTCTGGACATGAACCTGCAGCTTCCCACGTGGGCCGGCCTCGCGGAGCTTCATATTTCTCTGCTGCACTAGCGTGTGACCCCAAGTCTTTACCCTCGTCATTTCTGTCACAATCAAATGTCATCACACGAGTTTTGGGGGACACATCCAAGCCATAGCAGAGACCATGGCACCCCAAGGTCACAGCACTGGGAAGAAAACAGGGATGGGAATCAGACCCTCATGTTTTGGCCTCGGGATTGAACAGGGATCAGATTTAGGTTTTTCCCAGCACCCTCTGGGTGCAGTCTGGGAGGGAGGGGCAGAGTGGATCTGGGAGGCCAGTTGGGGGGCCTGGGGTCCAGGCGGGCCCTCTCCCCACGTTAAAAAGCCCAGAACACCTGACATTGCCGAGGCCTAATTTCCACCACTGCTAGGGAGGGGTGGCTCGTTTCCACAAGGTCGAGCGGTGGTTACATAAATTCATAAATGATGGATCCCTCCTGAATTATTGAGATTCCCCTGTGGGCTCGCGGGGCCTGGTCCAGTGAGCCGCGCTTCGGCCGGGGGCGGGACTCTGGAAGGACCCTGGAAGGTCCTTCCACCCCAAGGTCTTCTGCCGAACGGCCCGTTTATTAGCCAGAGCCTTCGGGTCGTTTCCACAGGGAACGCGGGGCAGACGGGCCCTGGGTGCAGTAGCTCTTGGTCCGGGCTGTCGGTACGTGTTTGCTGACTAAATGAGTGGCCAGACAGTGGGAGGGACTGCGTGAATCAGTGACCCCCCTGGGCCCCCTCTTCTTGCCCCAGCCCGGCCCCCTGCCCCACCTCTCTGGATTGGAAGGGGTTCATTAGTCTCACAGTGAGGACAGTTCTCTGGAGGAAACGGGAGAGCATCTGAAGCCCAGAGACGGGGACCTGCTCGCGGTCACACAGCAGGCAAGTGGCAAAGCAAGGCCACAAACCCGGCTTCCCGACCCCCCGCTCCAGGTCTGCTCTCCTCGGCCCCTCTCTCCTTAGGGGTCTGCTGCCCACCCACGGGGGGCCACCCCGCCTGCTGCCCCTGCCGCGTGCTGCCCCTGCCGCGTGCTCAGAGCTTGTTCCATCCGGTTCCGCTCTGTCCTTGAGGCAGCTGGCCCCTGCGCTCGCACCTGTGCGCAGGCCTGTGTCCCCGATGCGCTGTCCACCCGAGCGCTGAGCTGAGGAGGCCGGAGCTTGTGGGAATGTGTGTGTTTTAAAATTAATGGGGACCGTTAAACTGGCCAGGCATGAAAAGGGCTGGATCTGCAGCCCTTGGCGCGCTCTCCTGGAATGATCTGCCAGTGCCTTGGCAAAGGGCTGCCGAGCCGCTGCCGGACTCCCGGGGGGCTGTGGCTTGCCTGCCCGTTTACGGATGGGTACTCTGTGTCCCGCGGCCATGGGGGTCTGACCGCACAGCGTGTGGCAGCCAGGAGTTCCCACTGCCCAGGTCCCCTTTCCTTCCTGTCAACACCCAGCCCTGTGCAGGCGGGATGCTCGTGGGCATGTTGACTCGAATCTTCTCTTGAGATGCCAGGGATGGGCTCAAACACGCTCCTGACCCTGACCCTGACCCTGACCCTGACTGTGGGGCTTTCTGGATAAGTCCTGGCTTGGCCTTGTTCTAGCTTGTATTGTGGCCTCTAGGACATAGCAGGACCTAACAGAGTCTCAGGATCCAGGCCCCGTCTTGTGACCTCCTACATCACGAACAGTCCCATCTACTGTGGAGCCTCCATAAGGGGACACCTGCTAAGGGGGAGTCGAGGTCCTAGATGCGCTGCCGTGTGACCTTGGCCTAGTCACTTAACCTCTCTAAGCCTGTTTCCCTCCCTGTAAAATTGGAGTACATGTCCCACCCCCTGCCATGGCAGTAGATGGTGTGGTAGTTAAGGTGCTGCACTCCCACATGGTGGACCGTGGTTCAAGCCCTGGACCTGGCAGCCTTAGAATCATGCCAGGAACATGTGTGTGCATGCTTCAAATGTGGAGAGAATGGAGAAGAGATTGCAGCATGGCCATGCCCCCCCGGGGGGCGACTTCACTTTCACTCTCTCTGTCTCTCTCTGGCAAACACATGGACACAACGGCAAAAACATTAAGGGAAAAGCACGCCCCAGGACTTGCCCTCTGGAGCTGTGAGTTCACAATGTCTGGCGTGGAGTAAACCCCCAGGAAACACCACTTGTGTCCTCGTGGCTTTCCCTGTGTCTCTAGGAGAGCTGTCAGACCTGCTGAGTGGCACGTTCAATCAGCCAGGGCCGCGGCACACCCCTGCTTGGCTGGGCACCCGGCAGGGGGTGGCCCCTTGATCCCCTGAGTGGGCTGAGGGCCCCCATCCCTGTTTCCCCTGTGGGAAACTGAGTTGCTGTTGCACCCAGGTGGCTGAGGGGTTGCCCCCCTAACTGCCAGTCTTCATGATGGTGCTGGGCAGGCCACACGGTCACATGGGGGCAGCCCAGGCTGAGGTGGGAGGGGGCGCGGGGCAGGGGATGCCCTCAGAAAGCCAGGCTCTGCCCTCTGCTGAGATCTAAGCTGCCCTGCAGGCCTCCCCTGAAGCCTCCAGCCCTGTCCTCTCCCCTCCTCCGGTCTCTGGGGCTCCGAAGCTCACCTTTGGATCCCCTTATTGTGCGCATCCTTTGTCCTGTGCCTCCTCCTGTCTGGTGGCACTCTCCTTCCCACAGCTTGGTGGCATCATTACAGCCACTCCCCACCAGCAGTCTGATTTATCATCCTGGGTACAGCTGTCCTGGAGGGTGGTAGCTAGGCCTAGGCTGGGCTGGAGGGCACCCAGGGCTGTGACGGGGGCCAGCCTCAGAGGCCTCTGGAGGCAGACTGGGTCAAAAGCTGGCTCTGTCCCAACCCGGCCAAGCTCCTGCTTCGGGTCTCATTTTTCACACGTGTGTCCGACGGAGGGATTTGGAGGGGGAAATGCACCCTGCCTTCATGCCCGGCACACTGGAGGGACCACCATGGTTGGTATTACTCTTATTATTTTTTTTTTTTGAGGGTTTTTTGAGGTTTTTTTTTTGAGGACGCATGCGCTTGCCAGAAAGACGGAGAGACAGAAAGCAAGAGATCACCCCCCAGGGGGGATGGACATGCCCCAATCCCTTCTCCTCCATTCTCCTCTTGGGATCTTGGGCACGCATGCACATGTGCCCGATGTAAGTTTAAGCTGCCGGGTCTGGGACTCGAACCATGGTCCACTACATGGGAGTCCAGCAACATAGCCATTATGCTAACTGCTGGTCCCATGTATTGCTCTAATTACTGAGGTATCTCACCTCCCCACCCCACTAAGCCGGGGCCCCTCCATGGGGTGTGGGGGGCGTGTCCTTTACCCTGGTCTCTGTCCCTGGGCAGGGCTCAGCACATGGCTGGTGGCTGTCCGGGGTGGGGGTGGCCTGTGGTGCCCACACAGGAGTTGGGAAGGTCACTGAAGTACAGGGACTAATGACCCATCATGGCCAGGACCCGTAGTGGAAGCAGGCGGGACTCCTGCTCTCTGCACCCTGCGCTGGGAGGCGACGTGCTGTTTGTGTCTCTGTGGGGGTGTTAGGAGATAGGCCAGTGAGGACCGAGGGCTCAGGGGGCTGCAGCCCGGGAGGATGGCCCTGGGATGTGGAGCAGGCTCTGACAGTGGGTGTGGGAGGCAGCTGGTGGAGGTGGGGCCGAGAGGGTGGCAGCCCGTGGTCACGGTCCTTCCTCCCTGGAGACATGAGCTGGCACCCCCTCTTTGGTTCATTACAGACCCATCAGCAGCACCCCACTCCCAGAGGCAACAAGTGAGCCTAGTTCGCAGTACCCGTTCACCTCCTCCCTCTCTCTGGACATTGTAATTGCCATAAAAATGGGAGCTGAGCTGCAGCCGGTGGCATGTGGGGAGCGAGGGGCCCGGCTGCCAGCCATTCCCCTGCCAGCAGGACGCGCGTCTGTTTTATTGTTGCCGCCTGGCTGTATTTCACGTACGGTTTAAACATCATCAAACGCCACATCCCTTTTGAAAAGCAAGAGCTACCTTGCTGAGGATGTTGAGGAGAAACAGGAACATTAAAATCTACGAAGCAAATGGCCCCGAACTGACATTTGCAACAGGAGCTTTGCAGCGTCAAAGGAGCTAAATCCCGGCTGGCAGCGATGGGGAACTTTCCTGTGAGGGTCAGAGGAGAGGTGGGGAGAGGTGGGACACATTTGGCAGAGAGGGGACCAGGCCGGGCGGGGTGCTGACTGCCCCTCGGTGCCTCCTTGGGCTGGACCTCAACTCAGCCTGTCTTCCTCCTAACAAGGAGCCGTTGGTGCTTAGAGCAGAGTGCTGGGGCCTGGGGCTCTGGGCCAGGGAATAGGGCGTGGCAGGGGACAGACAGGAGGTGGCTGGGTTCAGGTCCTGCTTTGGCCACTCAGAAGCTCCTGTGACCTTGACCAAGGCTCACCTCCTGTCTGAGCCTCCGTTTCCTCATCTGTAAGCCTCAGAGAGTGACAAGCTCTCGGAAGGCGGTTGAGAGGACAAGGTGATGCGTGCAAACGCCTGACAAGTCATCGGAACTCTGCGACCTGCGACTGCCGAGGCTGAGGAAGTAGGCGTGTGCGCAGGAATTGCTTTTTAAAAAAACGTTTCATCTACCTATTTCCATGCTGAAAAATAGGTACAATGAAACTGAGAACCGTTAAAATAGGAACCAAAGGAACCAAACTGTGAGGGAGGACCTGGACCTGGACATCTCATAAGACTGCCATACGGGTCAGCGGGTGATGTGGTGGCTAAGGCACTGGGCTCCTACATGGCCGACCATGGTTCAAGTCCTGGACCTGGCAGCTTGCTTTCTCACTTTCTGGTACTCTCTCTCTCTCTTTCTCTGCCTCTCGCTGGTGAGCTCTCCTGTCTTGTAGCAAAATTGAAATAATAATAATAATGATAAATAAAATGAAATAAAGAATTGTAAAACAGTAAGACTGTGGCATGCTTGGATCTCTTTAGCCTGGTTGCCCCTGGCACACGCTTTCCAACCCACCAACCTCTTGCCTGATTCATGGCTCCTCCTCAGTCTTTGCACCTGCCACTTGATGGTGGTATGCGGCCTCCTGAGGGACCGTGGTTCATGCTTGCCCTTGTAGGTTATGTTCTTGGTGGCCACTTGGGACAGCTCGGGTCCTAGAACCCTACCCTATACTGGCTCTGGTGACATATCAGAACTGGTCTGAGCAAATCTATTGTAACTGAATATGAGATGCAGCTTGAGGTTCCTGGCAGCCATTGCAAAATGGGAAATAGGAGTTTAATTTCTATAATTCCAAACCTGGAAGTTGACTCAAATTTCTGCCTAAAGTTTCTTTTGCTTTGTACTCTGCCTTTTTTTTTAATTCTCCCTCTCTAGCACCTTTATCAGCTGTTCTTTATTTTCCCCACAAGTGGCTGGTTCATCCCTTCCTTGCTCCGGAGCCTCCCCCCAGTCTTGGTCCCGAGGCATCCCTCCCGCCCTTCCCCTCACATGGCCTTGCTCACGACAATGGAGGCCCCTCTGGCCTCTCATTTGCTGCTCTCGGTTCCCCCAGTCTGCGGCTCGCGGTGACCAGCCTGGCCGCAGGACCTCTGGGCCTCTTGCCCTGCCTGCCCCTGGCTCAGCCACTGTGGTTTCTTCTAGATGAGTCTGTGACTAATAAGGTTGCCCCCGGGGGGCCGGCAAAATCTTTCCCTCCTTAATGTCGGAGTTTAAAAATGTGTCACCATCGATTTGAAGAAAAGA
>NW_006159755.1:863904-864365 GCF_000334495.1 Tupaia belangeri chinensis | reverse complement strand
GGCGGCTGCATAAATTCCAGCGCCAAGGAGGGCTCGCCATGCAAATGCCAACTCAGCCCGAGGCCAGCCTGGGAGCCCCTGAGCCCTCCTCGCTGTCCCACTGGCACCCCCACTTCCACCCCTCCAGTTGCCCCTGGGGGAGGGCTCCTGTGCAGAGGGGTGGGGGCCCTGCTTGGAAGATCAGTTACTTCTCTCCACCTCCTTGTGGTTAAGCCAGAGCCTGAGCCCATGGCCTATTCTATGTCCCGATGTGTTTTCTTTTTAAAGAATTAATTAATTAATTAATTAATTAATTAATTTTAATCTCACCAGAGAGGGACAGAGTGAGAGAAAGTGAGAGAGACGGGAAGTGAGAAAGCAAGCCACTAGGTCCAGGACTCACTGAGGTCAGCCATGTGGGAGTCCAGCGTCCAGCGCCCTTAACCACCAGGCCACCTTCTGGCACCATGTCCCCATGTGTT
>NW_006159755.1:851645-863828 GCF_000334495.1 Tupaia belangeri chinensis | reverse complement strand
CCCCCCAGGGGGATGGTCACGCCGTAATCCCTTCTCCTCCATTCTCCCCCTCCCCTTGGGATTTTGGGCGCACACGCGCCCTGCGTGAGTTTAAGCCACCAGGTTCAGGACTTGAACTGCAGTCGACTACATGGGATTCCAGCGACACAGTCATTACGCCAACTGCTGGTCCCCCGATGTGTGTTGATCCCGGAAGAAAAGGAGGATGAACGGCTTCTGGGCATGGGGCTCCTGGAAGCTGCCCGAGTGCCTCCCACAGCTCTGGAGGACGCCCCCACCTTAGCTGTCTCTCACTGTTGGTCCTGGGATGGATCTACCCTGAAGGTGGGGTGTTGAGTCCCTGGATACCTCACCTCTGACCTTTTGGATCCTTGCCTGGAAGGGGCTGTCGGGGTCAGTGGGTCCGTCCCCGCCGCCAGGCAGGCCCCTCTCCACTAGCAGTCGTTCTCTCCATTACTGTCCCTACTTTTCAAGTCGGGAAGCTGTGACAGAGGGACACTGTGTGGCTTATCGGGGACCCAGATACCCAGGTCATGTGCACCGTGTGACCTGCCCTCGAACGAGTGAGTGACTGGATGAATGAATGAGGGGGAGTGGGCATGCGGTAACCACTCGAGGGCTCGGTGATAGCCTAGGGTGTGGAGCTTGGCGAGTTTAAGAGGGGGCCGAGCCATCAGGCTCCCGTAGGGACCCCACCTTCTGCCATCAGGAGGTCATGGAGGCCCTTCGTGATGGCATGTTAGCCCTCTCCTGGAGGGCCCACCAAGATGGCGAGAGGCAGGAGGAAGCCATGGGGCCCCTCTGCATGGAAGTCTCCTGCTCTGGCCTGCACCGGGGCCACCGGCTGTCTGGGGATCCTTGCAGGGAGCTTACTGTGGGGGTGGCAGGGGTGGTGCCGGTGAGCTTGCCCCAGCTCCCGGGGAACTGCGGAGCCATGGGCAGGGGAGTCAGGGACGAGGTTAAGCAGGCAGTTTGCAGTCCGTCTGGCAGCCGTGGGCCCCAGAACATGTGCTGAGCAGCCATTTACCACCTGGCTCAGGGAAGTCTGCAGGCTGGCCCCGCGCCGCGCCGCCCCCAGCTGCAGAAGGGCCCCGTGAGGACTCCCGGCAGCCATTACTCCAGGAAAGGAGGGGCTTTATTTTTCCTGTCTCCCTAAATGTTATTGCCTTTATAGGCTTTGGAAATCAGTTTTATGGCCTGCGTTGTTTGTCCGCTGAAATATAGGAAGCACCGGAGGGAAAATAAACGGGAGGGATGGGTCTGGCCTTGAGAGGTCAGATGGCTGAAGATGGCGGGGGGGCAGGGCTCAGGAACGGACCCCCAAAGCCAGGGGCATTGTTTAGGGACCATTGTATCTGGAACGGGGGCCAGGAGAGGTGTGTACAAGGACTCGAAGGGGTCCCCAGAATTTGGTGGGAGGGTTGACTTGTGGCTTCGAGACCAGGATCTTTGGTGGGGTGGTCCCCATCAGAAGGACCTGGGACAATGAGAGACATCCTATCTTCCTAGATGCCTGCTTACTCCAGCCTGCTTTCCTTGAGTGCCATCCGGGGCACCCCGCCAGCCACTACCAGTGTAGACTTCCCAGCGTAAGCAAAACGTAAGCCCTCTGTGTTTTGCCAGCCGGGATACAAGCCTGGCAGAGCCCCCCACCTGCAGGAGGTGCTTCATCTTCCAGCAGAGCTGGCTCGTGGGGAGCCCAGTGGTGGGGCAGAGAGCTGGCTGGAGCATCCAGAAACCCACACTAATCCTCCTCCCTTTCCTGGGGCCAAAGACCCTTGGGGGAGGTCCTGAGGGCCCAGCCCCCGGAGAGAGCTGCTTCTCCACTCCTCTCTTAATATGCGAAGAGCTTCTACAAATCAATAAGAAAAATGGGCGAGAGATGTGGACAGGCAATTCCCGGTAGGAGAAAAACAAATGGCCAGCAAACAAGTGAAAAGATGCAGAACTTCGCTAGTAATCAAGAAAAGGCTAATTGAAATAAGAGACATCGTTCTTCACCCGCCAGAGAGGCGGCGTTGGAGCGTGGGTACGCGGAGGTGTGGTGCAGCCTCAGGAGATGGCCCGTACTTGGGGACCCCCTCCCCCCCAGCAGCTCACACAAAACCACACAGTAGGTGCTGAAGACACTTGCCCCGTGCCAAGGCACATAGAACTGGCAGCGGCCACCGCCACCTCTGCATCCTCTGCTTCCTGTCCACATCTGCTCCCAGCTGTCCCCTTCCAGCTCCCTCACCCTGGGCGTCTACATGCTTCCTTGGCTGCTGCCTGGCCTTTCATGGGGGAAGACGCTGCTTGCTTGCTTGCTTGCTTT
This sequence comes from Tupaia belangeri chinensis, assembly GCF_000334495.1. Classification (NCBI taxonomy): domain Eukaryota; kingdom Metazoa; phylum Chordata; class Mammalia; order Scandentia; family Tupaiidae; genus Tupaia; species Tupaia belangeri. The sequence continues at coordinate 861,514 of NW_006159755.1, read as the reverse complement.
TTTTTAGAGAGAGATTTTTTTCTACAGGGTATGTGTACTCACCAGAAAGACAGAGAAATCACCCCCCCTAGGGGATGGCCATGCTGCAATCCCTTTTCCTCCGTTCTCCTCTCAGGATTTTGGGCATGCACACACACGTGCCTGGTGTGAGTTTCCGCTGGCCCTGAGATGCTGCTTTCTGTCCCTGAGTTTCTGCTCTACAACCTCATGGTTGACAGGGACACATGCACAACCCAGGGGTGTGAAGTGAGCAGTATTCATGAGAGATCAGCTGGAAGTGGTGACCCCCAGGGTTGGCAGCCCTGGCTGTTTCCATGGCTTCTTCCAACACACTTGGGGTCCTCGATTTGAGGAAGGTCTTGCTCTAGGAGTGGCCTTGGCTGCCTGGGCCTGCTGGTGGCCCACTCACGCCATCTGGCTCCAGAACCTCTCCTGTTTTTTCTTTCCTTTGTTTCTGGCTGAGGGAGTATGTGCAAACATGCTTGTGCACACATGAGAGAGACAGAGAGAGGGGCACTCCCTACAGGGTCTCATGCTGTGATCTCCCCAGCCCTTCAGTTCCCTGGGGCCTTGGGCAGATGCGCATCTGGTGTGTTTTCAGGTTGACTCAGGATTTGAACTCACATTCAGCCTTGTGACTTCTAGCTCTGCAGTTCCGTGTGCTACCACATGCACCAACGGGGCGGGCCACCTGCCTCTTGCTTGTCGTTCTCTTTCCATCCCGGCCTGGCCGAATGATTCTGGGTTTTATAATTGCACGTCCTCTCTCACCTCCTGGCCGTTGCATGGGCACATCCCCTGCCAGGAGCATCCTTTCTTCCATTTCCTCTTGGCTGACTCTGATCATCCTCCAGGTCCCTGCTGAGAAGCCACCTCCTCAGGAACCTCCCTTGTCAGGGTCCCTCCTGCGTCGCCAGAGCACAGCCATTCTCTCAGCATTCATGCTGTGGGGCTGGGAGATGTGGCCCGGGCAGCTGGGACACCTAGGGAGCGGCACACTCACCTGTCCGGAGGGCCAGGGGCAGAGAGCCCTGGAGATGGTGTGGTGTGTTGCAGGGAGCAGAGAGGCCAGGGGAGGCTGGGGCGGGAGCAGGGCTGCTCCTGTGGGGCCCAGGTGCCTTTCCCTGCCTGCCCTTCCCAGCAGCCCTTAGCTGCAGAGCCCAGCGTGGCCGGACTATGGCAGAACTGCTTTTGATGTGAAGCTCGGGGTGGGGAGAGAGCACAAGTCACACTTCAAACACTGCAGTCCTGGGGAATCTGGGTCTCTGTGTCCTTAAATCATCCTCTTACCCCTGCATCCCTGCCCAGTGTGCCTCCCTGCAAAGGTGGAGGGCCTGGGAGAGATGTCGGCCTGTAGCTCAACTCTGGGAATTCCTGGCAACCCCCTTTCTCGGCTCCCTCTGTCCCTGTCCTCCTGCTCCCGAGGCCCAGCCGGCCCTATCCTGCCAGCCTTCTCTTTCCAGCCCCCAGATGGAGGCAAGTACCACCTTTCTCCCTCCACATAGAGGGTATGAAGTGATTACGACCCAGTTCCTGCCTCTACAGACTCGATGGAGCACATCTCCACGCCATGTTATGGTGGGAGCATCAGGGTTTATCCGTTACAGCCCCTGAGTGCTCAATGCATTGATAGGGAACTCAAGGCTCTGGGCTGGTCAGGGAAGGCTTCCTGTAGGAGGCCTTCTCGGGGAGGCCGAGTTCTCTACAGGAATTTCTGGCTGGGGCTCATAGATCCTTAGGCAGGCTGCCTTCTGAGACCTCATAGGGCCAGGACCTGGGACAGTGTGTGGAGGTTGGACAGACCTGGCTCCAAACCTCAGTCACCATGGCCTTGGGCAAACGGCTTAGGTCTGGACCTCAGTTTGCACATTTAGGAGGGAGTAAGCACATGTGCTGTGCCGTCCCGCCGTGAGGATGGAACGTGGTGGCAGATGCCTGGTGCCTGGCGCTGCTGGGCCCCGCTGCTTTGCCACTCACAGATGGGCGCCCCTTTAGGAAATCCCCCCTAATTATGAAGTTACAGATCGGGACGGCCGCACAGGGAGGAGGCGCGTTCGTTAGGAGACCCGGGCGCACAGCCTGGCCCTGCCAAGCGTCTCTCTGCGCCAGCTTCCCGAGGTCCGCAGGCTCAGTGGAGCACATCTCCGCGTCATTTTGGTGGCAGCTTCCATCTGCCAGCCCCCAGGGCCCGCTGGCTGGGGAGGGCCTATTTGGGGACCCACCTGTCCCTGGCGGCTGCCCCTCAGCTCTTCACCCTGGGCTTGTAATCTCGGCTTTAAAGAGGACTTCAATCCCTCTCTCCTGCCCCCCCACCACGACTAATCCATTTGCCAGGGCCCTGATCCAAGAAAAAGCTAATTAAAGAATTTCTGCTCTTGGCTCAGCCTGGACTTTGAAGATTCCCCTTGGTCTTTCTGGAGTATCTGAAAACAGGTGGAGAAAGGGGGCGTCGGAAAGGGCGTTGGATAAACCCCCGGAGCCTCTGTAATAGGCTTAATCCCCCCAAAGCCAGCCGGCATCAAACAGCCCTCCGCCCAGCACTGCTGAGACAGGGCTAGAGAACTCCGAGGAGGAGGCTGCGTGGGCTGTCTCCAACCCCAGGGGCCCAGGCTGCAGGCTCCCTGCCCCAGGCTCCCAGCGAATGGGAGACCATGCATCCCCAAGGGTCTCAGGGATCAGAGGTGGGGAAGCCTGGGTGTGAGCCCCTCCCAGAGTTTTACAGAGTAGTGCCAGGGTGCGGTCCTGGCCCATCCGCTCTGGCAGGGGGAGGTTCCTGGCCACTGGATGCCTGGCCTATAGCGGAGGAGCAGTAGGGTGGACCCTCTCCCTCCCAGCCCGTCCCTTCTTCCACAGACCTCCAGGCCAGGATCTTTCCTTTCAAGAACTTATCTGCCTCTGGAGGTTTTCATTACCAATCACAAATATTTATTTGGCACCTACTGGCAGAACGTGAGCTGCATGGGGCAGTGGCCTTCGGGGCCCCGTTAGTTGCTGTGTCAGGGGCCAGGACTCAGAAGGTGCTCAATAAAGACTAGTCGTGTGCTTGGCAGGCAGCCTCTGTTACCTGAGCAGCTTACACTCCCGCCGCCTGCAGAAAACACCCTGAGGGCCTTCGGGGAGTCACTGGGGCCCTTGGATGTGGATGGGGTAGGGTCTTAGTACCTGGCCTCCTTGTCACTCTGAGCTTTGGCCAAGCCTGGTGGGCGCCCACCCTACCCCCCCTGCAGGTCTCTGCTCCTGTGTTGCCCTCTGTGTGCCCAGGGTGCAAGGGTGGGGTGCAGGGAGCTTTTAGACTCAGTTCCCTGTGCAGGGACCTCTCGGGGCACTTGCCTGCATCATGGAAATAAAAATGATAAAAACCTGCCACTGAATTCGGGGTGGCAGTAAATTACTTAACACCTGAAACAGGTTGAAATGTGGCCACTGTGGCTTTTAATAAGCCCGTCTCTGATGCAGCCGCTTCCGCGAGGAGTCGGCCGGGTCTCTTTGCGAGGCGTAATTTCATCGCATCCCAGGCTTGGCAGCGGTGCAAATAAGATTTCACTTCCCCTGTAAATCTCCGAGGGGGGAGCGCGGGATTTCATTCGTGCTGTCAGTTAGCAGCTCGAGGGAGCCTGTTTACTTTGCCGCAGGAGGAGCGGGTCCTTGGGAGGTGCTGGACACCGTGGCCGGCCAGGAAGCGACCGTGTTTGCACCTGAAAGACGAAGCGGGATGTGGCGGGATCGGGGAGCACACTGCATTTGGGCGCCTGCAAGTGGACGAGCTGATGCCCCCCGGGCTACTGAGGCAAAGTGTTGGGGTTAGCTGACCTTGGATCCGCCTAGGACCCTCCCAAGCAGGGTGCGAAATGCCCACGGCGAGTTTGATGGTGGTGTGATGGGATCGTGCAATGCTCTTCACGGGAACGCCACATGGGAAGGTTCCTAGTTCAAGCCTGGAGACCTCCCTGAGCTGCTGGCATGTGCCTGTCTGGATCAGGGAAGGCGGGCGGAGCCCTGCAGCATCAGGACTCTGATGGGGTGCTGTCTATCTCTGCCCCTCTCCCTCATGGAAGAAATAAATACATAAACACAGTCGGCCATGGAATGTGGGCATGGGTGTGGGGGATTAGGGTGCTAGACTCTGAAAACACCTCTCATCTGGGATGCTTGGTGAGGCCAGAGGCCCTTTCTGGGAAGTGGGGGCGGCAGAAGGGAAGCTTCTGGAAACCAGTGGTAACCAGGAAAGAGCAGGGTCCAGGTGCAGGAGAGTAGCCATGGAGGGGTTGCATTCCATCCCCAACTGAAACTTTTAGTCCCATGTCTGACAGAAGGCCTTTGGGGGTCTTAGTCTACACTTGCCCTGAACCCCAGTGATATGCAAGTCCTGAGGTTCCTCTGGGGAAGAGGAGACCCCAAGGCGCTTGGCTAGAGGGGGTATGGCCAGGGTGGAGCAGGTGTGGGATCCCAGGTTTGCAGGGGGTTCACCTCATCTCCTAAAGACAAGATAGGGAGATGATAGGACTCGGGGGTCAGCGGGTCCCTCCACCACCAGTGCTCATGGCCCCTTGAGGAACTGGCCCGCTCTGCTCACTCTGCCATGAGATCGGGGCTCACTGCCTCTCAGACACCCACTCCCTTCAGAACGGGTCAGCTGTTTGGAGGCTTGTCTGTCTGCTGACGCTCCTGGACTCTCCTGCAGAGGTCCTGGAATCCCCCCGGAAGGTCCCTCTTTGGCTGGGCCTCCAACCCCCAGGGCACTTAATAAAACCTAAGTGCCCCCCACCCCCACCCCGATCCCTGGAGCTGAAGGCTTGGACCAGCCTGAGATACTCTTTCTCAGGCTGGAAGGGTAGGCCACAGCCCTGGCCGTGGTCGGAGTGGCTGCGGGGCAGGCTGCAGCCCCGTACCCAGCCCGTCTTCCCTGTAGACGTGGCGCCACTTTGCTGCCCTGGTCCACGTGACCTGCCATGACACCCGGGCCTCTCTGTAAGACATGCTGGCCAGCTCAGCACCTGGGGACAGGAATGTGGATGACCCTGCAGGGAAGTTGCCAGGGCGGGGCCTTCACTCCGGAAACCCCGCATGGTCCCCTCTCCCGGAAGCTCCAAGCGCAGTGGCTGGGGTGAAAATGAAAGCAATGATCTGCTAGTTTCTGGGCACTGTGAAAGGCTTTGCCCTTGCTGTCCACTTGACTGCTCATTCGCCATGAGAGGGGACAGAGGCATACACTTTACAGGGGCAGAAACTGAAGCACAGAGAGGCTGGTAACATGGGCAGTAACACGGGAGCCTGTGTATCTAACCCGGTTCCAAGGGATTCTGACTCTCTGTTCAAGGAGCCCTCCAGGAGCTTGGCGGTGTCAGTCCAGCGGTTCTCAAAGGTGTGTGACTGGGAACCCTTCTGGGCAGAAGCTTGCTTAGCTCTCGGGGCTGAAGAGCACACTTTGGGAACACAACAAGGAGAACTCCTTGGTGTCCCTGGTTTGTGCGGCTGCCACAGTGCATGCAGAGGACAGGGTCATCGATGCCTCCTCGGCTCACCTGTGGAGGCTGGGGTGGGGAGGAGAAGGATGCTGATATGGCCGCGGGCTTCCTTCTCATGTCCTGGGTGGACCGAGTGAGCCGTGGGCCATCGTGCTGAGAAGCATGTCGACTCACCCGTCACATCCTGCTGCCCTCTGGGAAGCTGAAGGTGTGGGGGCGACTGCTAGCCACGGCCCAGGCAGGTGAGGTGCCAGAACTGGTTACCTGCCCAGGTGAGGAAGGCTGACAGAGGTGGGGGTCTGGGAAGGGCCTCTCCTAATGCAGCACCTGAGCTGAACCTTCAAGGGCCTTTATGGGGCGGGCGAGCAGGCGAACAAGCAGAAGACGGACTGGAGCCGGAGGCAGGGCACAGCCTGCCCCAGGTTGTATGCGGTATGGCCAGAGACTGGGCCTGCGGGGCGGGGCTGAGATGGGGCTGGACAAGGGGTAGCCCAGGTGGGGTCCTGTGCTTATGGGAGAAGCAGAGCCTTCCAGAGGGAGGCACAGTGAGACTCGCCTTGCTGCCCTGCCTTGGGCAGTGTGCCAGGCCCCATCCCTCGCTCTGCGTGGGAACCGAGGGGCTGGCTGGCTTGGGAGATACCAGGTCTCCCCCGCCCCCTGCCAGCAGCTGGCTGGGCAACTTCCTGTAGAGCAGAGGGACCCACCTCATTCACCAGGGTCTGCCCGAGGACTACTCCCTGGCCTCTGCTTCCCAGCCCCACCCGGGGCAGGCCCACCCCACCCCTCACGCCGGCCCCAGCACCTAGCAGGCCATAGTACGTAGTACCTAGGGAGTGCCTCCTGACTGCCTGGCTGGGCGTCTTCTAGAAAGATCCAAGGACGGATCACAGGTGAGCAGAGTGGGGCAGCCCTTCTCAGCACCTGTATGTGCTGGACCCGAGGGAGAAGTCGGAAAAACAGACCTGGTTCTCCCTGGGGTCACACCGTGTGTGCTCTTTGGGGTGATTTTCCATGGTCAGCTCCTGCCCTGGTGGGATGGGAGGTGAGGACTGAGGAGAAGAGGACAAGGGGTGACAGGGATTGGGAAGATGCCTGTGGGGCCAGAGTGCACCGTATTACCCCAGCCGGGCCAACTGTCACCCAGACACGTGCACAGACAACTTTGCTTCCTTAGAATAAGGGAAGTCCATGAACCCCCAGCCAGACGTGACATCGGATCCAGGTAACAAGCCCCATCATGTTTAATGTATTAGGAGCTGCTCCTGTTCTCAGGGAAAGCGTCCCACCCACCTTTGGGGTGTGAGAAGACAGGCAGAGTCGTGAATGCAGGGGGCATGGCTGGGGTGAGGGGCATCTGGGATGAGCCCAGGCGGGTGTTCACTGGGTCGAGGATAAGCACACGGCCCCCAATACCTGTACACTTCCACCCTTATCTGGGTGCCCACATGGTTGCCGGAGCCTCTACGGGATAATCCGCAGCTCCTATTAACACATGTCCGTGTGGAGACCCTCTCGGAGTCTGCGTTGAGCTGCCAGTCGGCCCCGCATGGCTGGTTCCCCGCACCTCTGGTGTCAGCAGCTCGAGTCCCCCCTCCCCGGGGCCTGTGAGACTAGGTCAGAGGTCCCTCCTCCTCCCTGCAGCAGAATCATCACCGCGATGGTGGCCGAGGAGACGTATGAACCCCAGAGTCTCTGCCTTGCCTGTGGCCACCTGTGTGCCCGCGGACCGCAGCAGCAGCACTGACCCTCAATGGGAGGGCTGGCGGACGAGCGTGGGCAGCGGAGACTGCGAATGCCACAGCCGAGAGTCCAGAGCCGAGACGACTGTAAAAGTTAAATCTTTCTATTTATTTCAAGAAAGGACAAGGCAAGTGGACTTGGACATTTTATATGAAAACAGACGAACAGAAAATAGGACGAGTAGTTCATCACATTCATCTCAACGTTGAAGTTTCAAGGCACCTACTAGGGAGGCCAAGGGCGGCTCGCAGTGCACTTTGGTTTGTGTTGTCGTCGTGGTGGTGGGCGTTTGTGTGTCTCGGATTTCCACAAACCCCTGTCTGGTGGTGAGGTTGGGAGTGAGGCAGGTGGGCATGAGGCCAGGCCAGGCCAGGCCGGGCCGGGCCAGCCAGCCAGGTCTCAGAGGGCAGCAGGGCAGCGGCCAGAGGGCCCCGTCACTCTCAGATCCCCGAGACTGCTTTGACCTTCAGGGAAAAAGAAAAAAAGACCAGGCATATGGGGCCGGGTGGCCCCAGGGGGCTGATTCTGCAGGTGAAGAAGACCATGGGGCTTGGGAAACTGGGGTGCCAGGGCAAGGGTCCTTCAGACAGCATAAACGACCTAGTCACAGGCTTGGGAGAGACAAGACCCCCACTGCCCTGTGCTTCAGGTGGGTGGTCTCGGGACACGCCATACGTCTCCTGCCCAGGGCAGGTGAAGAGGCTGGGTAGCTTCCTTCTAGAACCCCAATCACCGGGTTCTGCCCAAAGACCCCTCCCTGACCTCTTCCTCCTCAGACCACTGGAAGGGCTTCCACTGAGCATGCTCCCCCAGCATGCCTTACGATACCAAATGAGACGAATAATCTTTGAGTATCAAGAAAGGGGATTGCTGTTGGTGACGCTTGAAACACTGACTGTGCAGTGCGCCCGCAGTGGGGGCGCTTCCTTTCCGTTTTCCTTCATCGTCTGCCTCCCTGCTCACACCTGCCTCCCACTCAGCTGCATAGACAAGTCTCCCCCTCTCCGGGCTGGCCTGTGCTTACAACCCTGCAGCCTCCTGAACCATCGGCACCATCTCTTCCCCCCTTTCTCCCTCTCAGATGACAAGCCTCAAATGCTGGGCTGTGCCCTCCCCCTCCACCTCTCAGCCTCTCTTGATGAGCTGGGAGGTACCAGCATTCTAGTTCCTTTGCCACCTGTCCTGGACGCCCTTGGGGGCTTCTCAGCTCAGGCCCCTGGGCTGCTGGCAGGTGACTGTCGGGGTTAGGGGACAGAAGTGTAAGGCTACCTTCAGGTTTCCTGTGTGTGTCTCCCCTGTGTACTCAGGACCTTTCTAAAGTGGGGCGAGCGGGTGGAGGTGAGTGGTCTCGGCACTCTTCGCATGTCTGCTGTCCAGGGCAGGTGAGAGGTGCCCGGAGCCATGGCTCCAGGGGTGGGACTCTGATTGTCGTGCATGGCGCATTCCTTGGTCTCTCCTTGAGGAGAAAACCTGGTCAGTCCCTTCAGGTGGGTGGCTCAGGGTAGCTGCCGTGTCTTGGTGGACCCTCCTTCAGCTGTCCGGCCCCTTGTCATCCACTCTAGGCAAGGCTTGGAGAGAGGAAACGGAGTCACTCGCTTGGGCAGAGGCCAGTGCTGGGACCTCAGAGTGGCGGTGTTTCGCCATCCGCAGGTTCACGGCTGGAGATCGGTGTGTCACAGCTGAGCAGAGCTCAGGGGGCTTCCAAGAAAAAGAGCTGCTGAGACGAGTCCCCCTCTGGGCCAGGCTGGCGTGGCAGGTGCGGGATGAGAGCCCGTTTGTTGCCCAATGGGTGGGCAGGCGGCAGGCGGGGAGGACAGGAGGTTACGGAGTGAGAGGAGGCAGGGGCCGCTTCCGCTTGCTGGAGAAGAAAGGACTGAGTGTCCCCATGCGCCGGGGCTGTGCTGGGCCTAGTAACCTGGGAGGGCCGGGCGCTGACTGTGCATGTCCCATGGACAGGCGCCGAGACCTGGCATCTCACCCCAGGGACCATCCACCCTGACGACCATAAAAGAGATTTAGGGCTGGTAGCAGCAAAGACCTTCCTACAAGGACTCTCTGGACTCAGCCTTTTGAGCTCTGGAAGGAGGGGTGGGTGAGTGAGGGAAGGACAGACAGGGATGTTGCACCACTTGGAAGGCTACAGCACCCGCGGGGCTGGCCTTTTAGGGCGTGGAGGTGGTCAGCAGGCCCAGAGCCCCCTGTGCCCACAGCATGCCCCTACTCCACTCCTGAGCCCTCTGTCAGCATGGCAGGTCACTGTCCTTGTTCCCTCCAGGCACAGGCTGGGCATTTGTGACAAGGCATGGGAGGGGACAGAGGCAGTGGTCTCAAAGAGCCTCGGGTGTGGAACTAGCAGCAGGGGCTGTCTTCAAGCTAAAGAGCCATGCTGGGCATGGTAAGTCCAGGAACAAGTGGAGAAGGGGCAAGGCTTTGCCCCTGTGGCATTGGGGGTCTCTGGGTACACCTGCAAATCCCATTCCTGACAAAAAGTGGGTCCAACTTCAGCGATAATGGAATTTCCAAAACCAGAGAAAAACCACGTATAAAAAACACCGAGGGAGGGAAGGAAATAAAGGAGGGAGGATGGAAAGCTAAGAGAATCTTTTTGTGAGTTTTTTTTTTTTTTTTTTTTTTTTTTTTTTAAAACAAAATTGGGTTTTTTGG